>NW_026989761.1:2466066-2774325 GCF_036321535.1 Camelus dromedarius
GAGTTTGCAACTGAAAAGAAACTTTGTGTTCCCAAAATCTAGGTGAAGGACGGCTTTCACACACACATATCTCTCAGAACTGAGCATGTGGAGAGTCGTTCGTTCATCTAGCACAAAGGGAACGGGTTGCAGGAGAAACTTTTACTCTGGTTTCTCAGTCTGTTTCCTAGTGCCGTTTAGAAGTTCCTGCAGTTTTCACTGTAAAACCGAGTTGGATATAGTACCTCCACATATATATGTATGGAGTGGATTTTGCAACTGAGAAGAAGCTTTGTGTTCCCAACAAGCTAATTGAAGGACGGCTTTCACACAAATTATTCTCTCACAACTTATCATGTGGAGAGACGTTCGTTCATCTAGCACAAAGGGAACGGGTTGCAGGGGACACTTTTTCTCTGGTTTCTCAGTCTGTTTCCTAGTGCCGGTTTGAAGTTCCTGCAGTTTAACTGTAAAACCGATTTGGAGCTAGTACCTCCCTATATATATGTATGGAGTGGAGATTGCAACTGAAAAGAAACTTTGTGTTCCCAACAAGCTATGTGAAGGACGGCTTTCACACACACACATCTCTCAGAACTTTGCATGTGGAGAGACGTTCGTTCATCTAGCAAAAATGGAACGGGTTGCAGGAGAAAATTTACTCTGGTTTCTCAGTCTGTTTCCTAGTGCCGGTTTGATGTTCCTGCAGTTTTCTCTGTAAAACCGAGTTGGAGATAGTACCTCCCCATATATATGTATGGAGTGGAGTTTGCAACTGAAAAGAAACTTTGTGTTCCCAACAAGCTAGGTGAAGGAAGGCTTTCACACACACACATCTCTCAGAACTGAGCATCTGGAGAGACGTTCGTTCATCTAGCACAAATGGAACGGGTTGCAGGAGAATCTTTTACTCTGGTTTCTCAGTCTGTTTCCTAGTGCCGGTTTGAAGTTCCTGCAGTTTTCACTGTAAAACCGAGTTGGAGATAGTACCTGCCCATATATATGTATGGAGTGGAGTTTGCAACTGAAAAGAAACTTTGTGTTCCCAACAAGCTAGGTGAACAACGGCTTTCACACACACACATCCCTCAGAAATTTGCATGTGGAGAGACGTTCGTTCATCTAGCACAAATGGAACGGGTTGCAGGAGAAACTATTATTCTGGTTTCTCAGTCTGTTTCCTAGTTCCGGTTTGAAGTTCCTGCAGTTTTCACTGTAAAAGAGAGTTGGGGCTTGTACCTCCCCATATATATGTATGGAGTGGAGTTTGCAACTGAAAAGAAACTTTGTGTTCCCAACAAGCTAGGTGAAGGACGGCTTTCACTCACACACATCTCTCAGAACTTTGCATGTGGAGAGACTTTCGTTCATCGAGCACAAAGGGAACGGGTTGCAGGAGAAAATTTTACTCTGGTTTCTCAGTCTGTTTCCTAGTGCCGGTTTGAAGTTCCTGGAGTTTTCACTGTAAAACCGAGTTGGAGCTAGTACCTCCCCATATAAATGTATGGAGTCGTGTTTGCAACTGAAAAGAAACTTTGTGTTCCCAACAAGCTAGTTGAAGGACGGCTTTCACACACAATTATCACTCAGAAATGAGCATGTGGAGAGACGTTCGTTCATCTTGCACAAAGGGAACGGGTTGCAGGAGAAACTTTTACTCTGGTTTCTCAGTCTGATTCCTAGTGCCGGATTGAAGTTCCTGCAGTTTTCACTGTAAAACCGAGTTGGAATTGTAACTCCCCATATATATGTAAGGAGTGGAGTTTGCAACTGAAAAGAAACTTTGTGTTCCCAACAAGCTATGTGAAGGACGGCTTTCACACACACACATCTCTCAGAAATTTGCATGTGGAGAGACGTTCGTTCATCTAGCACAAAGGGAACGGGTTGCAGGAGAAACTTTTACTCTGGTTTCTCAGTCTGTTTCCTAGTGCCGGTTTGAAGTTCCTGCAGTTTTCACTGTAAAACCGAGTTGGATCTAGTACCTCCCCATATATATGTATGGAGTCGTGTTTGCAACTGAAAAGAAACTTTGTGTTCCCAACAAGCTAGGTGAAGGACGGCTTTCACACACACTTATCTCTCAGAAATGAGCATGTGTAGAGACGTTCGTTCATCTTGCACAAATGGAACGGATTGCAGGAGAAACTTTTACTCTGGTTTCTCAGTCTGTTTCCTAGTGCCGGTTAGAAGTTCCTGCAGTTTTCACTGTAAAACCGAGTTGGAATTGTAACTCCCCATACATATGTATGGAGTGGAGTTAGCACCTGAAAAGAAACTTTGTGTTCCCAACAAGCTAGGTGAAGGACGGCTTTCACACACACTTATCTCTCAGAACTTTGCATGTGGAGAGACGTTCGTTCATCTAGCACAAAGGGAACGGGTTGCAGGAGAAACTTTTACTGTGGATTCTCAGTCTGTTTCATAGTGCCTGTTTGAAGTTCCTGCAGTTTTCACTGTAAAACCGAGTTGGGCTTGTACCTCCCCATATATATGTATGGAGTCGAAATTGCAACTGAAAAGAAACTTTGTGTTCCCAACAAGCTAGGTGAAGGACGGCTTTCACACAAAAACATCTCTCAGAACTTTGCATGTGGAGAGACGTTCGTTCATCTAGCACAAATCGAACGGGTTGCAGGAGAAAATTTACTCTGGTTTCTCAGTCTGTTTCCTAGTGCCGGTTTGAAGTTCCTGCAGTTTTCTCTGTAAAACCGTGTTGGAGCTAGTACCTCCCCATATATATGTATGGAGTGGAGTTGGCAACTGAAAAGAAACTTTGTGTTCCCAACAAGCTAGATGAAGGACGGCTTTCACACACACACATCTCTCAGAACTGAGCATGTGGAGAGACGTTCGTTCATCTAGCACAAATGGAACGGGTTGCAGGAGAATCTTTTACTCTGGTTTCTCAGTCTGTTTCCTAGTGCCGGTTTGAAGTTCCTGCAGTTTTCACTGTAAAACCGAGTTGGAGATAGTACCTCCCCATATATATGTATGGAGTGGAGTTTGCAACTGAAAATAAACTTTGTGTTCCCAACAAGCTAGGTGAAGGACGGCTTTCACACACACACATCTCTCAGAAATTTGCATGTGGAGAGACGTTCGTTCATCTAGCACAAATGGAACGGTTTGCAGGAGAACCTTTAACTGTGGTTTCTCAGTCTGTTTCCTAGTGCCGGTTTGAAGTTCCTGCAGTTTTCACTGTAAAACCGAGTTGGAGTTAGTACCTCCGCATATATATGTATGGAGTGGAGTTTGCAACTGAAAAGAAACTTTGTGTTCCCAACAAGCTAGGTGAAGGACGGCTTTCACACACACACATCTCTCAGAACTTTGCATGTGGAGAGACGTTCGTTCATCTAGCACAAATGGAACGGGTTGCAGGAGAAAATTTTACTCTGGTTTCTCAGTCTGTTTCCTAGTGCCGGTTTGAAGTTCCTGCAGTTTTCACTGTAAAACAGATTTGGGGCTTGTACCTCCCCATATATATGTATGGAGTGGAGTTTGCAACTGAAAAGAAACTTTGTGTTCCCAACAAGATAGGTGAAGGACGGCTTTCACACACACACATCTCTCAGAACTTTGCATGTGGAGAGACGTTCGTTCATCTAGCACAAATGGAACGGGTTGCAGGAGAAACTTTTACTCTGGTTTCTCAGTCTGTTTCCTAGTGCCGGTTTGAAGTTCCTGCAGTTTTCACTGTAAAACAGAGTTGGGGCTTGTACCTCCCCATATATATGTATGGAGTGGAGTTTGCAACTGAAAAGAAACTTTGTGTTCCCAAAAAGCTAGGTGAAGGACGGCTTTCACACACACACATCTCTCAGAAATTTGCATGTGGAGAGACGTTCGTTCATCTAGCACAAAGGGAACGGGTTGCAGGAGAAACTTTTACTCTGGTTTCTCAGTCTGTTTCCTAGTGCCGGTTTGAAGTTCCTGCAGTTTTCACTGTAAAACCGAGTTGGAGCTAGTACCTCCCCATATATATGTATGGAGTCGTGTTTGCAACTGAAAAGAAACTTTGTGTTCCCAACTAGCTAGGTGAAGGACGGCTTTCACACACACAATTATCTCTCAGAAATGAGCATGTGGAGAGACGTTCGTTCATCTTGCACAAAGGGAACGGGTTGCAGGAGAAACTTTTACTCTGGTTTCTCAGTCTGTTTCCTAGTGCCGGTTTGAATTTCCTGCAGTTTTCACTGTAAAACCGAGTTGGAATTGTAACTCCCCATATATATGTATGGAGTGGAGTTAGCAACTGAAAAGAAACTTTGTGTTCCCAACACGCTAGGTGAAGGACGGCTTTCACACACACATATCTCTCAGAACTTTGCATGTGGAGAGACGTTCGTTCATCTAGCACAAAGGGAACGGGTTGCAGGAGAAACTTTTACTGTGGTTTCTCAGTCTGTTTCCTAGTGCCTGTTTTAAGTTCCTGCAGTTTTCACTGTAAAACCGTGTTGGGCTAGTACCTCCCCATTTATATGTATGGAGTGGAGATTGCAACTGAAAAGAAACTTTGTGTTCCCAACAAGCTAGTTGAAGGACGGCTTTCACACACACACATCTCTCAGAACTTTGCATGTGGAGAGACGTTCGTTCATCTAGCACAAATCGAACGGGTTGCAGGAGAAAATTTACTCTGGTTTCTCAGTCTGTTTCCTAGTGCCGGTTTGAAGTTCCTGCAGTTTTCTCTGTAAAACCGAGTTGGAGATAGTAGCTCCCCATATATATGTATGGAGTGGAGTTTGCAACTGAAAAGAAACTTTGTGTTCCCAACAAGCTAGGTGAAGGACGGCTTTCACACACACACATCTCTCAGAACTGAGCATGTGGAGAGACGTTCGTTCATCTAGCACAAATGGAACGGGTTGCAGGAGAATCTTTTACTCTGGTTTCTCAGTCTGTTTCCTAGTGCCGGTTTGAAGTTCCTGCAGTTTTCACTGTAAAACCGAGTTGGAGATAGTACCTCCCCATATATATGTATGGAGTGGAGTTTGCAACTGAAAAGAAACTTTGTGTTCCCAACAAGCTAGGTGAACAACGGCTTTCACACACACACATCTCTCAGAAATTTGCATGTGGAGAGACGTTCTTTCATCTAGCACAAAGGGAACGGGTTGCAGGAGAAACTTTTACTGTGGTTTCTCAGTCAGTTTCCTAGTGCCGGTTTGAAGTTCCTGAAGTTTTCACTGTAAAACCGAGTTGGAGTTAGTACCTCCCCATATATATGTATGGAGTGGAGTTTGCAACTGAAAAGAAACTTTGTGTTCCCAACAAGCTAGGTGAAGGACGGCTTTCACACACACACATCTCTCAGAACTTTGCATGTGGAGAGACGTTCGTTCATCTAGCACAAATGGAACGGGATGCAGGAGAAACTTTTACTCTGGTTTCTCAGACTGTTTCCTAGTGCCGGTTTGAAGTTCCTGCAGTTTTCACTGTAAAACAGATTTGGGGCTTGTACCTCCCAATATATATGTATGGAGTGGAGTTTGCAACTGAAAAGAAACTTTGTGTTCCCAACAAGCTAGGTGAAGGACGGCTTTCACACACACACATCTCTCAGAACTTTGCATGTGGAGAGACGTTCGTTCATCTAGCACAAAGGGAACGGGTTGCAGGAGAAACTTTTACTCTGTATTCTCAGTCTGTTTCCTAGTGCCGGTATGAAGTTCCTGCAGTTTTCACTGAAAAACAGAGTTGGAGCTAGTACCTCCCCATATATATGTATGGAGTGGAGTTTGCAACTGAAAAGAGACTTTGTGTTCCCAACAAGCTAGGTGAAGGACGGCTTTCACACACACAAATCTCTCAGAACTGAGCATGTGGAGAGACGTTCTTTCATCTAGCACAAATGTAACGGGTTGCAGGAGAAATTTTACTCTGGATTCTCAGTTTGTTTCCTAGTGCCGGTTTGAAGTTCCTGCAGTTTTCTGTGTAAAACCGAGTTGGATATAGTACCACCCCATATATATGTATGGAGTGGGGTTTGCAACTGAAAAGAAACTTTGTGTTCCCAACAAGGTAGGTGAAGGACGGCTTTCACACACACACATCTCTCAGAACTTTGCATGTGGAGAGACGTTCGTTCATCTAGCACAAAGGGAACGGGTTGCAGGAGAAACTTTTACTATGGTTTCTCAGTCAGTTTCCTAGTGCCGGTTTGAAGTTCCTGCAGTTTTCACTGTAAAACCGAGTTGGAGATAGTACCTCCCCATATATATGTATGGAGTGGATTTGGCAACTGAAAAGAAACTTTGTGTTCCCAACAAGCTAGGTGAACTATGGCTTTCACACACACAGATCTCTCAGAAATTTGCATGTGGAGAGACGTTCGTTCATCTAGCACAAAGGGAACGGGTTGCAGGAGAAAATTTTACTGTGGATTCTCAGTCAGTTTCCTAGTGCCGGTTTGAAGTTCCTGCAGTTTTCACTGTAAAATCGAGTTGGAGTTAGTACCTCCCCATATATATGTATGGAGTGGAGTTTGCAACTGAAAAGAAACTTTGTGTTCCCAACAAGATAGGTGAAGGACGGCTTTCACACACACACATCTCTCAGAACTTTGCATGTGGAGAGACGTTCCTTCATATAGCACAAATGGAACGGGTTGCAGGAGAAATTTTTATTCTGGTTTCTCAGTCTGTTTCCTACTGCCGGTTTGAAGTTCCTGCAGTTTTCACTGTAAAACAGAGTTGGGGCTTGTACCTCCCCATATATATGTATGGAGTGGAGTTTGCAACTGAAAAGAAACTTTGTGTTCCCAACAAGCTAGGTGAAGGACGGCTTTCACACACACACATCTCTCAGAACTTTGCATGTGGAGAGACGTTCGTTCATCTAGCACAAAGGGAACGGGTTGCAGGAGAAACTTTTACTCTGGTTTCTCAGACTGTTTCCTAGTGCCGGTTTGAAGTTCCTGCAGTTTTCACTGTAAAACCGAGTTGGAATTGTAACTCCCCATATATATGTATGGAGTGGAGTTTGCAACTAAAAAGAAACTTTGTGTTCCCAACAAGCTATGTGAAGGACGGCTTTCACACTCAAACATCTCTCAGAAATTTGCATGTGGAGAGACGTTCGTTCATCTAGCACAAAGGGAACGGGTTGCAGGAGAAACTTTTACTCTGGTTTCTCAGTCTGTTTACTAGTGCCGGTTTGAAGTTCCTGCAGTTTTCACTGTAAAACCGAGTTGGAGCTAGTACCTCCCCATATATATGTATGGAGTCGTGTTTGCAACTGAAAAGAAACTTTGTGTTCCCAACAAGCTAGGTGAAGGACGGCTTTCACACACACTTATCTCTCAGAAATGAGCATGTGGAGAGACGTTCGTTCATCTTGCACAAAGGGAACGGGTTGCAGGAGAAACTTTACTCTGGTTTCTCAGTCTGTTTCCTAGTGCCGGTTTGAAGTTCCTGCAGTTTTCACTGTAAAACCGAGTTGGGCTAGTACTTCCCCATATATATGTATGGAGTGGAGATTGCAACTGAAAAGAAATTTGTGTTCCCAACAAGCTAGGTGAAGGACGGCTTTCACACAAAAACATCTCTCAGAAGTTTGCATGTGGAGAGACGTTCGTTCATCTAGCACAAATGGAACGGGTTGCAGGAGAAACTTTTATTCTGGTTTCTCAGTCTGTTTCCTAGTGCCGGTTTGAAGTTCCTGCAGTTTTCACTGTAAAACAGAGTTGGGGCTTGTACCTCCCCATATATATGTATGGAGTGGAGTTTGCAACTGAAAAGAAACTTTGTGTTCCCAACAAGCTAGGTGAAGGACGGTTTTCACACACACACATCTCTCAGACCTGAGCATGTGGAGAGACGTTCGTTCATCTAGCACAAATGGAACGGGTTGCAGGAGAAAATTTACTCTGGTTTCTCAGTCTGATTCCTAGTGCCGGTTTGAAGTTCCTGCAGTTTTCACTGTAAAACCGAGTTGGAGATAGTACTTCCCCATATATATGTATGGAGTGGAGTTTGCAACTGAAAAGAAACTTTGTGTTCCCAACACGCTAGGTGAAGGACGGCTTTCACACACACATATCTCTCAGAACTTTGCATGTGGAGAGACGTTCGTTCATCTAGCACAAAGGGAACGGGTTGCAGGAAAAACTTTTACTGTGGTTTCTCAGTCTGTTTCCTAGTGCCTGTTTTAAGTTCCTGCAGTTTTCACTGTAAAACCGTGTTGGGGTAGTACCTCCCCATTTATATGTATGGAGTGGAGATTGCAACTGAAAAGAAACTTTGTGTTCCCAACAAGCTAGGTGAAGGACGGCTTTCACACACACACATCTCTCAGAACTGAGCATGTGGAGAGAATTTCGTTCATCTAGCACAAATGGAACGGGTTGCAGGAGAATCTTTTACTCTGGTTTCTCAGTCTGTTTCCTAGTGCCGGTTTGAAGTTCCTGCAGTTTTCACTGTAAAACCGAGTTGGAGATAGTACCTCCCCATATATATGTATGGAGTGGAGTTTGCAACTGAAAAGAAACTTTGTGTTCCCAACAAGCTAGGTGAACAACGGCTTTCACACACAAACATTTCTCAGAAATTTGCATGTGGAGAGACGTTCTTTCATCTAGCACAAAGGGAACGGGTTGCAGGAGAAACTTTTACTGTGGTTTCTCAGTCAGTTTCCTAGTGCCGGTTTGAAGTTCCTGAAGTTTTCACTGTAAAACCGAGTTGGAGTTAGTACCTCCCCATATATATGTATGGAGTGGAGTTTGCAACTGAAAAGAAACTTTGTGTTCCCAACAAGCTAGGTGAAGGACGGCTTTCACACACACACAACTCTCAGAACTTTGCATGTGGAGAGACGTTCGTTCATCTAGCACAAATGGAACGGGATGCAGGAGAAACTTTTACTCTGGTTTATCAGTCTGTTTCCTAGTGCCGGTTTGAAGTTCCTGCAGTTTTCACTGTAAAACAGATTTGGGGCTTGTACCTCCCCATATATATGTATAGAGTGGAGTTTGCAACTGAAAAGAAACTTTGTGTTCCCAACAAGCTAGGTGAAGGAAGGCTTTCACACACACACATCTCTCAGAACTTTGCATGTGGAGAGACGTTCGTTCATCTAGCACAAAGGAACGGGTTGCAGGAGAAAATTTTACTCTGGTTTCTCAGACTGTTTCCTAGTGCCGGTTTGAAGTTCCTGCAGTTTTCACTGTAAAACCGAGTTGGAGCTAGTACCTCCCCATATATCTGTATGGAGTCGTGTTTGCAACTGAAAAGAAACTTTGTGTTCCCAACAAGCTAGGTGAAGGACTACTTTCACACACACTTATCTCTCAGAAATGAGCATGTGGAGAGACGTTCGTTCATCTTGCACAAAGGGAACGGGTTGCAGGAGAAACTTTTACTCTGGTTTCTCAGTCTGTTTCCTAGTGCCGGTTTGAAGTTCCTGCAGTTTTCACTGTAAAACCGAGTTGGAATTGTAACTCCCCATATATATGTATGGAGTGGAGTTTGCAACTAAAAAGAAACTTTGTGTTCCCAACAAGCTATGTGAAGGACGGCTTTCACACTCAAACATCTCTCAGAAATTTGCATGTGGAGAGACGTTCGTTCATCTAGCACAAAGGGAACGGGTTGCAGGAGAAACTATTACTCTGGTTTCTCAGTCTGTTTACTAGTGCCTGTTTGAAGTTCCTGCAGTTTTCACTGTAAAACCGAGTTGGAGCTAGTATCTCCCCATATATATGTATGGAGTCGTGTTGGCAACTGAAAAGAAACTTTGTGTTCCCAACAAGCTAGGTGAAGGACGGCTTTCACACACACTTATCTCTCAGAAATGAGCATGTGGAGAGACGTTCGTTCATCTTGCACAAAGGGAACGGGTTGCAGGAGAAACTTTACTCTGGTTTCTCAACTGCTTCCTAGTGCCGGTTTGAAGTTCCTGCAGTTTTCACTGTAAAACCGAGTTGGGCTAGTAATTCCCCATATATATGTATGGAGTGGAGATTGCAACTGAAAAGAAATTTGTGTTCCTAACAAGCTAGGTGAAGGACGGCTTTCACACAAAAACATCTCTCAGAAGTTTGCATGTGGAGAGACGTTCGTTCATCTAGCACAAATGGAACGGGTTGCAGGAGAAACTTTTATTCTGGTTTCTCAGTCTGTTTCCTAGTGCCGGTTTGAAGTTCCTGCAGTTTTCACTGTAAAACAGAGTTGGGGCTTGTACCTCCCCATATATATGTATGGATTGGAGTTTGCAACTGAAAAGAAACTTTGTGTTCCCAACAAGCTAGGTGAAGGACGGCTTTCACACACACACATCTCTCAGACCTGAGCATGTGGAGAGACGTCCGTTCATCTAGCACAAATGGAACGGGTTGCAGGACAAAATTTACTCTGGTTTCTCAGTCTGTTTCCTAGTGCCGGTTTGAAGTTCCTGCAGTTTTCACTGTAAAACCGAGTTTGAGATAGTACCTCCCCATATATATGTATGGAGTGGAGTTTGCAACTGAAAAGAAACTTTGTGTTCCCAACACGCTAGGTGAAGGACGGCTTTCACACACACATATCTCTCAGAACTTTGCATGTGGAGAGACGTTCGTTCATCTAGCACAAAGGGAACGGGTTGCAGGAGAAACTTTTACTGTGGTTTCTCAGTCTGTTTCCTAGTGCCTGTTTGAAGTTCCTCCAGTTTTCAGTGTAAAACCGTGTTGGGCTAGTACCTCCCCATTTATATGTATGGAGTGGAGATTGCAACTGAAAAGAAACTTTGTGTTCCCAACCAGCTAGGTGAAGGACGGCTTTCACACACACACATCTCTCAGAACTTTGCATGTGGAGAGACGTTCCTTCATATAGCACAAATGGAACGGGTTGCAGGAGAAATTTTTATTCTGGTTTCTCAGTCTGTTTCCTAGTGCCGGTTTGAAGTTCCTGCAGTTTTCACTGTAAAATAGAGTTGGGGCTTGTACCTCCCCATATATATGTATGGAGTGGAGTTTGCAACTGAAAAGAAACTTTGTGTTCCCAACAAGCTAGGTGAAGGACGGCTTTCACACACACACATCTCTCAGAACTTTGCATGTGGAGAGACGTTCGTTCATCTAGCACAAAGGGAACGGGTTGCAGGAGAAACTTTTACTCTGGTTTCTCAGACTGTTTCCTAGTGCCGGTTTGAAGTTCCTGCAGTTTTCACTGTAAAACCGAGTTGGAGCTAGTACCTCCCCATATATATGTATGGATTCGTGTTTGCAACTGAAAAGAAACTTTGTGTTCCCAACAAGCTAGGTGAAGGACTACTTTCACACACAATTATCTCTCAGAAATGAGCATGTGGAGAGACGTTCGTTCATCTTGCACAAAGGGAACGGGTTGCAGGAGAAACTTTTACTCTGGTTTCTCAGTCTGTTTCCTAGTGCCGGTTTGAAGTTCCTGCAGTTTTCACTGTAAAACCGAGTTGGAATTGTAACTCCCCATATATATGTATGGAGTGGAGTTTGCAACTAAAAAGAAACTTTGTGTTCCCAACAAGCTATGTGAAGGACGGCTTTCACACTCAAACATCTCTCAGAAATTTGCATGTGGAGAGACGTTCGTTCATCTAGCACAAAGGGAACGGGTTGCAGGAGAAACTTTTACTCTGGTTTCTCAGTCTGTTTACTAGTGCCGGTTTGAAGTTCCTGCAGTTTTCACTGTAAAACCGAGTTGGAGCTAGTACCTCCCCATATATATGTATGGAGTCGTGTTTGCAACTGAAAAGAAACTTTGTGTTCCCAACAAGCTAGGTGAAGGACGGCTTTCACACACACTTATCTCTCAGAAATGAGCATGTGGAGAGACGTTCGTTCATCTTGCACAAAGGGAACGGGTTGCAGGGAAACTTTACTCTGGTTTCTCAGTCTGTTTCCTAGTGCCGGTTTGAAGTTCCTGCAGTTTTCACTGTAAAACCGAGTTGGGCTAGTACTTCCCCATATATATGTATGGAGTGGAGATTGCAACTGAAAAGAAATTTGTGTTCCCAACAAGCTAGGTGAAGGACGGCTTTCACACAAAAACATCTCTCAGAAGTTTGCATGTGGAGAGACGTTCGTTCATCTAGCACAAATGGAACGGGTTGCAGGAGAAACTTTTATTCTGGTTTCTCAGTCTGTTTCCTAGTGCCGGTTTGAAGTTCCTGCAGTTTTCACTGTAAAACAGAGTTGGGGCTTGTACCTCCCCATATATATGTATGGAGTGGAGTTTGCAACTGAAAAGAAACTTTGTGTTCCCAACAAGCTAGGTGAAGGACGGCTTTCACACACACACATCTCTCAGACCTGAGCATGTGGAGAGACGTTCGTTCATCTAGCACAAAGGGAACGGGTTGCAGGAGAAACTTTTACTGTGGTTTCTCAGTCTGTTTCCTAGTGCCTGTTTGAAGTTCCTGCAGTTTTCACTGTAAAACCGTGTTGGGCTAGTACCTCCCCATTTATATGTATGGAGTGGAGATTGCAACTGAAAAGAAACTTTGTGTTCCCAACAAGCTAGGTGAAGGACGGCTTTCACACACACACATCTCTCAGAACTGAGCATGTGGAGAGAATTTCGTTCATCTAGCACAAATGGAACGGGTTGCAGGAGAATCTTTTACTCTGGTTTCTCAGTCTGTTTCCTAGTGCCGGTTTGAAGTTCCTGCAGTTTTCACTGTAAAACCGAGTTGGAGATAGTACCTCCCCATATATATGTATGGAGTGGAGTTTGCAACTGAAAAGAAACTTTGTGTTCCCAACAAGCTAGGTGAAGGACGGCTTTCACACACACACATCTCTCAGACCTGAGCATGTGGAGAGACGTTCGTTCATCTAGCACAAATGGAACGGGTTGCAGGACAAAATTTACTCTGGTTTCTCAGTCTGTTTCCTAGTGCCGGTTTGAAGTTCCTGCAGTTTTCACTGTAAAACCGAGTTTGAGATAGTACCTCCCCATATATATGTATGGAGTGGAGTTTGCAACTGAAAAGAAACTTTGTGTTCCCAACACGCTAGGTGAAGGACGGCTTTCACACACACATATCTCTCAGAACTTTACATGTGGAGAGACGTTCGTTCATCTAGCACAAAGGGAACGGGTTGCAGGAGAAATTTTACTGTGGTTTCTCAGTCTGTTTCCTAGTGCCTGTTTGAAGTTCCTGCAGTTTTCACTGTAAAACCGTGTTGGGCTAGTACCTCCCCATTTATATGTATGGAGTGGAGATTGCAACTGAAAAGAAACTTTGTGTTCCCAACAAGCTAGTTGAAGGACGGCTTTCACACACACACATCTCTCAGAACTTTGCATGTGGAGAGACGTTCCTTCATATAGCACAAATGGAACGGGTTGCAGGAGAAATTTTTATTCTGGTTTCTCAGTCTGTTTCCTAGTGCCGGTTTGAAGTTCCTGCAGTTTTCACTGTAAAATAGAGTTGGGGCTTGTACCTCCCCACATATATGTATGGAGTGGAGTTTGCAACTGAAAAGAAACTTTGTGTTCCCAACAAGCTAGGTGAAGGACGGCTTTCACACACACACATCTCTCAGAACTTTGCATGTGGAGAGACGTTCGTTCATCTAGCACAAAGGGAACGGGTTGCAGGAGAAACTTTTACTCTGGTTTCTCAGACTGTTTCCTAGTGCCGGTTTGAAGTTCCTGCAGTTTTCACTGTAAAACCGAGTTGGAGCTAGTACCTCCCCATATATATGTATGGAGTCGTGTTTGCAACTGAAAAGAAACTTTGTGTTCCCAACAAGCTAGGTGAAGGACTACTTTCACACACACTTATCTCTCAGAAATGAGCATGTGGAGAGACGTTCGTTCATCTTGCACAAAGGGAACGGGTTGCAGGAGAAACTTTTACTCTGGTTTCTCAGTCTGTTTCCTAGTGCCGGTTTGAAGTTCCTGCAGTTTTCACTGTAAAACCGAGTTGGAATTGTAACTCCCCATATATATGTATGGAGTGGAGTTTGCAACTAAAAAGAAACTTTGTGTTCCCAACAAGCTATGTGAAGGACGGCTTTCACACTCAAACATCTCTCAGAAATTTGCATATGGAGAGACGTTCGTTCATCTAGCACAAAGGGAACGGGTTGCAGGAGAAACTTTTACTCTGGTTTCTCAGTCTGTTTACTAGTGCCGGTTTGAAGTTCCTGCAGTTTTCACTGTAAAACCGAGTTGGAGCTAGTACCTCCCCATATATATGTATGGAGTCGTGTTTGCAACTGAAAAGAAACTTTGTGTTCCCAACAAGCTAGGTGAAGGACGGCTTTCACACACACTTATCTCTCAGAAATGAGCATGTGGAGAGACGTTCGTTCACCTTGCACAAAGGGAACGGGTTGCAGGAGAAACTTTACTCTGGTTTCTCAGTCTGTTTCCTAGTGCCGTTTTGAAGTTCCTGCAGTTTTCACTGTAAAACCGAGTTGGGCTAGTACTTCCCCATATATATGTATGGAGTGGAGATTGCAACTGAAAAGAAATTTGTGTTCCCAACAAGCTAGGTGAAGGACGGCTTTCACACAAAAACATCTCTCAGAAGTTTGCATGTGGAGAGACGTTCGTTCATCTAGCACAAATGGAACGGGTTGCAGGAGAAACTTTTATTCTGGTTTCTCAGTCTGTTTCCTAGTGCCGGTTTGAAGTTCCTGCAGTTTTCACTGTAAAACAGAGTTGGGGCTTGTACCTCCCCATATATATGTATGGAGTGGAGTTTGCAACTGAAAAGAAACTTTGTGTTCCCAACAAGCTAGGTGAAGGACGGCTTTCACACACACACATCTCTCAGACCTGAGCATGTGGAGAGACGTTCGTTCATCTAGCACAAATGGAACGGGTTGCAGGAGAAAATTTACTCTGGTTTCTCAGTCTGTTTCCTAGTGCCGGTTTGAAGTTCCTGCAGTTTTCACTGTAAAACCGAGTTGGAGATAGTACCTCCCCATATATATGTATGGAGTGGAGTTTGCAACTGAAAAGAAACTTTGTGTTCCCAACACGCTAGGTGAAGGACGGCTTTCACACACACATATCTCTCAGAACTTTGCATGTGGAGAGACGTTCGTTCATCTAGCACAAAGGGAACGGGTTGCAGGAGAAATTTTAATGTGGTTTCTCAGTCTGTTTCCTAGTGCCTGTTTGAAGTTCCTGCAGTTTTCACTGTAAAACCGTGTTGGGCTAGTACCTCCCCATTTATATGTATGGAGTGGAGATTGCAACTGAAAAGAAACTTTGTGTTCCCAACAAGCTAGGTGAAGGACGGCTTTCACACACACACATCTCTCAGAACTGAGCATGTGGAGAGAATTTCGTTCATCTAGCACAAATGGAACGGGTTGCAGGAGAATCTTTTACTCTGGTTTCTCAGTCTGTTTCCTAGTGACGGTATGAAGTTCCTGCAGTTTTCAATGTAAAACCGAGTTGGAGATAGTACCTCCCCATATATATGTATGGAGTGGAGTTTGCAACTGAAAAGAAACTTTGTGTTCCCAACAAGCTAGGTGAACAACGGCTTTCACACACACACATTTCTCAGAAATTTGCATGTGGAGAGACGTTCTTTCATCTAGCACAAAGGGAACGGGTTGCAGGAGAAACTTTTACTGTGGTTTCTCAGTCAGTTTCCTAGTGCCGGTTTGAAGTTCCTGAAGTTTTCACTGTAAAACCGAGTTGGAGTTAGTACCTCCCCATATATATGTATGGAGTGGAGTTTGCAACTGAAAAGAAACTTTGTGTTCCCAACAAGCTAGGTGAAGGACGGCTTTCACACACACACATCTCTCAGAACTTTGCATGTGGAGAGACGTTCGTTCATCTAGCACAAAGGAACGGGTTGCAGGAGAAAATTTTACTCTGGTTTCTCAGACTGTTTCCTAGTGCCGGTTTGAAGTTCCTGCAGTTTTCACTGTAAAACCGAGTTGGAGCTAGTACCTCCCCATATATATGTATGGAGTCGTGTTTGCAACTGAAAAGAAACTTTGTGTTCCCAACAAGCTAGGTGAAGGACTACTTTCACACACACTTATCTCTCAGAAATGAGCATGTGGAGAGACGTTCGTTCATCTTGCACAAAGGGAACGGGTTGCAGGAGAAACTTTACTCTGGTTTCTCAGTCTGTTTCCTAGTGCCGGTTTGAAGTTCCTGCAGTTTTCACTGTAAAACCGAGTTGGGCTAGTACTTCCCCATATATATGTATGGAGTGGAGATTGCAACTGAAAAGAAATTTGTGTTCCCAACAAGCTAGGTGAAGGACGGCTTTCACACAAAAACATCTCTCAGAAGTTTGCATGTGGAGAGACGTTCGTTCATCTAGCACAAATGGAAAGGGTTGCAGGAGAAACTTTTATTCTGGTTTCTCAGTCTGTTTCCTAGTGCCGGTTTGAAGTTCCTGCAGTTTTCACTGTAAAACAGAGTTGGGGCTTGTACCTCCCCATATATATGTATGGAGTGGAGTTTGCAACTGAAAAGAAACTTTGTGTTCCCAACAAGCTAGTTGAAGGACGGCTTTCACACACACACATCTCTCAGAACTTTGCATGTGGAGAGACGTTCGTTCATCTAGCACAAAGGGAACGGGTTGCAGGAGAAACTTTTACTCTGTTTTCTCAGTCTGTTTCCTAGTGCCGGTATGAAGTTCCTGCAGTTTTCACTGTAAAACAGAGTTGGAGCTAGTACCTCCCCATATATATGTATGGAGTGGAGTTTGCAACTGAAAAGAGACTTTGTGTTCCCAACAAGCTCGGTGAATGACGGCTTTCACACACACATATCTCTCAGAACTGAGCATGTGGAGAGACGTTCTTTCATCTAGCACAAATGGAACTGGATGCAGGAGAAACTGTTACTCTGGTTTCTCAGTCTGTTTCCTAGTGACGGTATGAAGTTCCTGCAGTTTTCACTGTAAAAACGAGTTGGAGCTAGTACCTCCCCATATATATGTATGGAGTGGAGTTAGCATCTGAAAAGAAACTTTGTGTTCCCAACAAGCTAGGTGAAGGACGGCTTTCACACACACATATCTCTCAGAACTTTGCATGTGGAGAGACGTTCGTTCATCTAGCACAAATGGAACGGGTTGCAGGAGAAATTTTACTCTGCTTTCTCAGTCTGTTTCCTAGTGCCGGTTTGAAGTTCCTGCAGTTTTCTGTGTAAAACCGAGTTGGATATAGTACCACCCCATATATATGTATGGAGTGGGGTTTGCAACTAAAAAGAAAATTTGTGTTCCCAACAAGCTATGTGAAGGACGGCTTTCAAACTCAAACATATCTCAGAAATTTGCATGTGGAGAGACGTTCGTTCATCTAGCACAAAGGGAACGGGTTGCAGGAGAAACTTTTACTCTGGTTTCTCAGTCTGTTTCCTAGTGCCGGTTTGAAGTTCCTGCAGTTTTCACTGTAAAACCGAGTTGGGGCTAGTACCTCCCCATATATATGTATGGAGTCGTGTTTGCAACTGAAAAGAAACTTTGTGTTCCCAACAAGCTAGGTGAAGGACGGCTTTCACACAAAATCATCTCTCAGAATTTTGCATGTGGAGAGACGTTCGTTCATCTAGCACAAATGGAACGGGTTGCAGGAGAAACTTTTATTCTGGTTTCTCAGTCTGTTTCCTAGTGCCGGTTTGAAGTTCCTGCAGTTTTCACTGTAAAACAGAGTTGGGGATTGTACCTCCCCATATATATGTATGGAGTGGAGTTTGCAACTGAAAAGAAACTTTGTGTTCCCAACAAGCTAGGTGAAGGACGGCTTTCACACACACACATCTCTCAGACCTGAGCATGTGGAGAGACGTTCGTTCATCTAGCACAAATGGAACGGGTTGCAGGAGAAAATTTACTCTGGTTTCTCAGTCTGTTTCCTAGTGCCGGTTTGAAGTTCCTGCAGTTTTCACTGTAAAACCGAGTTGGAGATAGTACCTCCCCATATATATATATGGAGTGGTGTTTGCAACTGAAAAGAAACTTTGTGTTCCCAACAAGCTAGGTGAAGGACGGCTTTCACACACACACAGCTCTCAGAACTTTGCATGTGGAGAGACGTTCGTTCATCTAGCACTAATGGAACGGGTTGCAGGAGAAACTTTTATTCTGGTTTCTCAGTCTGTTTCCTAGTGCCGGTTTGAAGTTCCTGCAGTTTTCACTGTAAAACAGAGTTGGGGCTTGTACCTCCCCATATATATGTATGGAGTGGAGATTGCAACTGAAAAGAAACTTTGTGTTCCCAACAAGCTAGGTGAAGGACGGCTTTCACACACACACATCTCTCAGAATTTTGCATTTGGAGAGACGTTCGTTCATCTAGCACAAAGGGAACGGGTTGCAGGACAAACTTTTACTCTGGTTTCTCAGTCTGTTTCCTAGTGCCGGTTTGAACTTCCTGCAATTTTCACTGTAAAACCGTGTTGGGCTAGTACCTCCCCATTTATATGTATGGAGTGGAGATTGCAACTGAAAAGAAACTTTGTGTTCCCAACAAGCTAGGTGAAGGACGGCTTTCACACACACACATCTCTCAGAACTTTGCATGTGGAGAGACGTTCGTTCGTCTAGCACAAATGGAACGGGTTGCAGGAGAAACATTTACTCTGGTTTCTCAGTCTGTTTCCTAGTGCCGGTTTGAAGTTCCTGCAGTTTTCACTGTAAAACAGTGTTGGGGCTTGTACCTCCCCATATATATGTATGGAGTGGAGTTTGCAACTGAAAAGAAACTTTGTGTTCCCAACAAGCTAGGTGAAGGACGGCTTTCACACACACACATCTCTCAGAACTTTGCATGTGTAGAGACGTTCGTTCATCTAGCACAAAGGGAACGGGTTGCAGGAGAAAATTTTACTCTGGTTTCTCAGTCTGTTTCCTAGTGCCGGTTTGAAGTTCCTGCAGTTTTCACTGTAAAACAGAGTTTTAGCTAGTACCTCCCCATATATATGTATGGAGTCGTGTTTGCAACTGAAAAGAAACTTTGTGTTCCCAACAAGCTAGGTGAAGGACGGCTTTCACCCACACTTATCTCTCAGAAATGAGCATGTGGAGAGACGTTCGTTCATCTTTCACAAAGGGAACGGGTTGCAGGAGAAACTTTTACTCTGGTTTCTCAGTCTGTTTCCTAGTGCCGGTTTGAAGTTCCTGCAGTTTTCACTGTAAAACCGAGTTGGAATTGTAACTCCCCATATATATGTATGGAGTGGAGTTAGCAACTGAAAAGAAACTTTGTGTTCCCAACAAGCTAGGTGAAGGACGGCTTTCACACACACATATGTCTCAGAACTTTGCATGTGTAGAGACGTTCGTTCATCTAGTACAAAGGGAACGAGTTGCAGGAGAAACTTTTACTGTGGTTTCTCAGTCTGTTTCCTAGTGCCTGTTTGAAGTTCCTGCAGTTTTCACTGTAAAATCGAGTTGGAGCTAGTACCTCCCCATATATATGTATGGAGTCGTGTTTGTAACTGAAAAGAAACTTTTTGTTCCCAACTAGCTATGTGAACAACGGCTTTCACACACACACATCTCTCAGAAATTTGCATGTGGAGAGACGTTCGTTTATCTAGCACAAAGGGAACGGGTTGCAGGAGAAACTTTTACTCTGGTTTCTCAGTCTGTTTCCTAGTGCCGGTTTGAAGTTCCTGCAGTTTTCACTGTAAAACAGAGTTGGGGCTTGTACCTCCCCATATATATGTATGGAGTGGAGTTTGCAACTGAAAAGAAACTTTGTGTTCCCAACAAGCTAGGTGAAGGACGGCTTCCAAACACACACATATCTCAGAACTTTGCATTTTGAGAGACGTTCGTTCGTCTAGCACAAATGGAACGGGTTGCATGAGAAACATTTACTCTGGTTTCTCAGTCTGTTTCCTAGTGCCGGTTTGAAGTTCCTGCAGTTTTCACTTTAAAACAGAGTTGGGGCTTGTACCTCCCCATATATATGTATGGAGTGGAGTTTGCAACTGAAAAGAAACTTTGTGTTCCCAACAAGCTAGGTGAAGGACGGCTTTCACACACACACATCTCTCAGAACTTTGCATGTGGAGAGACGTTCGTTCATCTAGCACAAAGGGAACGGGTTGCAGGAGAAACTTTTACTCTGTATTCTCAGTCTGTTTCCTAGTGCCGGTATGAAGTTCCTGCAGTTTTCACTGTAAAACAGAGTTGGAGCTAGTACCTCCCCATATATATGTATGGAGTGGAGTTTGCAACTGAAAAGAGACTTTGTGTTCCCAACAAGCTAGGTGAAGGACGGCTTTCACACACACAAATCTCTCAGAACTGAGCATGTGGAGAGACGTTCTTTCATCTAGCACAAATGTAACGGGTTGCAGGAGAAACTGTTACTCTGGTTTCTCAGTCTGTTTCCTAGTGCCGGTATGAAGTTCCTGCAGTTTTCACTGTAAAAACGAGTTGGAGCTAGTACCTCCCCATATATATGTATGGAGTGGAGTTAGCATCTGAAAAGAAACTTTGTGTTCCCAACAAGCTAGGTGAAGGACGGCTTTCACACACACATATCTCTCAGAACTTTGCAAGAGGAGAGACTTTCGTTCATCTAGCACAAATGGAACGGTTTGCAGGAGAAATTTTACTCTGGTTTCTCAGTCTGTTTCCTAGTGCCGGTTTGAAGTTCCTGCAGTTTTCTGTGTAAAACCGAGTTGGATATAGTACCACCCCATATATATGTATGGAGTGGGGTTTGCAACTGAAAAGAAACTTTGTGTTCCCAACAAGGTACGTGAAGGACGGCTTTCACACACACACATCTCTCAGAACTTTGCATGTGGAGAGACGTTCGTTCATCTAGCACAAAGGGAACGGGTTGCAGGAGAAAATTTTACTGTGGTTTCTCAGTCAGTTTCCTAGTGCCGGTTTGAAGTTCCTGCAGTTTTCACTGTAAAACCGAGTTGGAGATAGTACCTCCCCATATATATGTATGGAGTGGATTTGGCAACTGAAAAGAAACTTTGTGTTCCCAACAAGCTAGGTGAACTATGGCTTTCACACACACAGATCTCTCAGAAATTTGCATGTGGAGAGACGTTCGTTCATCTAGCACAAAGGGAACGGGTTGCAGGAGAAACTTTTACTGTGGTTTCTCAGTCAGTTTCCTAGTGCCGGTTTGAAGTTCCTGCAGTTTTCACTGTAAAATCGAGTTGGAGTTAGTACCTCCCCATATATATGTATGGAGTGGAGTTTGCAACTGAAAAGAAACTTTGTGTTCCCAACAAGATAGGTGAAGGACGGCTTTCACACACACACATCTCTCAGAACTTTGCATGTGGAGAGACGTTCCTTCATATAGCACAAATGGAACGGGTTGCAGGAGAAATTTTTATTCTGGTTTCTCAGTCTGTTTCCTAGTGCCGGTTTGAAGTTCCTGCAGTTTTCACTGTAAAACAGAGTTGGGGCTTGTACCTCCCCATATATATGTATGGAGTGGAGTTTGCAACTGAAAAGAAACTTTGTGTTCCCAACAAGCTAGGTGAAGGACGGCTTTCACACACACACATCTCTCAGAACTTTGCATGTGGAGAGACGTTCGTTCATCTAGCACAAAGGGAACGGGTTGCAGAAGAAACTTTTACTCTGGTTTCTCAGACTGTTTCCTAGTGCCGGTTTGAAGTTCCTGCAGTTTTCACTGTAAAACCGAGTTGGAATTGTAACTCCCCATATATATGTATGGAGTGGAGTTTGCAACTAAAAAGAAACTTTGTGTTCCCAACAAGCTATGTGAAGGACGGCTTTCACACTCAAACATCTCTCAGAAATTTGCATGTGGAGAGACGTTCGTTCATCTAGCACAAAGGGAACGGGTTGCAGGAGAAACTTTTACTCTGGTTTCTCAGTCTGTTTACTAGTGCCGGTTTGAAGTTCCTGCAGTTTTCACTGTAAAACCGAGTTGGAGCTAGTACCTCCCCATATATATGTATGGAGTCGTGTTTGCAACTGAAAAGAAACTTTGTGTTCCCAACAAGCTAGGTGAAGGACGGCTTTCACACACACTTATCTCTCAGAAATGAGCATGTGGAGAGACGTTCGTTCATCTTGCACAAAGGGAACGGGTTGCAGGAGAAACTTTACTCTGGTTTCTCAGTCTGTTTCCTAGTGCCGGTTTGAAGTTCCTGCAGTTTTCACTGTAAAACCGAGTTGGGCTAGTACTTCCCCATATATATGTATGGAGTGGAGATTGCAACTGAAAAGAAATTTGTGTTCCCAACAAGCTAGGTGAAGGACGGCTTTCACACAAAAACATCTCTCAGAAGTTTGCATGTGGAGAGACGTTCGTTCATCTAGCACAAATGGAACGGGTTGCAGGAGAAACTTTTATTCTGGTTTCTCAGTCTGTTTCCTAGTGCCGGTTTGAAGTTCCTGCAGTTTTCACTGTAAAACAGAGTTGGGGCTTGTACCTCCCCATATATATGTATGGAGTGGAGTTTGCAACTGAAAACAAACTTTGTGTTCCCAACAAGCTAGGTGAAGGACGGCTTTCACACACACACATCTCTCAGACCTGAGCATGTGGAGAGACGTTCGTTCATCTAGCACAAATGGAACGGGTTGCAGGAGAAAATTTACTCTGGTTTCTCAGTCTGTTTCCTAGTGCCGGTTTGAAGATCCTGCAGTTTTCACTGTAAAACCGAGTTGGAGATAGTACCTCCCCATATATATGTATGGAGTGGAGTTTGCAAATGAAAAGAAACTTTGTGTTCCCAACACGCTAGGTGAAGGACGGCTTTCACACACACATATCTCTCAGAACTTTGCATGTGGAGAGACGTTCGTTCATCTAGCACAAAGGGAACGGGTTGCAGGAGAAACTTTTACTGTGGTTTCTCAGTCTGTTTCCTAGTGCCTGTTTGAAGTTCCTGCAGTTTTCACTGTAAAACCGTGTTGGGCTAGTACCTCCCCATTTATATGTATGGAGTGGAGATTGCAACTGAAAAGAAACTTTGTGTTCCCAACAAGCTAGGTGAAGGACGGCTTTCACACACACACATCTCTCAGAACTGAGCATGTGGAGAGAATTTCGTTCATCTAGCACAAATGGAACGGGTTGCAGGAGAATCTTTTACTCTGGTTTCTCAGTCTGTTTCCTAGTGCCGGTTTGAAGTTCCTGCAGTTTTCACTGTAAAACCGAGTTGGAGATAGTACCTCCCCATATATATGTATGGAGTGGAGTTTGCAACTGAAAAGAAACTTTGTGTTCCCAACAAGCTAGGTGAACAACGGCTTTCACACACACACATTTCTCAGAAATTTGCATGTGGAGAGACGTTCTTTCATCTAGCACAAAGGGAACGGGTTGCAGGAGAAACTTTTACTGTGGTTTCTCAGTCAGTTTCCTAGTGCCGGTTTGAAGTTCCTGAAGTTTTCTCTGTAAAACCGAGTTGGAGTTAGTACCTCCCCATATATATGTATGGAGTGGAGTTTGCAACTGAAAAGAAACTTTGTGTTCCCAACAAGCTAGGTGAAGGACGGCTTTCACACACACACATCTCTCAGAACTTTGCATGTGGAGAGACGTTCGTTCATCTAGCACAAATGGAACGGGATGCAGGAGAAACTTTTACTCTGGTTTATCAGACAGTTTCCTAGTGCCGGTTTGAAGTTCCTGCAGTTTTCACTGTAAAACAGATTTGGGGCTTGTACCTCCCCATATATATGTATAGAGTGGAGTTTGCAACTGAAAAGAAACTTTGTGTTCCCAACAAGCTAGGTGAAGGACGGCTTTCACACACACACATCTCTCAGAACTTTGCATGTGGAGAGACGTTCGTTCATCTAGCACAAAGGAACGGGTTGCAGGAGAAAATTTTACTCTGGTTTCTCAGACTGTTTCCTAGTGCCGGTTTGAAGTTCCTGCAGTTTTCACTGTAAAACCGAGTTGGAGCTAGTACCTCCCCATATATATGTATGGAGTCGTGTTTGCAACTGAAAAGAAACTTTGTGTTCCCAACAAGCTAGGTGAAGGACTACTTTCACACACACTTATCTCTCAGAAATGAGCATGTGGAGAGACGTTCGTTCATCTTTCACAAAGGGAACGGGTTGCAGGAGAAACTTTTACTCTGGTTTCTCAGTCTGTTTCCTAGTGCCGGTTTGAAGTTCCTGCAGTTTTCACTGTAAAACCGAGTTGGAATTGTAACTCCCCATATATATGTATGGAGTGGAGTTTGCAACTAAAAAGAAACTTTGTGTTCCCAACAAGCTATGTGAAGGACGGCTTTCACACTCAAACATCTCTCAGAAATTTGCATGTGGAGAGACGTTCGTTCATCTAGCACAAAGGGAACGGGTTGCAGGAGAAACTGTTACTCTGGTTTCTCAGTCTGTTTACTAGTGCCGGTTTGAAGTTCCTGCAGTTTTCACTGTAAAACCGAGTTGGAGCTAGTATCTCCCCATATATATGTATGGGGTCGTGTTTGCAACTGAAAAGAAACTTTGTGTTCCCAACAAGCTAGGTGAAGGACGGCTTTCACACACACTTATCTCTCAGAAATGAGCATGTGGAGAGACGTTCGTTCATCTTGCACAAATGGAACGGGTTGCAGGAGAAACTACTCTGGTTTCTCAGTCTGCTTCCTAGTGCCGGTTTGAAGTTCCTGCAGTTTTCACTGTAAAACCGAGTTGGGCTAACTTCCCCATATATATGTATGGAGTGGAGATTGCAACTGAAAAGAAATTTGTGTTCCTAACAAGCTAGGTGAAGGACGGCTTTCACACAAAAATATCTCTCAGAAGATTGCATATGGAGAGACGTTCGTTCATCTAGCACAAATGGAACGGGTTGCAGGAGAAACTTTTATTCTGGTTTCTCAGTCTGTTTCCTAGTGCCGGTTTGAAGTTCCTGCAGTTTTCACTGTAAAACAGAGTTGGGGCTTGTACCTCCTCATATATATGTATGGAGTGGAGTTTGCAACTGAAAAGAAACTTTGTGTTCCCAACAAGCTAGGTGAAGGACGGCTTTCACACACACACATCTCTCAGACCTGAGCATGTGGAGAGACTTTCGTTCATCTAGCACAAATGGAACGGGTTGCAGGACAAAATTTACTCTGGTTTCTCAGTCTGTTTCCCAGTGCCGGTTTGAAGTTCCTGCCGTTTTCACTGTAAAACCGAGTTTGAGATAGTACCTCCCCATATATATGTATGGAGTGGAGTTTGCAACTGAAAAGAAACTTTGTGTTCCCAACACGCTAGGTGAAGGACGGCTTTCACACACACATATCTCTCAGAATTTTGCATGTGGAGAGACGTTCGTTCATCTAGCACAAAGGGAACGGGTTGCAGGAGAAATTTAAGTGTGGTTTCTCAGTCTGTTTCCTAGTGCCTGTTTGAAGTTCCTGCAGTTTTCACTGTAAAACCGTGTTGGGCTAGTACCTCCCCATTTATATGTATGGAGTGGAGATTGCAACTGAAAAGAAACTTTGTGTTCCCAACAAGCTAGGTGAAGGACGGCTTTCACACACACACATCTCTCAGAACTTTGCATGTGGAGAGACGTTCCTTCATATAGCACAAATGGAACGGGTTGCAGGAGAAATTTTTATTCTGGTTTCTCAGTCTGTTTCCTAGTGCCGGTTTGAAGTTCCTGCAGTTTTCACTGTAAAATAGAGTTGGGGCTTGTACCTCCCCATATATATGTATGGAGTGGAGTTTGCAACTGAAAAGAAACTTTGTGTTCCCAACAAGCTAGGTGAAGGACGGCTTTCACACACACACATCTCTCAGAACTTTGCATGTGGAGAGACGTTCGTTCATCTAGCACAAAGGGAACGGGTTGCAGGAGAAACTTTTACTCTGGTTTCTCAGACTGTTTCCTAGTGCCGGTTTGAAGTTCCTGCAGTTTTCACTGTAAAACCGAGTTGGAGCTAGTACCTCCCCATATATATGTATGGAGTCGTGTTTGCAACTGAAAAGAAACTTTGTGTTCCCAACAAGCTAGGTGAAGGACTACTTTCACACACACTTATCTCTCAGAAATGAGCATGTGGAGAGACGTTCGTTCATCTTGCACAAAGGGAACGGGTTGCAGGAGAAACTTTTACTCTGGTTTCTCAGTCTGTTTCCTAGTGCCGGTTTGAAGTTCCTGCAGTTTTCACTGTAAAACCGAGTTGGAATTGTAACTCCCCATATATATGTATGGAGTGGAGTTTGCAACTAAAAAGAAACTTTGTGTTCCCAACAAGCTATGTGAAGGACGGCTTTCACACTCAAACATCTCTCAGAAATTTGCATGTGGAGAGACGTTCGTTCATCTAGCACAAAGGGAACGGGTTGCAGGAGAAACTTTTACTCTGGTTTCTCAGTCTGTTTACTAGTGCCGGTTTGAAGTTCCTGCAGTTTTCACTGTAAAACCGAGTTGGAGCTAGTACCTCCCCATATATATGTATGGAGTCGTGTTTGCAACTGAAAAGAAACTTTGTGTTCTCAACAAGCTAGGTGAAGGACGGCTTTCACACACACTTATCTCTCAGAAATGAGCATGTGGAGAGACGTTCGTTCATCTTGCACAAAGGGAACGGGTTGCAGGAGAAACTTTACTCTGGTTTCTCAGTCTGTTTCCTAGTGCCGGTTTGAAGTTCCTGCAGTTTTCACTGTAAAACCGAGTTGGGCTAGTACTTCCCCATATATATGTATGGAGTGGAGATTGCAACTGAAAAGAAATTTGTGTTCCCCACAAGCTAGGTGAAGGACGGCTTTCACACAAAAACATCTCTCAGAAGTTTGCATGTGGAGAGAAGTTCGTTCATCTAGCACAAATGGAACGGGTTGCAGGAGAAACTTTTATTCTGGTTTCTCAGTCTGTTTCCTAGTGCCGGTTTGAAGTTCCTGCAGTTTTCACTGTAAAACAGAGTTGGGGCTTGTACCTCCCCATATATATGTATGGAGTGGAGTTTGCAACTGAAAAGAAACTTTGTGTTCCCAACAAGCTAGGTGAAGGACGGCTTTCACACACACACATCTCTCAGACCTGAGCATGTGGAGAGACGTTCGTTCATCTAGCACAAATGGAACGGGTTGCAGGAGAAAATTTACTCTGGTTTCTCAGTCTGTTTCCTAGTGCCGGTTTGAAGTGCCTGCAGTTTTCACTGTAAAACCGAGTTGGAGATAGTACCTCCCCATATATATGTATGGAGTGGAGTTTGCAACTGAAAAGAAACTTTGTGTTCCCAACACGCTAGGTGAAGGACGGCTTTCACACACACATATCTCTCAGAACTTTGCATGTGGAGAGACGTTCGTTCATCTAGCACAAAGGGAACGGGTTGCAGGAGAAACTTTTACTGTGGTTTCTCAGTCTGTTTCCTAGTGCCTGTTTGAAGTTCCTGCAGTTTTCACTGTAAAACCGTGTTGGGCTAGTACCTCCCCATTTATATGTATGGAGTGGAGATTGCAACTGAAAAGAAACTTTGTGTTCCCAACAAGCTAGGTGAAGGACGGCTTTCACACACACACATCTCTCAGAACTGAGCATGTGGAGAGAATTTCGTTCATCTAGCACAAATGGAACGGGTTGCAGGAGAATCTTTTACTCTGGTTTCTCAGTCTGTTTCCTAGTGCCGGTTTGAAGTTCCTGCAGTTTTCACTGTAAAACCGAGTTGGAGATAGTACCTCCCCATATATATGTATGGAGTGGAGTTTGCAACTGAAAAGAAACTTTGTGTTCCCAACAAGCTAGGTGAACAACGGCTTTCACACACACACATGTCTCAGAAATTTGCATGAGGAGAGACGTTCTTTCATCTAGCACAAAGGGAACGGGTGGCAGGAGAAACTTTTACTGTGGTTTCTCAGTCAGTTTCCTAGTGCCGGTTTGAAGTTCCTGAAGTTTTCACTGTAAAACCGAGTTGGAGTTAGTACCTCCCCATATATATGTATGGAGTGGAGTTTGCAACTGAAAAGAAACTTTGTGTTCCCAACAAGCTAGGTGAAGGACGGCTTTCACACACACATCTCTCAGAACTTTGCATGTGGAGAGACGTTCGTTCATCTAGCACAAATGGAACGGGATGCAGGAGAAACTTTTACTCTGGTTTATCAGTCTGTTTCCTAGTGCCGGTTTGAAGTTCCTGCAGTTTTCACTGTAAAACAGATTTGGGGCTTGTACCTCCCCATATATATGTATAGAGTGGAGTTTGCAACTGAAAAGAAACTTTGTGTTCCCAACAAGCTAGGTGAAGGACGGCTTTAACACACACACATCTCTCAGAACTTTGCATGTGGAGAGACGTTCGTTCATCTAGCACAAAGGAACGGGTTGCAGGAGAAAATTTTACTCTGGTTTCTCAGACTGTTTCCTAGTGCCGGTTTGAAGTTCCTGCAGTTTTCACTGTAAAACCGAGTTGGAGCTAGAACCTCCCCATATATATGTATGGAGTCGTGTTTGCAACTGAAAAGAAACTTTGTGTTCCCAACAAGCTAGGTGAAGGACTACTTTCACACACAATTATCTCTCAGAAATGAGCATGTGGAGAGACGTTCGTTCATCTTGCACAAAGGGAACGGGTTGCAGGAGAAACTTTTACTCTGGTTTCTCAGTCTGTTTACTAGTGCCGGTTTGAAGTTCCTGCAGTTTTCACTGTAAAACCGAGTTGGAGCTAGTATCTCCCCATATATATGTATGGAGTCGTGTTTGCAACTGAAAAGAAACTTTGTGTTCCCAACAAGCTAGGTGAAGGACGGCTTTCACACACACTTATCTCTCAGAAATGAGCATGTGGAGAGACGTTCGTTCATCTTGCACAAAGGGAACGGGTTGCAGGAGAAACTTTACTCTGGTTTCTCAGTCTGTTTCCTAGTGCCGGTTTGAAGTTCCTGCAGTTTTCACTGTAAAACCGAGTTGGGCTAGTACTTCCCCATATATATGTATGGAGTGGAGATTGCAACTGAAAAGAAATTTGTGTTCCCAACAAGCTAGGTGAAGGACGGCTTTCACACAAAAACATCTCTCAGAAGTTTGCATGTGGAGAGACGTTCGTTCATCTAGCACAAATGGAACGGGTTGCAGTAGAAACTTTTATTCTGGATTCTCAGTCTGTTTCCTAGTGCCGGTTTGAAGTTCCTGCAGTTTTCACTGTAAAACAGAGTTGGGGCTTGTACCTCCCCATATATATGTATGGAGTGGAGTTTGCAACTGAAAAGAAACTTTGTGTTCCCAACAAGCTAGGTGAAGGACGGCTTTCACACACACACATCTCTCAGACCTGAGCATGTGGAGAGACGTTCGTTCATCTAGCACAAATGGAACGGGTTGCAGGACAAAATTTACTCTGGTTTCTCAGTCTGTTTCCAAGTGCCGGTTTGAAGTTCCTGCAGTTTTCACTGTAAAACCGAGTTTGAGATAGTACCTCCCCATATATATGTATGGAGTGGAGTTTGCAACTGAAAAGTAACTTTGTGTTCCCAACACGCTAGGTGAAGGACGGCTTTCACACACACATATCTCTCAGAACTTTGCATGTGGAGAGACGTTCGTTCATCTAGCACAAAGGGAACGGGTTGCAGGAGAAACTTTTACTGTGGTTTCTCAGTCTGTTTCCTATTGCCGGTATGAAGTTCCTGCAGTTTTCACTGTAAAACAGAGTTGGAGCTAGTACCTCCCCATATATATGTATGGAGTGGAGTTTGCAACTGAAAAGAGACTTTGTGTTCCCAACAAGCTCGGTGAAGGACGGCTTTCACACACACATATCTCTCAGAACTGAGCATGTGGAGAGACGTTCTTTCATCTAGCACAAATGGAACTGGATGCTGGAGAAACTGTTACTCTGGTTTCTCAGTCTGTTTCCTAGTGACGGTATGAAGTTCCTGCAGTTTTCACTGTAAAAACGAGTTGGAGCTAGTACCTCCCCATATATATGTATGGAGTGGAGTTAGCATCTGAAAAGAAACTTTGTGTTCCCAACAAGCTAGGTGAAGGACGGCTTTCACACACACATATCTCTCAGAACTTTGCATGTGGAGAGACGTTCGTTCATCTAGCACAAATGGAACGGGTTGCAGGAGAAATTTTACTCTGGTTTCTCAGTCTGTTTCCTAGTGCCGGTTTGAAGTTCCTGCAGTTTTCTGTGTAAAACCGAGTTGGATATAGTACCACCCCATATATATGTATGGAGTGGGGTTTGCAACTAAAAAGAAAATTTGTGTTCCCAACAAGCTATGTGAAGGACGGCTTTCAAACTCAAACATCTCTCAGAAATTTGCATGTGGAGAGACGTTCGTTCATCTAGCACAAAGGGAACGGGTTGCAGGAGAAACTTTTACTCTGGTTTCTCAGTCTGTTTACTAGTGCCGGTTTGAAGTTCCTGCAGTTTTCACTGTAAAACCGAGTTGGAGCTAGTACCTCCCCATATATATGTATGGAGTCGTGTTTGCAACTGAAAAGAAACTTTGTGTTCCCAACAAGCTAGGTGAAGGACGGCTTTCACACACACTTATCTCTCAGAACTGAGCATGTGGAGAGACGTTCGTTCATCTTGCACAAAGGGAACGGGTTGCAGGAGAAACTTTACTCTGGTTTCTCAGTCTGTTTCCTAGTGCCGGTTTGAAGTTCCTGCAGTTTTCACTGTAAAACCGAGTTGGGCTAGTACTTCCCCATATATATGTATGGAGTGGAGATTGCAACTGAAAAGAAATTTGTGTTCCCAACAAGCTAGGTGAAGGACGGCTTTCACACAAAATCATCTCTCAGAAGTTTGCATGTGGAGAGACGTTCGTTCATCTAGCACAAATGGAACGGGTTGCAGGAGAAACTTTTATTCTGGTTTCTCAGTCTGTTTCCTAGTGCCGGTTTGAAGTTCCTGCAGTTTTCACTGTAAAACAGAGTTGGGGCTTGTACCTCCCCATATATATGTATGGAGTGGAGTTTGCAACTGAAAAGAAACTTTGTGTTCCCAACAAGCTAGGTGAAGGACGGCTTTCACACACACACATCTCTCAGACCTGAGCATGTGGAGAGTCGTTCGTTCATCTAGCACAAATGGAACGGGTTGCAGGAGAAAATTTACTCTGGTTTCTCAGTCTGTTTCCTAGTGCCGGTTTGAAGTTCCTGCAGTTTTCACTGTAAAACCGAGTTGGAGATAGTACCTCCCCATATATATGTATGGAGTGGAGTTTGCAACTGAAAAGAAACTTTGTGTTCCCAACAAGCTAGTTGAACAACGGCTTTCACACACACACATCTCTCAGAACTTTGCATGTGGAGACACGTTCGTTCATCTAGCACAAAGGGAACGGGTTGTAGGATAAAATTTTACTCTGGTTTCTCAGTCAGTTTCCTAGTGCCGGTTTGAAGTTCCTGCAGTTTTCACTGTAAAACCGAGTTGGAACTTGTACCTCCCCATATATATGTATGGAGTGGTGTTTGCAACTGAAAAGAAACTTTGTGTTCCCAACAAGCTAGGTGAAGGACGGCTTTCACACACACACATCTCTCAGAACTTTGCATGTGGAGAGACGTTCGTTCATCTAGCACTAATGGAACGGGTTGCAGGAGAAACTTTTATTCTGGTTTCTCAGTCTGTTTCCTAGTGCCGGTTTGAAGTTCCTGCAGTTTTCACTGTAAAACAGAGTTGGGGCTTGTACCTCCCCATATATATGTATGGAGTGGAGTTTGCAACTGAAAAGAAACTTTGTGTTCCCAACAAGCTAGGTGAAGGACGGCTTTCACACACACACATCTCTCAGAATTTTGCATTTGGAGAGACGTTCGTTCATCTAGCACAAAGGGAACGGGTTGCAGGACAAACTTTTACTCTGGTTTCTCAGTCTGTTTCCTAGTGCCGGTTTGAACTTCCTGCAATTTTCACTGTAAAACCGTGTTGGGCTAGTACCTCCCCATTTATATGTATGGAGTGGAGATTGCAACTGAAAAGAAACTTTGTGTTCCCAACAAGCTAGGTGAAGGACGGCTTTCACACACACACATCTCTCAGAACTTTGCATGTGGAGAGACGTTCGTTCGTCTAGCACAAATGGAACGGGTTGCAGGAGAAACATTTACTCTGGTTTCTCAGTCTGTTTCCTAGTGCCGGTTTGAAGTTCCTGCAGTTTTCACTGTAAAACAGTGTTGGGGCTTGTACCTCCCCATATATATGTATGGAGTGGAGTTTGCAACTGAAAAGAAACTTTGTGTTCCCAACAAGCTAGGTGAAGGACGGCTTTCACACACACACATCTCTTAGAACTTTGCATGTGTAGAGACGTTCGTTCATCTAGCACAAAGGGAACGGGTTGCAGGAGAAAATTTTACTCTGGTTTCTCAGTCTGTTTCCTAGTGCCGGTTTGAAGTTCCTGCAGTTTTCACTGTAAAACAGAGTTTTAGCTAGTACCTCCCCATATATATGTATGGAGTCGTGTTTGCAACTGAAAAGAAACTTTGTGTTCCCAACAAGCTAGGTGAAGGACGGCTTTCACCCACACATATCTCTCAGAAATGAGCATGTGGAGAGACGTTCGTTCATCTTTCACAAAGGGAACGGGTTGCAGGAGAAACTTTTACTCTGGTTTCTCAGTCTGTTTCCTAGTGCCGGTTTGAAGTTCCTGCAGTTTTCACTGTAAAACCGAGTTGGAATTGTAACTCCCCATATATATGTATGGAGTGGAGTTAGCAACTGAAAAGAAACTTTGTGTTCCCAACAAGCTAGGTGAAGGACGGCTTTCACACACACATATGTCTCAGAACTTTGCATGTGTAGAGACGTTCGTTCATCTAGTACAAAGGGAACGGGTTGCAGGAGAAACTTTTACTGTGGTTTCTCAGTCTGTTTCCTAGTGCCTGTTTGAAGTTCCTGCAGTTTTCACAGTAAAACCGTGTTGGGCTAGTACCTTCCCGTTTATAGGTATGGAGTGGAGATTGCAACTGAAAAGAAACTTTGTGTTCCCAACAAGCTAGTTGAAGGACGGCTTTCACACACACACATCTCTCAGAACTTTGCATGTGGAGAGACGTTCGTTTATCTAGCACCAAGGGAACGGGTTGCAGGAGAATCTTTTACTCTGGTTTCTCAGTCTGTTTCCTAGTGCCGGTTTGAAGTTCCTGCAGTTTTCACTGTAAAACCAAGTTGGAGCTAGTACCTCCCCATATATATGTATGGAGTCGTGTTTGTAACTGAAAAGAAACTTTTTGTTCCCAACAAGCTATGTGAACAACGGCTTTCACACACACACATCTCTCAGAAATTTGCATGTGGAGAGACGTTCGTTTATCTAGCACAAAGGGAACGGGTTGCAGGAGAAACTTTTACTCTGGTTTCTCAGTCTGTTTCCTAGTGCCGGTTTGAAGTTCCTGCAGTTTTCACTGTAAAACAGAGTTGGGGCTTGTACCTCCCCATATATATGTATGGAGTGGAGTTTGCAACTGAAAAGAAACTTTGTGTTCCCAACAAGCTAGGTGAAGTACGGCTTCCACACACACACATATCTCAGAACTTTGCATTTTGAGAGACGTTCGTTCGTCTAGCACAAATGGAACGGGTTGCATGAGAAACATTTACTCTGGTTTCTCAGTCTGTTTCCTAGTGCCGGTTTGAACTTCCTGCAGTTTTCACTTTAAAACAGAGTTTGGGCTTGTACCTCCCCATATATATGTATGGAGTGGAGTTTGCAACTGAAAAGAAAGTTTGTGTTCCCAACAAGCTAGGTGAACAACGGCTTTCACACACACACATCTCTCAGAACTTTGCATGTGTAGAGACGTTCGTTCATCTAGCACAAAGGGAACGGGTTGCAGGAGAAACTTTTACTCTGGTTTCTCAGTCTGTTTCCTAGTGCCGGTTTGAAGTTCCTGCAGTTTTCACTGTAAAACCGAGTTGGAGCTAGTACCTCCCCATATATATGTATGGATTCGTGTTTGCAACTGAAAAGAAACTTTGTGTTCCCAACAAGCTAGGTGAAGGACGGCTTTCACACACACTTATCTCTCAGAAATGAGCATGTGGACAGACGTTCGTTCATGTTGCACAAAGGGAACGGGTTGCAGGGAAACATTTACTCTGGTTTCTCAGTCTGTTTCCTAGTGCCGGTTTGAAGTTCCTGCAGTTTTCACTGTAAAACCGAGTTGGAATTGTAACTCCCCATATATATGTATGGAGTGGAGTTAGCAACTGAAAAGAAACTTTGTGTTCCCAACAAGCTAGGTGAAGGAAGGCTTTCACACACACAAATCTCTCAGAACTTTGCATGTGTAGGGACGTTCGTTCATCTAGTACAAAGGGAACGGGTTGCAGGAGAAACTTTTACTGTGGTTTCTCAGTCTGTTTCCTAGTGCCGGTTTGAAGTTTCTGCAGTTTTCACTGTAAAACAGATTTGGGGCTTGTACCTACCCATATATATGTATGGAGTGGAGTTTGCAACTGAAAAGAATCTTTGTGTTCCCAACAATCTAGGTGAAGGACGGCTTTCACACACACACTTCTCTCAGAACTTTGCATGTGGAGAGACGTTCGTTCATCTAGCACAAAAGGAACGGGATGCAGGAGAAACTTTTACTCTGGTTTCTCAGTCCTTTTCCTATTGCCTGATTGAAGTTCCTGCAGTTTTCACTGTAAAACCGGGTTGGAGCTAGTACCTCCCCATATAAATGTATGGAGTGGAGTTTGCAACTGAAAAGAAACTTTGTGTTCCCAACAAGCTAGGTGAAGGACGGCTTTCACACACACACATCTCTCAGAACTGAGCATGTGGAGAGACGTTCGTTCATGTAGCACAAAGGGAACAGGTTGCAGTAGTAACTTTTACTCTGGTTTCTCATTCTGTTTCCTAGTGCCCGTTTGAAGTTCCTGCAGTTTTCACTGTAAAACCGGGTTGGATCAAGTACCTCCCCATAGATATGTATGGAGTGGAGTTTGCAACTGAAAACAAATTTGTGTTCCCAACAAGCTAGGTGAAGGACGGCTTTCACACACACTTATCTCTTCAGAAATGAGCATGTGGATAGATTTTCGTTCATCTAGCACAAAGGGAACGGGTTGCAGGAGAAACTTTTACTCTGGATTCTCAGTCTGTTTCCTGGTGCCGGTTTGAAGTTCCTGCAGTTTTCACTGTAAAATCGTTGTGGATCTAGTACCTCCCCATAGATATGTATGGAGTGGAGTTTGCAACTGAAAAGAAACTTTGTGTTCCCAACAAGCTAGGTGAAGGGCGGCTTTCACACAAACTTATCTCTCAGAACTGAGCATGTGGATAGATTTTCGTTCATCTAGCACAAAGGGAACGGATTGCAGGAGAAACTTTTACTCAGGTTTCTCAGTCTGTTTCCTAGTGTCGGTTTGAAGTTCCTGCAGTTTTCACTGTGAAACCGTGTTGGAGCTAGTACTTCCCCAAATATATGTATGGTTTGGAGTTTGCAACTAAAAAGAATCTTTGTGTTCCCAAAATCAAGGTGAAGGACGGCTTTCACACACACATATCTCTCAGAACTGAGCATGTGGAGAGTCGTTCGTTCATCTAGCACAAAGAGAATGGGTTGCAGGAGAAACTTTTACTCTGGTTTCTCAGTCTGTTTCCTGGTGCCGGTTTGAAGTTCCTGCAGTTTTCAGTGTAAAACCGAGTTGGATATAGTACCTCCCCATATATATGTATGGAGTGGAGTTTGCAACTGAAAAGAAACTTTGTGTTCCCAACAACCTAAGTGAAGAACGGCTTTCACACACACTTATCTCTCAGAACTGAGCATGTGGAGAGACGTTCGTTCATCTAGCACAAAGGGAACGGGTTGCAGGAGAATCTTTTACTCTGGTTTCTCAGTCTGTTTCCTGGTGCCGGTTTGAAGTTCTTGCAGTTTTCACTGTAAAACCGAGTTGGAGATAGTACCTCCCCATATATATGTATGGAGTGGAGTTTGCAAATGAAAAGAAACTTTGTGTTCCCAACAAGCTTGGTGAAGGACGGCTTTCACACACACACATCTCTCAGAAATTTGCATGTGGAGAGACGTTCGTTCATCTAGCACAAAGGGAACGGTATGCAGGAGAAACTTTTACTCTGGTTTCTCAGTCTGTTTCCTAGTGCCGGTTTGAAGTTCCTGCAGTTTTCACTGTAAAACAGAGTTGGAGCTAGTACCTCCCCATATATATGTATGGAGTGGAGTTTGCAACTGAAAAGAAACTTTGTGTTCCCAACAAGCTAGGTGAAGGACGGCTTTCACACACACTTATCTCTCAGAACTGAGCATGTGGAGAGACGTTCGTTCATCTAGCACAAAGGGAACGGGTTGCAGGAGAAACTTTTACTCTGGTTTCTCAGTCTTTTTCCTAGTGCGTGTTAGAAGTTCTTGCAGTTTTCACTGTAAAACCGAGTTGGAGCTAGTACCTCCCCATATATATGTATGGTTTGGAGTTTGCAACTGAAAAGAAACTTTGTGTTCCCAATAAGCTAGGTGAAGGACGGCTTTCACACACAATTATCTCTCAGAACTGAGCATGTGGAGAGACGTTCGTTCATCTAGCACAAAGAGAACGGGTTGCAGGAGAAACTTTTACTCTGGTTTCTCAGTCTGTTTCCTGGTGCCGGTTTCAAGTTCCTGCATTTTTCTCTGTAAAACAGAGTTGGAGCTAGTACCTCCCCATATATATGTATGGTGTGGAGTTTGCAACTGAAAAGAATCTTTGTGTTCCCAAAATCTAGGTTAAGTACGACTTTCACACACACATATCTCTCAGAACTGAGCATGTGGGGAGTCGTTCGTTCATCTAGCACAAAGAGAACGGGTTGCCGGATAATCTTTTACTCTGGTTTCTCAGTCTGTTTCCTAGTGCCGGTTTGAAGTTCCTGCAGTTTTCACTGTAAAATCGGGGTGGATCTAGTACCTCCCCATAGATATGTATGGAGTGGAGTTTGCAACTGAAAAGAAACTTTGTGTTCCCAACAAGCTAGGTGAAGGGCGGATTTCACACAAACTTATCTCTCAGAACTGAGCATGTGGATAGATTTTCGTTCATCTAGCACAAAGGGAACGGGATGCAGGAGAAACTTTTACTCAGGTTTCTCAGTCTGTTTCCTAGTGTCGGTTTGAAGTTCCTGCAGTTTTCACTGTGAAACCGAGTTGGAGCTAATACTTCCCCATATATATGTATGGTTTGGAGTTTGCAACTAAAAAGAATCTTTGTGTTCCCAAAATCTAGGTGAAGGACGGCTTTCACACACATATCTCTCAGAACTGAGCATGTGGAGAGTCGTTCGTTCATCTAGCACAAAGAGAACGGGTTGCAGGAGAAACTTTTACTCTGGTTTCTCAGTCTGTTTCCTGGTGCCGGTTTGAAGTTCCTGCAGTTTTCACTATAAAACCGAGTTGGATATAGTACCTCCCCATATATATGTATGGAGTGGAGTTTGCAACTGAAAAGAAACTTTGTGTTCCCAACAACCTAAGTGAAGAACGGCTTTCACACACACTTATCTCTCAGAACTGAGCATGTGGAGAGACGTTCGTTCATCTAGCACAAAGGGAACGGGTTGCAGGAGAATCTTTTACTCTGGTTTCTCAGTCTGTTTCCTGGTGCCGGTTTGAAGTTCCTGCAGTTTTCACTGTAATACCGAGTTGGAGATAGTACCTCCTCATATATATGTATGGAGTGGAGTTTGCAACTGAAAAGAAACTTTGTGTTCCCAACAAGCTATGTGATGGACGGCTTTCACACACACACATCTCTCAGAAATTTGCATGTGGAGAGACGTTCGTTCATCTAGCACAAAGGGAACGGTTTGCAGGAGAAACTTTTACTCTGGTTTCTCAGTCTGTTTCCTAGTGCCGGTTTGAAGTTCCTGCAGTTTTCACTGTAAAACAGAGTTGGAGCTAGTACCTCCCCATATATATGTATGGAGTGGAGTTTGCAACTGAAAAGAAACTTTGTGTTCCCAACAAGCTAGGTGAAGGACGGCTTTCACACACACTTATCTCTCAGAACTGAGCATGTGGAGGGACGTTCGTTCATCTAGCACCAAGGGAACGGGTTGCAGGAGAAACTTTTACTCTGGTTTCTCAGTCTTTTTCCTAGTGCGGGTTTGAAATTCTTGCAGTTTTCACTGTAAAACCGAGTTGGAGCTAGTACCTCCCCATATATATGTATGGAGTGGAGTTTGCAACTGAAAAGAAACTATGTGTTCCCAATAAGCTAGGTGAAGGACGGCTTTCACACACAATTATCTCTCAGAACTGAGCATGTGGAGAGACGTTCGTTCATCTAGCACAAAGAGAACGGGTTGCAGGAGAAACTTTTACTCTGGTTTCTCAGTCTGTTTCCTGGTGCCGGTTTCAAGTTCCTGCATTTTTCTCTGTAAAACAGAGTTGGAGCTAGTACTTCCCCATATATATGTATGGTGTGGAGTTTGCAACTGAAAAGAATCTTTGTGTTCCCAAAATCTAGGTGAAGGACGGCTTTCACACACACATATCTCTCAGAACTGAGCATGTGGAGAGTCGTTCGTTCATCTAGCACAAAGGGAACGGGTTGCAGGAGAAAATTTTACTCTGGTTTCTCAGTCTGTTTCCTGGTGCCGTTTTGAATTTCCTGCAGTTTTCACTGTAAAACCGAGTTGGATATAGTACCTCCACATATATATGTATGGAGTGGAGTTTGCAACTGAAAAGACACTTTGTGTTCCCAACATGCTAGATGAAGGACGGCTTTCACACACAATTATCTCTCAGAACTGAGCATGTGGAGAGACGTACGTTCATCTAGCACAAAGGTAACGGGTTGCAGGGGAAACTTTTACTGTGCTTTCTCAGTCAGTTTCCTAGTGCCGGTTTGAAGTTCCTGCAGTTTTCACTGTAAAACCGGGTTGGATCTAGTACCTCCCCATAGATATATATGGAGTGGAGTTTGCAACTTAAAAGAAATTTTGTGTTCCCAACAAGCTAGGTGAAGGACGGCTTTCACACACACTTATTTCTCAGAGCTGAGCATGTGGATAGATTTTCGTTCATCTAGCACAAAGGGAAAGGGTTGCAGGAGAAACTTTTACTCTGGTTTCTCAGTCTGTTTCCTAGTGCCGGTTTGAAGTCCCTGCAGTTTTCACTGTAAAACAGATTTGGAGATAGTACCTCCCCATATATATGTATGGAGTGGAGTTTGCAACTGAAAAGAAACTATGTGTTCCCAACAAGCTAGGTGAAGAACGGCTTTCACACACACTTATCTCTCAGAAATGAGCATGTGGAGAGACGTTCGTTCATCTAGCACAAAGGGAACAGGTTGCAGGAGAAACTTTTACTCTGGTTTCTCAGTCTGTTTCCTAGTGCCGGTTTGAAGTTCCTGCAGTTTTCACTGTAAAACCGAGTTGGAGATAGTACCTCCCCATATATATGTATGGAGTGGAGTTTGCAACTGAAAAGAAACTTTGTGTTCCCAACAATCTATGTGAAGGGCGGCTTTCACACACACACATCTCTGAGAAATTTGCATGTGGAGAGTCGTTCGTTCATCTAGCACAAAGGGAATGGTTTGCAGGTGAAACTTTTACTCTGGTTTCTCAGTCTGTTTCCTAGTGCCGATTTGAAGTTCCTGCAGTTTTCACTGTAAAACCGAGTTGGAGCTAGTATCTCCCCATATATATGTATGGAGTGGAGTTTGCAACTGAAAAGAAACTTTGTGTTCCCAACAAGCTAGGTGAAGGACGGCTTTCACACACACTTATCTCTCAGAACAGAGCATGTGGAGAGACGTTCGTTCATCTAGCAGAAAGGGAACGGGTTGCAGGAAAAACTTTTACTCTGGTTTCTCAGTCTGTTTCCTAGTGCGTGTTAGACGTTCTTGCAGTTTTCACTGTAAAACCGAGTTGGAGCTTGTACCTCCTTATATATATTTATGGAGAGGAGTTTGCAACTGAAAAGAAACTTTGTGTTCCCAACAAGCTAGATGAAGGACGGCTTTCACACACAATTATCTCTCAGAACTGAGCATGTGGATAGACGTTCGTTCATCTAGCACAAAGGGAACGGGTTGCAGGAGAAACTTTTATTGTGGTTTCTCAGTCAGTTTCCTAGTGCCGGTTTGAAGTTCCTGCAGTTTTCACTGTAAAACCGGGTTGGATCTAGTACCTCCCCATAGATATGTATGGAGTGGAGTTTGCAACTGAAAAGAAACTTTGTGTTCCCAACAAGCTAGGTGAAGGACGGCTTTCACACACACTTATCTCTCAGAATTGAGCATGTGGATAGATTTTCGTTCATCTAGCACAAAGGGAACGGGTTGCAGGAGAAACTTTTACTCTGGTTTCTCAGTTTGTTTCCTAGTGCCGGTTTGATGTTCCTGCAGTTTTCACTGTAAAACCGAGTTGGAGCTAGTACTTCCCCATATATATGTATGGAGTGGAGTTTGCAACTGAAAAGAATCTTTGTGTTCCCAAAATCTAGGTGAAGGACGGCTTTCACACACACATAACTCTCAGAACTTAGCATGTGGAGAGACGTTCGTTCATCTAGCACAAAGGGAACGGGTTGCAGGAGAATCTTTTACTCTGGTTTCTCAGTCTGTTTCCTAGTGCCGGTTTGAAGTTCCTGCAGTTTTCACTGTAAAACCGATTTGGAGATAGTACCTCCCCATATATATGTATGGAGTGGAGTTTGCAACTGAAAAGAAACTTTGTGTTCCCAACAAGCTATGTGAAGGACGGCTTTCACACACACACATCTCTCAGAAGTTTGCATGTGCAGAGACGTTCGTTCATCTAGCACAAAGGGAACGGGTTGCAGTAGAAACTTTTACTCGGGTTTCTCAGTCTGTTTCCTAGTGCCGGTTTGAAGTTCCTGCAGTTTTCACTGTAAAACAGATTTGGAGCTAGTACCTCCCCATATATATGTATGGAGTGGAGTTTGCAACTGAAAAGAAACTTTCTATTCCCAACAAGCTAGGTGAAGGACGGCTTTCACACACACTTATCTCTCAGAACTGAGCATGTGGAGAGACGTTCGTTCATCTAGCACAAAGGAAACGTGTTGCAGGAGAAAATTTTACTCTGGTTTCTCAGTCTTTTTCCTAGTGCGTGTTTGAAGTTCTTTCAGTTTTCACTGTAAAACCGAGTTGGAGCTAGTACCTCCCCATATATATGTATGGAGTGGAGTTTGCAACTGAAAAGAAAATTTGTGTTCCCAACAAGCTAGGTGAAGGACGGCTTTCACACACACTTATCTCTCAGAACGGAGCATGTGGAGAGACGTTCGTTCATCTAGCACAAATGGAACGGTTTGCAGGAGAAATTTTTCTCCGGTTTCTCAGTCTGTTTCCTAGTGCCGGTTTGAAGTTCCTGCAGATTTCACTGTAAAACCGAGTTGGACTAGTACCTCCCAATATATATGTATGGAGTGGAGTTTGCAACTGAAAAGAAAATTTGTGTTCCCAACAAGCTCGGTGAAGGACGGCTTTCACACACACACATCTCTGAGAACTTTGCATGTGGAGAGACGTTCGTTCATCTAGCACAAAGGGAACGGGTTGCAGGAGAAACTTTTTCTCTGTTTTCTCAGTCTGTTTCCTAGTGCCGGTTTGAAGTTCCTGCAGTTTTCACTGTAAAAACGAGTTGGAGCTAGTACCTCCCCATATATATGTATGGAGTGGAGTTTGCAACTGAAAAGAAACTTTGTGTTCCCCACAAGCTAGGTGAAGGACGGCTTTCACACACACACATCTCTCAGAACTTTGCATGTGGAGAGACGTTCGTTCATCTAGCACAAAGGGAACGGGTTGCAGGAGAAACTTTTACTCTGGTTTCTCAGTCAGTTTCCTAGTGCCGGTTTGAAGTTCCTGCAGTTTTCACTGTAAAACCGAGTTGGAGCTAGTACCTCCGCTATATATGTATGGAGTGGAGTTTGCAACTGAAAAGAAACTTTGTGTTCCCAACAAGCTAGGTGAAGGACGGCTTTCACACACACTTATCTCTCAGAACTGAGCATGTGGAGAGACGTTCGTTCATCTAGCACAAATGGAAGCGGTTGCAGGATAAACTGTTACTCTGGTTTCTCAGTCTGTTTCCTAGTGCAGGTTTGAAGTTCCTGCAGTTTTCACTGTAAAACCGAGTTGGATATATTACCTCCCAATATATTGGTATGGAGTGGAGTTTGCAACTGAAAAGAAACTTTGTGTTCCCAACAAGCTAGTTGAAGGACATCTTTCAAACACACACATCTCTCAGAACTTTGCATCTGGAGAGACTTTCGTTCATCTAGCACAAAGGGAACGGGTTGCAGGAGAAACTTTTACTCTGGTTTCTCAGTCTGTTTCCTAGTGCCGGTTTGAAGTTCCTGCAGTTTTCACTGTAAAACCGAGTTGGAGCTTGTACCTCCCCATATATATGTATGGAGTAGAGTTTGCAACTGAAAAGAAACTTTGTGTTCCCAAAAATCTAGGTGAAGGACGGCTTTCACACACACACATATCTCAGAACTTTGCATGTGGAGAGACTTTCGTTCATCTAGCACAAAGGGAACGGGTTGCAGGAGAATCTTTTACTCTGGTTTCTCAGTCTGTTTCCTAGTGCCGGTTTGAAGTTCCTGCAGTTTTCACTGTAAAACCGAGTTGGAGCTAGTACTTCCCCATATATATGTATGGTGTGGAGTTTGCAACTGAAAAGAATCTTTGTGTTCCCAAAATCTAGGTGAAGGGCGGCTTTCACACACACATGTCTCTCAGAACTGAGCATGTGGAGAGTCGTTCGTTCATCTAGCACAAAGAGAACGGGTTGCAGGAGAAACTTTTACTCTGGATTCTCAGTCTGTTTCCTGGTGCCGGTTTGAAGTTCCTGCAGTTTTCACTGTAAAACCGAGTTGGATATAGAACCTCCCCATATATATGTATGGAGTGGAGTTTGCAACTGAAAAGAAACTTTGTGTTCCCAACAAGCTAGTTGAAGAACGGCTTTCACACACACTTATCTCCCAGAACTGAGCATGTGGAGAGACGTTCGTTCATCTAGCACAAAGGGAACGGGTTGCAGGAGAATCTTTTACTCTGGTTTCTCAGTCTGTTTCCTAGTGCCGGTTGGAAGTTCCTGCAGTTTTCACTGTAAAACCGAGTTGGAGCTAGTACCTCCCCATATATATGTATGGAGTGGAGTTTGCAACTGAAAAGTAACTTTGTGTTCCCAACAAGATATGTGAAGGACGGCTTTCACACACACACATCTCTCAGAAATTTGCATGTGGAGAGACGTTCGTTCATTTAGCACAAAGGGAACGGGTTGCAGGAGAAACTTTTACTCTGGTTTCTCAGTCTGTTTCCTAGTGCCGGTTTGAAGTTCCTGCAGTTTTCACTGAAAAACAGATTTGGAGCTAGTACCTCCCCATATATATGTATGGAGTGGAGTTTGCAACTGAAAAGAAACTTTGTGTTCCCAACAAGCTAGGTGAAGGACGGCTTTCACACACACTTATCTCTCAGAACTGAGCATGTGGAGAGACGTTCGTTCATCTAGCACAAAGGGAACGGTTTGCAGGAGAAACTTTTACTCTGGTTTCTCAGACTTTTTCCTAGTGCGTGTTTGAAGTTCTTGCAGTTTTCACTGTAAAACCGAGTTGGAGCTAGTACCTCCCCATATATATATATGGAGTGGAGTTTGCAACTGAAAAGAAACTTTGTGTTCCCAACAAGCTGGGTGAAGGACGGCTTTCACACACACTTATCTCTCAGAACTGAGCATGTGGAGAGACGTTCGTTCATCTAGCACAAAGGGAACGGTTTGCAGGAGAAACTTTTTCTCTGGTTTCTCAGTCTGTTTCCTAGTGCCGGTTTGAAGTTCCTGCAGTTTTCACTGTAAAACCGTGTTGGAGATAGTACCTCCCCATATATATGTATGGAGTGGAGTTTGCAACTGAAAAGAAACTTTGTGTTCCCAACAAGCTAGGTGAAGAACGGCTTTCACACACACTTATCTCTCAGAACTGAGCATGTGGAGAGACGTTCGTTCATCTAGCACAAAGGGAACGGGTTGCAGGAGAAACTTTTACTCTGGTTTCTCAGTCTGTTTCCTAGTGCCGGTTTGAAGTTCCTGCAGTTTTCACTGTAAAACCGAGTTGGAGTTAGTACCTCCCCATATATATGTATGGAGTGGAGTTTGCAACTGAAAAGAAACTTTGGGTTCCCAACAAGCTATGTGAAGTACGGCTTTCACACACACACACCTCTCAAAAATTTGCATGTGGAGAGACGTTCGTTCATCTAGCACAAAGAGAACGGGTTGCAGGAGAAACTTTTACTCTGCGCTCTCAGTCTGTTTCCTAGTTCCGGTTTGAAGTTCCTGTAGTTTTCACTGTAAAACCGAGTTGGAGCTAGTACCTCCCCATATATATGTATGGAGTGGAGTTTGCAACTGAAAAGTAACTTTGTGTTCCCAACAAGCTAGGTGAAGGACGGCTTTCACACACACTTATCTCTCAGAACTGAGAATGTGGAGAGACGTTCGTTCATCTAGCACAAAGGGAACGGGTTGCAGGAGAAACTTTTACTCTGGTTTCTCAGGCTGTTTCCTAGTGCGGGATAGAAGTTCTTGCAGTTTTCACTGTAAAACCGAGTTGGAGCAAGTACCTCCTTATATATATCTATGGAGTGGAGTTTGCAACTGAAAAGAAGCTTTGTGTTCCCAACAAGCTAGGTGAAGGACGGCTTTCACACACACTTATCTCTCAGAACTGAGCATGTGGAGAGACGTTCGTTCATCTAGCACAAAGGGAACGGGTTACAGGAGAAATTTTACTCTGGTTTCTCAGGCAGTTTCCTAGTGCCGGTTTGAAGTTCCTGCAGTTTTCACTGTAAAACCGAGTTGGAATTTTAACTCCCCATATATATGTAAGGAGTGGAGTTTGCAACTGAAAAGAAACTTTGTGTTCCCAACAAGCTAGGTGAAGGACGGCTTTCACACACACTTATCTCTCAGAACTTTGCATGTGGAGAGACGTTCGTTCATCTAGCACAAAGGGAACGGGTTGCAGGAGAAACTTTTACTGTGGTTTCTCAGTCTGTTTCCTAGTGCCGGTTTGAAGTTCCTGCAGTTTTCACTGTAAAACCGAGTTGGACTAGTACCTGCCAATATATATGTATGGAGTGGAGTTTGCAACTGAAAAGAAACTTTGTGTTCCCAACAACCTCGTTGAAAGACGGCTTTCACACACACACATCTCTCAGAACTTTGCATGTGGAGAGACGTTCGTTCATCTAGCACAAATGGAACGGGTTGCAGGAGAAACTTTTACTCTGGTTTCTCAGTCTGTTTCCTAGTGCCGGTTTGAAGTTCCTGCAGTTTTCACTGTAAAACCGAGTTGGAGTTAGTACCTCCCCATATATATGTATGGAGTGGAGTTTGCAACTGAAAAGAAACTTTGTGTTCCCAACAAGCTAGGTGAAGGACGGCTTTCACACACACACATCTCTCAGAACTTTGCATGTGGAGAGACGTTCGTTCATCTAGCACAAATGGAACGGTTTGCAGGAGAAACTTTACTCTGGTTTCTCAGTCTGTTTCCTAGTGCCGGTTTGAAGTTTCTGCAGTTTTCACTGTAAAACCGAGTTGGGGCTTGTACCTCCCCATATATATGTATGGAATGGAGTTTGCAACTGAAAAGAAACTTTGTGTTCCCAACAAGCTAGGTGAAGGACGGCTTTCACACACAGACATCTCTGAGAAATTTGCATGTGGAGAGACGTTCGTTCATCTAGCACAAAGGGAACGGGTTGCAGGAGAAACTTTTTCTCTGGTTTCTCAGTCTGTTTCCTAGTGCCGGTTTGAAGTTCCTGCAGTTTTCACTTTAAAACCGAGTTGGTTCTTGTACCTCCCCATATATATGTATGGAATGGAGTTTGCAACTGAAAAGAAACTTTGTGTTCCCAACAAGCTAGGTGAAGGACGGCTTTCACACACGCACATCTCTGAGAACTTTGCATGTGGAGAGACGCTCGTTCATCTAGCACAAAGGGAACGGGTTGCAGGAGAAACTTTTTCTCTGGTTTCTCAGTCTGTTTCCTAGTGCCGGTTTGAAGTTCCTGCAGTTTTCACTGTAAAAACGAGTTGGAGCTAGTACCACCCCATATATATGTATGGAGTGGAGTTTGCAACTGAAAAGAATCTTTGTGTTCCCAACAAGCTAGGTGAAGGACGGCTTTCACACACACACATCTCTCAGAACTTTGCATGTGGAGAGACGTTCGTTCATCTAGCACAAAGGGAACGGGTTGCAGGAGAAACTTTTACACTGGTTTCTCACTCAGTTTCCTAGTGCCGGTTTGAAGTTCCTGCAGTTTTCACTGTAAAACCGAGTTGGAGCTAGTACCTCCCCTTATATATGTATGGAGTGGAGTTTGCAACTGAAAAGAAACTTTGTGTTCCCAACAAGCTAGGTGAAGGACGGCTTTCACACACACTTATCTCTCAGAACTGAGCATGTGGAGAGACGTTCGTTCATCTAGCACAAATGGAAGGGGTTGCAGGAGAAACTGTTACTCTGGTTTCTCAGTCTGTTTCCTAGTGCCGGTTTGAAGTTCCTGCAGTTTTCACTGTAAAACCGAGTTGGATATATTACCTCCCAATATATTTGTATGGAGTGGAGTTTGCAACTGAAAAGAAACTTTGTGTTCCCAACAAGCTAGGTGAAGGACGTCTTTCACACACACACATCTCTCAGAACTTTGCATGTGGAGAGACTTTCGTTCATCTAGCACAAAGGGAACGGGTTGCAGGAGAAACTTTTACTCTGGTTTCTCAGTCTGTTTCCTAGTGCCGGTTTGAAGTTCCTGCAGTTTTCACTGTAAAACCGAGTTGGAGCTTGTACCTCCCCATATATATGTATGGAGTGGAATTTGCAACTGAAAAGAAACTTTGTGTTCCCAAAAATCTAGGTGAAGGACGGCTTTCACACACACACATATCTTAGAACTGTGCATGTGGAGAGACTTTCGTTCATCTAGCACAAAGGGAACGGGTTGCAGGAGAATCTTTTACTCTGGTTTCTCAGGCTTTTTCCTAGTGCCTGTTTGAAGTTCCTGCAGTTTTCACTGTAAAACCGGGTTGGAGCTAGAACTTCCCATATAAATGTATGGAGTGGAGTTTGCAACTGAAAAGAAACTTTGTGTTCCCAACAAGCTAGGTGAAGGACAGCTTCACACACACTTATCTCTCAGAACTGAGCATGTGGATAGACGTTCGTTCATCTAGCACAAATTGAACGGGTTGCAGGAGAAACTTTTAATCTGGTTTCTCAATCTGTTTCCTAGTGCCGGTTTGAAGTTCCTGCACTTTTCTCTGTAAAACCGAGTTGGAGCTAGTACCTCCCCATATATATGTATGGAGTGGAGTTTGCAACTGAAAAGAAACTTTGTGTTCCCAACAAGCTAGGTGAAGGACGGCTTTCACACACACACATCTCTCAGAACTTTGCATGTGGAGAGACGTTCGTTCATCTAGCACAAATTGAACGGGTTGCAGGAGAAACTTTTACTCTGGTTTATCAGTCTGTTTCCTAGTGCCGGTTTGAAGTTCCTGCAGTTTTCACTGTAAAAGCGGGTTGGAGTTAGTACGTCCCCATATATATGTATGGAGTGGAGTTTGCAACTGAAAAGAAACTTTGTGTTCCCAACAAGCTAGGTGAAGGACGGCTTTCACACACACTTATCTCTCAGAACTCAGCTTGTGGAGAGACGTTCGTTCATCTAGCACAAAGGGAACGGTTTTCAGGAGAAACTTTTACTCTGGTTTCCCAGTCTGTTTCCTAGTGCCGGTTTGAAGATCCTGCAGTTTTCACTGTAAAACCGAGTTGGAACTATTACCTCCCCATATATATGTATGGAGTGGAGTTTGCAACTGAAAAGAAACTTTGTGTTCCCAACAAGCTAGGTGAAGGACGGCTTTCACACACACACATGTCTCAGAACTTTGCATGTGGAGAGACGTTCGTTCATCTAGCACCAAGGGAACGGTTTGCAGGAGAAACTTTTACTCTGGTTTCTCAGTCTGTTTCCTAGTGCCGGTTTGAAGTTCCTGCAGTTTTCACTGTAAAACCGAGTTGGAGCTAGTACCTCCTCATATATATGTATGGAGTGTAGTTTGCAACTGAAAAGAAACTTTGTGTTCCCAACAAGCTAGGTGAAGGACGGCTTTCACACACACTTATCTCTCAGAACTGTGCATGTGGAGAGACGTTCGTTCATCTAGCACAAAGGGAACGGGTTGCAGGAGAAATTTTACTCTGGTTTCTCAGTCTGTTTCCTAGTGCCTGTTTGAAGTTCCTGCAGTTTTCTCTGTAAAACCGAGTTGGGGCTTGTACCTCCCCATATATATGTATGGAATGGAGTTTGCAACTGAAAAGAAACTTTGTGTTCCCAACAAGCTAGGTGAAGGACGGCTTTCACACACACACATCTCTGAGAACTTTGCATGTGGAGAGACGTTCGTTCATCTAGCACAAAGGGAACGGGTTGCAGGAGAAACTTTTTCTCTGGTTTCTCAGTCTGTTTCCTAGTGCCGGTTTGAAGTTCCTGCAGTTTTCACTGTAAAAACGAGTTGGAGCTACTACCACCCCATATATATGTATGGAGTGGAGTTTGCAACTGAAAAGAAACTTTGTGTTCCCAACAAGCTAGGTGAAGTACGGCTTTCACACACACACATCTCTCAGAACTTTGCATGTGGAGAGACGTTCGTTCATCTAGCACAAAGGGAACGGGTTGCAGGAGAAACTTTTACACTGGTTTCTCACTCAGTTTCCTAGTGCCGGTTTGAAGTTCCTGCAGTTTTCACTGTAAAACCGAGTTGGAGCTAGTACCTCCCCTTATATATGTATGGATTGGAGTTTGCAACTGAAAAGAAACTTTGTGTTCCCAACAAGCTAGGTGAAGGACGGCTTTCACACACACTTATCTCTCAGAACTGAGCATGTGGAGAGACGTTCGTTCATCTAGCACAAATGGAAGGGGTTGCAGGAGAAACTGTTACTCTGGTTTCTCAGTCTGTTTCCTAGTGCCGGTTTGAAGTTCCTGCAGTTTTCACTGTAAAACCAAGTTGGATATATTACCTCCCAATATATTGGTATGGAGTGGAGTTTGCAACTGAAAAGAAACTTTGTGTTCCCAACAAGCTAGGTGAAGGACGTCTTTCACACACACACATCTCTCAGAACTTTGCATGTGGAGAGACTTTCGTTCATCTAGCACAAAGGGAACGGGTTGCAGGAGAAACTTTTACTCTGGTTTCTCAGTCTGTTTCCTAGTGCCGGTTTGAAGTTCCTGCAGTTTTCACTGTAAAACCGGGTTGGAGCTAGAACTTCCCATATAAATGTATGGAGTGGAGTTTGCAACTGAAAAGAAACTTTGTGTTCCCAACAAGCTAGGTGAAGGACGGCTTCACACACACTTATCTCTCAGAACTGAGCATGTGGATAGACGTTCGTTCATCTAGCACAAATTGAACGGGTTGCAGGAGAAACTTTTACTCTGGTTTCCCAGTCTGTTTCCTAGTGCCGGTTTGAAGATCCTGCAGTTTTCACTGTAAAACCGAGTTGGAACAATTACCTCCCCATATATATGTATGGAGTGGAGTTTGCAACTGAAAAGAAACTTTGTGTTCCCAACAAGCTAGGTGAAGGACGGCTTTCACACACACACATCTCTCAGAACTTTGCATGTGGAGAGACTTTCGTTCATCTAGCACAAAGGGAACGGGTTGCAGGAGAAACTTTTACTCTGGTTTCTCAGTCTGTTTCCTAGTGCCGGTTTGAAGTTCCTGCAGTTTTCACTGTAAAACCGGGTTGGAGCTAGAACTTCCCATATAAATGTATGGAGTGGAGTTTGCAACTGAAAAGAAACTTTGTGTTCCCAACAAGCTAGGTGAAGGACGGCTTCACACACACTTATCTCTCAGAACTGAGCATGTGGATAGACGTTCGTTCATCTAGCACAAATTGAACGGGTTGCAGGAGAAACTTTTAATCTGGTTTCTCAATCTGTTTCCTAGTGCCGGTTTGAAGTTCCTGCACTTTTCACTGTAAATCCGAGTTGGAGCTTGTACCTCCCCATATATATGTATGGAGTGGAGTTTGCAACTGAAAAGAAACTTTGTGTTCCCAACAAGCTAGGTGAAGGACGGCTTTCACACACACACATCTCTCAGAACTTTGCATGTGGAGAGACGTTCGTTCATCTAGCACAAATTGAACGGGTTGCACGAGAAACTTTTACTCTGGTTTCTCAGTCTGTTTCCTAGTGCCGGTTTGAAGTTCCTGCAGTTTTCACTGTAAAACCGAGTTGGAGCTAGTACGTCCCCATATATATGTATGGAGTGGAGTTTGCAACTGAAAAGAAACTTTGTGTTCCCAACAAGCTAGGTGAAGGACGGCTTTCACACACACACATCTCTCAGAAATTTGCATGTGGAGAGACGTTCGTTCATCTAGCACCAAGGGAACGGTTTGCAGGAGAAACTTTTACTCTGGTTTCTCAGTCTGTTTCCTAGTGCCGGTTTGAAGTTCCTGCAGTTTTCACTGTAAAACCTAGTTGGAGCTAGTACCTCCCCATATATATGTATGGAGTGGAGTTTGCAACTGAAAAGAAACTTTGTGTTCCCAACAAGCTAGGTGAAGGACGGCTTTCACACACACTTATCTCTCAGAACTGTGCATGTGGAGAGACGTTCGTTCATCTAGCACAAAGGGAACGGGTTGCAGGAGAAACTTTTATCTGGTTTCTCAGTCTGTTTCCTGGTGCCGTTTTGAAGTTCCTGCAGTTTTCTCTGTAAAACCGAGTTGGATATTGTACCTCCACATATATATGTATGGACTGGAGTTTGCAACTGAAAAGAAACTTTGTGTTCCCAACAAGCTAGGTGAAGAACGGCTTTCACACACACTTATCTCTCAGAACTGAGCATGTGGAGAGACGTTCGTTCATCTAGCACAAAGGGAACGTTTTGCAGGAGAAAGTTTTACTCTGGTTTCTCAGTCTGTTTCCTAGTGCCGGTTTGAAGTTCCTGCAGTTTTCACTGTAAAACCGAGTTGGAGATAGAACCTCCCCATATATATGTATGGAGTGGAGTTTGCAAATGAAAAGAAACTTTGTGTTCCCAACAAGCTATGTGAAGGACGGCTTTCACACACACACATCTCTCAGAAATTTGCATGTGGAGAGACGTTCGTTCATCTAACACAAAGGGAACGGGTTGCAGGAGAAATTTTACTCTGGTTTCTCAGTCTGTTTCCTAGTGCCGGTTTGAAGTTCCTGCAGTTTTCACTGTAAAACCGAGTTGGAACTAGTACCTCCTTATATATATGTATGGATTGTAGTTTGCAACTGAAAAGAAACATTGTGTTCCCAACAAGCTAGGTGAAGGACGGCTTTCACACACACTTATCTCTCAGAACTGAGCATGTGGAGAGACGTTCGTTCATCTAGCACAAAGGAACGGGTTGCAGGAGAAACTTTTACTCTGGTTTCTCAGTCTGTTTCCTAGTGCGAGTTTGAAGTTCTTGCAGTTTTCACTGTAAAACCTAGTTGGAATTGTAACTCCCCATATATATGTATGGAGTGGAGTTTGCAACTGAAAAGAAACTTTGTGTTCCCAACAAGCTAGGTGAAGGACGGCTTTCACACACACTTATCTCTCAGAACTGAGCATGTGGAGAGACGTTCGTTCATCTAGCACAAAGGAACGGGTTGCAAGAGAAACTTTTACTGTGGTTTCTCAGTCAGTTTCCTTGTGCCGGTTTGAAGTTCCTGCAGTTTTCACTGTAAAACCGGTTTGGAGCTAGTACCTCCCCATATATGTATGCAGTGGAGTTTGCAAATGGAAAGAAACTTTTGTTCCAAACAAGCAAGGTGAAGGACGGCTTTCACACACACAGATCTCTCAGAACTTTGCATGTGGAGAGACGTTCGTTCATCTAGCACAAAGGGAACGAGTTGCAGGAGAAACTTTACTGTGGTTTCTCAGTCAGTTTCCTATTTTGGTTTGAAGTTCCTGCAGTTATCACTGTAAAATCGAGTTGGAGTTAGTACCTCCCCATATATATGTATGGAGTGGAGTTTACAACTGAAAAGAAACTTTGTGTTCCCAACAAGATAGGTGAAGGAAGGCTTTCACACACACTTATCTCTCAGAACTTTGCATGTGGATAGACGTTAGTTCATCTAGCACAAATTGAACGGGTTGCAGGAGAAACTTTTAATCTGGTTTCTCAATCTGTTTCCTAGTGCCGGTTTGAAGTTCCTGCACTTTTCACTGTAAAACCGAGTTGGAGCTTGTACCTCCCCATATATATGTATGGAGTGGAGTTTGCAACTGAAAAGAAACTTTGTGTTCCCAACAAGCTAGGTGAAGGACGGCTTTCACACACACACATCTCTCAGAACTTTGCATGTGGAGAGACGTTCGTTCATCTAGCACAAATTGAACGGGTTGCAGGAGAAACTTTTACTCTGGTTTATCAGTCTGTTTCCTAGTGCCGGTTTGAAGTTCCTGCAGTTTTCACTGTAAAAGCGAGTTGGAGCTAGTACGTCCCCATATATATGTATGGAGTGGAGTTTGCAACTGAAAAGAAACTTTGTGTTCCCAACAAGCTAGGTGAAGGACGGCTTTCACACACACTTATCTCTCAGAACTCAGCTTGTGGAGAGACGTTCGTTCATTTAGCACAAAGGGAACGGTTTTCAGGAGAAACTTTTACTCTGGTTTCCCAGTCTGTTTCCTAGTGCCGGTTTGAAGATCCTGCAGTTTTCACTGTAAAACCGAGTTGGTGCTAGTACCTCCCCATATATATGTATGGAGTGGAGTTTGCAACTGAAAAGAAACTTTGTGTTCCCAACAAGCTATGTGAAGGACGGCTTTCACACACACACATCTCTCAGAACTTTGCATGTGGAGAGACGTTCGTTCATCTAGCACCAAGGGAACGGTTTGCAGGAGAAACTTTTACTCTGGTTTCTCAGTCTGTTTCCTAGTGCCGGTTTGAAGTTCCTGCAGTTTTCACTGTAAAACCGAGTTGGAGCTAGTACCACCCCATATATATGTATGGAGTGTAGTTTGCAACTGAAAAGAAACTTTGTGTTCCCAACAAGCTAGGTGAAGGACGGCTTTCACACACACTTATCTCTCAGAACTGTGCATGTGGAGAGACGTTCGTTCATCTAGCACAAAGGGAACGGGTTGCAGGAGAAATTTTACTCTGGTTTCTCAGTCTGTTTCCTAGTGCCGGTTTGAAGTTCCTGCAGTTTTCTCTGTAAAACCGAGTTGGGGCTTGTACCTCCCCATATATATGTATGGAATGGAGTTTGCAACTGAAAAGAAACTTTGTGTTCCCAACAAGCTAGGTGAAGGACGGCTTTCACACACACACATCTCTGAGAACTTTGCATGTGGAGAGACGTTCGTTCATCTAGCACAAAGGGAACGGGTTGCAGGAGAAACTTTTTCTCTGGTTTCTCAGTCTGTTTCCTAGTGCCGGTTTGAAGTTCCTGCAGTTTTCACTGTAAAAACGATTTGGAGCTAGTACCACCCCATATATATGTATGGAGTGGAGTTTGCAACTGAAAAGAATCTTTGTGTTCCCAACAAGCTAGGTGAAGGACGGCTTTCACACACACACATCTCTCAGAACTTTGCATGTGGAGAGACGTTCGTTCATCTAGCACAAAGGGAACGGGTTGCAGGAGAAACTTTTACTCTGGTTTCTCAGTCTGTTTCCTAGTGCCGGTTTGAAGTTCCTGCAGTTTTCACTGTAAAACCGAGTTGGAGCTAGTACGTCCCCATATATATGTATGGAGTGGAGTTTGCAACTGAAAAGAAACTTTGTGTTCCCAACAAGCTAGGTGAAGGACGGCTTTCACACACACACATCTCTCAGAAATTTGCATGTGGAGAGACGTTCGTTCATCTAGCACCAAGGGAACGGTTTGCAGGAGAAACTTTTACTCTGGTTTCTCAGTCTGTTTCCTAGTGCCGGTTTGAAGTTCCTGCAGTTTTCACTGTAAAACCGAGTTGGAGCTAGTACCTCCCCATATATATGTATGGAGTGGAGTTTGCAACTGAAAAGAAACTTTGTGTTCCCAACAAGCTAGGTGAAGGACGGCTTTCACACACACTTATCTCTCAGAACTGTGCATGTGGAGAGACGTTCGTTCATCTAGCACAAAGGGAACGGGTTGCAGGAGAAACTTTTTTCTGGTTTCTCAGTCTGTTTCCTGGTGCCGTTTTGAAGTTCCTGCAGTTTTCACTGTAAAACCGAGTTGGATATTGTACCTCCACATATATATGTATGGACTGGAGTTTGCAACTGAAAAGAAACTTTGTGTTCCCAACAAGCTAGGTGAAGAACGGCTTTCACACACACTTATCTCTCAGAACTGAGCATGTGGAGAGACGTTCGTTCATCTAGCACAAAGGGAACGTTTTGCAGGAGAAAGTTTTACTCTGGTTTCTCAGTCTGTTTCCTAGTGCCGGTTTGAAGTTCCTGCAGTTTTCACTGTAAAACCGAGTTGGAGATAGAACCTCCCCATATATATGTATGGAGTGGAGTTTGCAAATGAAAAGAAACTTTGTGTTCCCAACAAGCTATGTGAAGGACGGCTTTCACACACACACATCTCTCAGAAATTTGCATGTGGAGAGACGTTCGTTCATCTAACACAAAGGGAACGGGTTGCAGGAGAAATTTTACTCTGGTTTCTCAGTCTGTTTCCTAGTGCCGGTTTGAAGTTCCTGCAGTTTTCACTGTAAAACCGAGTTGGAACTAGTACCTCCTTATATATATGTATGGATTGTAGTTTGCAACTGAAAAGAAACATTGTGTTCCCAACAAGCTAGGTGAAGGACGGCTTTCACACACACTTATCTCTCAGAACTGAGCATGTGGAGAGACGTTCGTTCATCTAGCACAAAGGAACGGGTTGCAGGAGAAACTTTTACTCTGGTTTCTCAGTCTGTTTCCTAGTGCGAGTTTGAAGTTCTTGCAGTTTTCACTGTAAAACCTAGTTGGAATTGTAACTCCCCATATATATGTATGGAGTGGAGTTTGCAACTGAAAAGAAACTTTGTGTTCCCAACAAGCTAGGTGAAGGACGGCTTTCACACACACTTATCTCTCAGAACTGAGCATGTGGAGAGACGTTCGTTCATCTAGCACAAAGGAACGGGTTGCAAGAGAAACTTTTACTGTGGTTTCTCAGTCAGTTTCCTTGTGCCGGTTTGAAGTTCCTGCAGTTTTCACTGTAAAACCGGTTTGGAGCTAGTACCTCCCCATATATGTATGCAGTGGAGTTTGCAAATGGAAAGAAACTTTTGTTCCAAACAAGCAAGGTGAAGGACGGCTTTCACACACACAGATCTCTCAGAACTTTGCATGTGGAGAGACGTTCGTTCATCTAGCACAAAGGGAACGAGTTGCAGGAGAAACTTTACTGTGGTTTCTCAGTCAGTTTCCTATTTTGGTTTGAAGTTCCTGCAGTTATCACTGTAAAATCGAGTTGGAGTTAGTACCTCCCCATATATATGTATGGAGTGGAGTTTACAACTGAAAAGAAACTTTGTGTTCCCAACAAGATAGGTGAAGGAAGGCTTTCACACACACTTATCTCTCAGAACTTTGCATGTGGATAGACGTTAGTTCATCTAGCACAAATTGAACGGGTTGCAGGAGAAACTTTTAATCTGGTTTCTCAATCTGTTTCCTAGTGCCGGTTTGAAGTTCCTGCACTTTTCACTGTAAAACCGAGTTGGAGCTTGTACCTCCCCATATATATGTATGGAGTGGAGTTTGCAACTGAAAAGAAACTTTGTGTTCCCAACAAGCTAGGTGAAGGACGGCTTTCACACACACACATCTCTCAGAACTTTGCATGTGGAGAGACGTTCGTTCATCTAGCACAAATTGAACGGGTTGCAGGAGAAACTTTTACTCTGGTTTATCAGTCTGTTTCCTAGTGCCGGTTTGAAGTTCCTGCAGTTTTCACTGTAAAAGCGAGTTGGAGCTAGTACGTCCCCATATATATGTATGGAGTGGAGTTTGCAACTGAAAAGAAACTTTGTGTTCCCAACAAGCTAGGTGAAGGACGGCTTTCACACACACTTATCTCTCAGAACTCAGCTTGTGGAGAGACGTTCGTTCATTTAGCACAAAGGGAACGGTTTTCAGGAGAAACTTTTACTCTGGTTTCCCAGTCTGTTTCCTAGTGCCGGTTTGAAGATCCTGCAGTTTTCACTGTAAAACCGAGTTGGTGCTAGTACCTCCCCATATATATGTATGGAGTGGAGTTTGCAACTGAAAAGAAACTTTGTGTTCCCAACAAGCTATGTGAAGGACGGCTTTCACACACACACATCTCTCAGAACTTTGCATGTGGAGAGACGTTCGTTCATCTAGCACCAAGGGAACGGTTTGCAGGAGAAACTTTTACTCTGGTTTCTCAGTCTGTTTCCTAGTGCCGGTTTGAAGTTCCTGCAGTTTTCACTGTAAAACCGAGTTGGAGCTAGTACCACCCCATATATATGTATGGAGTGTAGTTTGCAACTGAAAAGAAACTTTGTGTTCCCAACAAGCTAGGTGAAGGACGGCTTTCACACACACTTATCTCTCAGAACTGTGCATGTGGAGAGACGTTCGTTCATCTAGCACAAAGGGAACGGGTTGCAGGAGAAATTTTACTCTGGTTTCTCAGTCTGTTTCCTAGTGCCGGTTTGAAGTTCCTGCAGTTTTCTCTGTAAAACCGAGTTGGGGCTTGTACCTCCCCATATATATGTATGGAATGGAGTTTGCAACTGAAAAGAAACTTTGTGTTCCCAACAAGCTAGGTGAAGGACGGCTTTCACACACACACATCTCTGAGAACTTTGCATGTGGAGAGACGTTCGTTCATCTAGCACAAAGGGAACGGGTTGCAGGAGAAACTTTTTCTCTGGTTTCTCAGTCTGTTTCCTAGTGCCGGTTTGAAGTTCCTGCAGTTTTCACTGTAAAAACGATTTGGAGCTAGTACCACCCCATATATATGTATGGAGTGGAGTTTGCAACTGAAAAGAATCTTTGTGTTCCCAACAAGCTAGGTGAAGGACGGCTTTCACACACACACATCTCTCAGAACTTTGCATGTGGAGAGACGTTCGTTCATCTAGCACAAAGGGAACGGGTTGCAGGAGAAACTTTTACACTGGTTTCTCACTCAGTTTCCTAGTGCCGGTTTGAAGTTCCTGCAGTTTTCACTGTAAAACCGAGTTGGAGCTAGTACCTCCCCTTATATATGTATGGAGTGGAGTTTGCAACTGAAAAGAAACTTTGTGTTCCCAACAAGCTAGGTGAAGGACGGCTTTCACACACACTTATCTCTCAGAACTGAGCATGTGGAGAGACGTTCGTTCATCTAGCACAAATGGAAGGGGTTGCAGGAGAAACTGTTACTCTGGTTTCTCAGTCTGTTTCCTAGTGCCGGTTTGAAGTTCCTGCAGTTTTCACTGTAAAACCAAGTTGGATATATTACCTCCCAATATATTGGTATGGAGTGGAGTTTGCAACTGAAAAGAAACTTTGTATTCCCAACAAGCTAGGTGAAGGACGTCTTTCACACACACACATCTCTCAGAACTTTGCATGTGGAGAGACTTTCGTTCATCTAGCACAAAGGGAACGGGTTGCAGGAGAAACTTTTACTCTGGTTTCTCAGTCTGTTTCCTAGTGCCGGTATGAAGTTCCTGCAGTTTTCACTGTAAAACCGGGTTGGAGCTAGAACTTCCCATATATATGTATGGAGTGGAGTTTGCAACTGAAAAGAAACTTTGTGTTCCCAACAAGCTAGGTGAAGGACGGCTTTCACACACACTTATCTCTCAGAACTGAGCATGTGGAGAGACGTTCGTTCATCTAGCACAAAGGAACGGGTTGCAAGAGAAACTTTTACTGTGGTTTCTCAGTCAGTTTCCTTGTGCCGGTTTGAAGTTCCTGCAGTTTTCACTGTAAAACCGGTTTGGAGCTAGTACCTCCCCATATATGTATGGAGTGGAGTTTGCAAATGGAAAGAAACTTTTGTTCCAAACAAGCAAGGTGAAGGACGGCTTTCACACACACAGATCTCTCAGAACTTTGCATGTGGAGAGACGTTCGTTCATCTAGCACAAAGGGAACGAGTTGCAGGAGAAACTTTACTGTGGTTTCTCAGTCAGTTTCCTATTTTGGTTTGAAGTTCCTGCAGTTATCACTGTAAAATCGAGTTGGAGTTAGTACCTCCCCATATATATGTATGGAGTGGAGTTTACAACTGAAAAGAAACTTTGTGTTCCCAACAAGATAGGTGAAGGAAGGCTTTCACACACACTTATCTCTCAGAACTTTGCATGTGGATAGACGTTAGTTCATCTAGCACAAATGGAACTGGTTGTAGGAGAAACTTTTAATCTGGTTTCTCAGTCTGTTTCCTAGTGCCGGTTTGAAGTTCCTGAAGTTTTCACTGTAAAACAGAGTTGGGGCTTGTACCTCCCCATATATATGTATGGAGTGGAGTTTGCAACTGAAAAGAAACTTTGTGTTCCCAACAAGCTAGGTGAAGGACGGCTTTCACACACACACATCTCTCAGAACTTTGCATGTGGAGAGACGTTCGTTCATCTAGCACAAAGGGAACGGGTTGCAGGAGAAACTTTTTCTCTGGTTTCTCAGTCTGTTTCCTAGTGTCGATTAGAAGTTCCTGCAGTTTTCACTGTAAAAACGAGTTGGAGCTAGTACTACCCCATATATATGTATGGAGTGGAGTTTGCAAATGAAAAGAAACTTTGTGTTCCCAACAAGCTAGGTGAAGGACGGCTTTCACACACACACATCTCTCAGAACTTTGCATGCGGAGAGACGTTCGTTCATCTAGCAACAAGGGAACGGGTTGCAGGAGAAACTTTTACTCTGGTTTCTCAGTCTGTTTCCTAGTGTCGGTTTGAAGTTCCTGCAGTTTTCACTGTAAAACCGAGTTGAAGCTAGTACCTACCCATATATATGTATGGAGTGGAGTTTGCAACTGAAAAGAAACTTTGTTTGCCCAACAAGCTAGGTGATGGACGGCTTTAAAACACACTTATCTCTCAGAACTGTGCATGTGGATAGACGTTCGTTTATCTAGCACAAAGGGAACGGGTTGCAGGAGAAACGTTTACCCTGGTTTCTCAGTCTGTTTCCGAGTACGGGTTTGAAGTTCTTCCAGTTTTCACTGTAAAACCGAGTTGGAGCTAGTACCTCCCCATATATATTTATGGAGTGGAGTTTGCAACTAAAAAGAATCTTTGTGTTCCCAACAAGCTAGGTGAAGGACGGCTTTCACACACACTTATCTCTCGGAACTGAGCATGTGGAGAGACGTTCGTTCATCTAGCACAAATGGAACGGTTTGCAGGAGAAACTTTTACTCTGGTTTCTCAGGCTGTTTCCTAGTGCCGGTTTGAAGTTCCTGCAGTTTTCACTGTAAAACCGAGTTGGAGCTAGTACCTCCCCATATATATGTATGGAGTGGATTTTGCAACTGAAAAGAAACTTTGTGTTCCCAACAAGCTAGGTGAAGGACGGCTTTCACACACACACATCTCTCAGAACTTTGCATGTGGAGAGACGTTCGTTCATCTAGCAAAATTGGAACGGGTTGCAGGAGAAACTTTTACTGTGGTTTCTCAGTCAGTTTCCTAGTGCCGGTTTGAAGTTCCAGCAGTTTTCACTGTAAAACCGAGTTGGAGCTAGTACCTCCCCATATATATGTATGGAGTGGAGTTTGCAACTTAAAAGAAACTTTGTGTTCCCAACAAGCTAGGTGAAGGACGGCTTTCACACACACACACCTCTCAGAACTTTGCATGTGGAGAGACTTTCGTTCATCTAGCACAAAGGGAACGGGTGGCAGGAGAAACTTTTACTGTGGTTTCTCAGTCAGTTTCCTAGTGCCGGTTTGAAGTTCCTGCAGTTTTCACTGTAAAACCGAGTTGGAGCTAGTACCTCCCCATATATATGTATGGAGTGGAGTTTGCAACTGAAAAGAAACTTTGTGTTCCCAACAAGCTAGGTGAAGGACGGCTTTCACACACACACATCTCTCAGAACTTTGCATGTGGAGAGACTTTCGTTCATCTAGCACAAAGGGAACGGGTTGCAGGAGAAACTTTTACTCTGGTTTCTCCGTCTGTTTCCTAGTGCCGGTTTGAAGTTCCTGCAGTTTTCACTGTAAAACCGAGTTGGAGCTGGTACCTCCCCTTACATATGTATGGAGTGGAGTTTGCAACTGAAAAGAACCTTTGTGTTTCCAACAAGCTAGGTGAAGGACGGCTTTCACACACACAATCTCTCAGAACTATGCATGTGGAGAGACGTTCGTTCATCTAGCACAAAGGGAACGGGTTGCAGGAGAAACTTTTACTCTGGTTTCTCAGTCTGTTTCCTAGTGCCGGATTGAAGTTCCTGCAGTTTTTACTGTAAAACCGAGTTGGGGCTTGTACTTCCCCATATATATGTATGGAGTGGAGTTTGCAATTGAAAAGAAACTTTGTGTTCCCAACAAGCTAGATGAAGACGGCTTTCACACACACACATCTCTCAGAACATTGCATGTGGTGAGACGTTCGTTCATCTAACACAAAGGGAACGGGTTGCAGGAGAAACTTTTTCTCTGGTTTCTCAGTCTGTTTCCTAGTGCCGGTTTGAAGTTCCTGCAGTTTTCACTGTAAAAACGAGTTGGAGCTAGTACCTCCCCATATATATGTATGGAGTGGAGTTTGCAACTTAAAAGAAACTTTGTGTTCCCAACAAGCTAGGTGAAGGGCGGCTTTCACACACACCCATCTCTCAGAACTTTGCATGTGGAGAGACATTCGTTCATCTAGCACAAAGGGAACGGGTTGCAGGAGAAACTTTTACTCTGGTTTCTCAGTCTGTTTCCTAGTGCCGGTTTGAAGTTCCTGCAGTTTTCACTGTAAAACCGAGTTGGAGCTTGTACCTCCCCATATATATGTATGGAGTGGAGTTTGCAACTGAAAAGAAACTTTGTGTTCCCAAAAATCTAGGTGAAGGACGGCTTTCACACACACACATATCTCAGAACTTTGCATGTGGAGAGACTTTCGTTCATCTAGCACAAAGGGAACGGGTTGCAGGAGAATCTTTTACTCTGGTTTCTCAGGCTTTTTCCTAGTGCCTGTTTGAAGTTCCTGCAATTTTCACTGTAAAACCGGGTTGGAGCTAGAACTTCCCATATAAATGTATGGAGTAGAGTTTGCAACTGAAAAGAAACTTTGTGTTCCCAACAAGCTAGGTGAAGGACGGCTTCACACACACTTATCTCTCAGAACTGAGCATGTGGATAGACGTTCGTTCATCTAGCACAAATTGAACGGGTTGCAGGAGAAACTTTTAATCTGGTTTCTCAATCTGTTTCCTAGTGCCGGTTTGAAGTTCCTGCACTTATCACTGTAAAACCGAGTTGGAGCTAGTACCTCCCCATATATATGTATGGAGTGGAGTTTGCAACTGAAAAGAAACTTTGTGTTCCCAACAAGCTAGGTGAAGGACGGCTTTCACACACACACATCTCTCAGAACTTTGCATGTGGAGAGACGTTCGTTCATCTAGCACAAATAGAACGGATTGCAGGAGAACCTTTTACTCTGGTTTATCAGTCTGTTTCCTAGTGCCGGTTTGAAGTTCCTGCTGTTTTCACTGTAAAAGCGAGTTGGAGCTAGTACGTTCCCATATATATGTATGGAGTGGAGTTTGCAACTGAAAAGAAACTTTGTGTTCCCAACAAGCTAGGTGAAGGACGGCTTTCACACACACTTATCTCTCAGAACTCAGCTTGTGGAGAGACGTTCGTTCATCTAGCACAAAGGGAACGGTTTTCAGGAGAAACTTTTACTCTGGTTTCCCAGTCTGTTTCCTAGTGCCGGTTTGAAGATCCTGCAGTTTTCACTGTAAAACCGAGTTGGAACTATTACCTCCCCATATATATGTATGGAGTGGAGTTTGCAACTGAAAAGAAACTTTGTGTTCCCAACAAGCTAGGTGAAGGACGGCTTTCACACACACACATCTCTCAGAAATTTGCATGTGGAGAGACGTTCGTTCATCTAGCACCAAGGGAACGGTTTGCAGGAGAAACTTTTACTCTGGTTTCTCAGTCTGTTTCCAAGTGCCGGTTTGAAGTTCCTGCAATTTTCACTGTAAAACCGAGTTGGAGCTAGTACCTCCCCATATATATGTATGGAGTGGAGTTTGCAACTGAAAAGAAACTTTGTGTTCCCAACAAGCTAGGTGAAGGACGGCTTTCACACACACTTATCTCTCAGAACTGTGCATGTGGAGAGACGTTCGTTCATCTAGCACAAAGGGAACGGGTTGCAGGAGAAATTTTACTCTGGTTTCTCAGTCTGTTTCCTAGTGCCGGTTTGAAGTTCCTGCAGTTTTCACTGTAAAACCGAGTTGGGGCTTGTACCTCCCCATATATATGTATGGAATGGAGTTTGCAACTGAAAAGAAACTTTGTGTTCCCAACAAGCTAGGTGAAGGACGGCTTTCACACACACACATCTCTGAGAACTTTGCATGTGGAGAGACGTTCGTTCATCTAGCACAAATGGAACGGGTTGCAGGAGAAACTTTTTCTCTGGTTTCTCAGTCTGTTTCCTAGTGCCGGTTTGAAGTTCCTGCAGTTTTCACTGTAAAAACGAGTTGGAGCTAGTACCACCCAATATATATGTATGGAGTGGAGTTTGCAACTGAAAAGAATCTTTGTGTTCCCAACAAGCTAGGTGAAGGACGGCTTTCACACACACACATCTCTCAGAACTTTGCATGTGGAGAGACGTTCGTTCATCTAGCACAAAGGGAACGGGTTGCAGGAGAAACTTTTACACTGGTTTCTCACTCAGTTTCCTAGTGCCGGTTTGAAGTTCCTGCAGTTTTCACTGTAAAACCGAGTTGGAGCTAGTACCTCCCCTTATATATGTATGGAGTGGAGTTTGCAACTGAAAAGAAACTTTGTGTTCCCAACAAGCTAGGTGAAGGACGGCTTTCACACACACTTATCTCTCAGAACTGAGCATGTGGAGAGACGTTCGTTCATCTAGCACAAATGGAAGGGTTTGCAGGAGAAACTTTTACTCTGGTTTCTCAGTGTGTTTCCTAGTGCCGGTTTGAAGTTCCTGCAGTTTTCACTGTAAAACAGAGTTGGATATATTACCTCCCAATATATTGGTATGGAGTGGAGTTTGCACCTGAAAAGAAACTTTGTGTTCCCAACAAGCTAGGTGAAGGACGTCTTTCACACACACACATCTCTCAGAACTTTGCATGTGGAGAGACTTTCGTTCATCTAGCACAAAGGGAACGGGTTGCAGGAGAAACTTTTACTCTGCTTTCTCAGTCTGTTTCCTAGTGCCGGTTTGAAGTTCCTGCAGTTTTCACTGTAAAACCGGGTTGGAGCTAGAACTTCCCATATAAATGTATGGAGTGGAGTTTGCAACTGAAAAGAAACTTTGTGTTCCCAACAAGCTAGGTGAAGGACGGCTTCACACACACTTATCCCTCAGAACTGAGCATGTGGATAGACGTTCGTTCATCTAGCACAAATTGAACGGGTTGCAGGAGAAACTTTTAATCTGGTTTCTCAATCTGTTTCCTAGTGCCGGTTTGAAGTTCCTGCACTTTTCACTGTAAAACCGAGTTGGAGCTAGTACCTAACCATATATATGTATGGAGTGGAGTTTGCAACTGAAAAGAAACTTTGTGTTCCCAACAAGCTAGGTGAAGGACGGCTTTCACACACACACATCTCTCAGAACTGTGCATGTGGAGAGACGTTCGTTCATCTAGCACAAAGGGAACGGGTTGCAGGAGAAATTTTACTCTGGTTTCTCAGTCTGTTTCCTAGTGCCGGTTTGAAGTTCCTGCAGTTTTCACTGTAAAACCGAGTTGGGGCTTGTACCTCCCCATATATATGTATGGAATGGAGTTTGCAACTGAAAAGAAACTTTGTGTTCCCAACAAGCTAGGTGAAGGACGGCTTTCACACACACACATCTCTGAGAACTTTGCATGTGGAGAGACGTTCGTTCATCTAGCACAAAGGGAACGGGTTGCAGGAGAAACTTTTTCTCTGGTTTCTCAGTCTGTTTCCTAGTGCCGGTTTGAAGTTCCTGCAGTTTTCACTGTAAAAACGAGTTGGAGCTAGTACCACCCCATATATATGTATGGAGTGGAGTTTGCAACTGAAAAGAATCTTTGTGTTCCCAACAAGCTAGGTGAAGGACGGCTTTCACACACACACATCTCTCAGAACTTTGCATGTGGAGAGACGTTCGTTCATCTAGCACAAAGGGAACGGGTTGCAGGAGAAACTTTTACACTGGTTTCTCACTCAGTTTCCTAGTGCCGGTTTGAAGTTCCTGCAGTTTTCACTGTAAAACCGAGTTGGAGCTAGTACCTCCCCTTATATATGTATGGAGTGGAGTTTGCAACTGAAAAGAAACTTTGTGTTCCCAACAAGCTAGGTGAAGGACGGCTTTCACACACACTTATCTCTCAGAACTGAGCATGTGGAGAGACGTTCGTTCATCTAGCACAAATGGAAGGGGTTGCAGGAGAAACTTTTACTCTGGTTTCTCAGTGTGTTTCCTAGTGCCGGTTTGAAGTTCCTGCAGTTTTCACTGTAAAACAGAGTTGGATATATTACCTCCCAATATATTGGTATGGAGTGGAGTTTGCAACTGAAAAGAAACTTTGTGTTCCCAACAAGCTAGGTGAAGGACGGCTTTCACACACACTTATCTCTCAGAACTGAGCATGTGGAGAGACGTTCGTTCATCTAGCACAAATGGAAGGGGTTGCAGGAGAAACTTTTACTCTGGTTTCTCAGTGTGTTTCCTAGTGCCGGTTTGAAGTTCCTGCAGTTTTCACTGTAAAACCGGGTTGGAGCTAGAACTTCCCATATAAATGTATGGAGTGGAGTTTGCAACTGAAAAGAAACTTTGTGTTCCCAACAAGCTAGGTGAAGGACGGCTTCACACACACTTATCTCTCAGAACTGAGCATGTGGATAGACGTTCGTTCATCTAGCACAAATTGAACGGGTTGCAGGAGAAACTTTTAATCTGGTTTCTCAATCTGTTTCCTAGTGCCGGTTTGAAGTTCCTGCACTTTTCACTGTAAAACCGAGTTGGAGCTAGTACCTAACCATATATATGTATGGAGTGGAGTTTGCAACTGAAAAGAAACTTTGTGTTCCCAACAAGCTAGGTGAAGGACGGCTTTCACACACACACATCTCTCAGAAATTTGCATGTGGAGAGACGTTCGTTCATCTAGCACAAATTGAACGGGTTGCAGGAGAAACTTTTACTCCGGTTTATCAGTCTGTTTCCTAGTGCTGGTTTGAAGTTCCTGCAGTTTTCACTGTAAAAGCGAGTTGGAGCTAGTACGTCCCCATATATATGTATGGAGTGGAGTTTGCAACTGAAAAGAAACTTTGTGTTCCCAACAAGCTAGGTGAAGGACGGCTTTCACACACACACATCTCTCAGAAATTTGCATGTGGAGAGACATTCGTTCATCTAGCACCAAGGGAACGGTTTGCAGGAGAAACTTTTACTCTGGTTTCTCAGTCTGTTTCCTAGTGCCGGTTTGAAGTTCCTGCAGTTTTCACTGTAAAACCGAGTTGGAGCTAGTACCTCCCCATATATATGTACGGAGTGGAGTTTGCAACTGAAAAGAAACTTTGTGTTCCCAACAAGCTAGGTGAAGGACGGCTTTCACACACACTTATCTCTCAGAACTGTGCATGTGGAGAGACGTTCGTTCATCTAGCAAAAAGGGAACGGGTTGCAGGAGAAACTATTATCTGGTTTCTCAGTCTGTTTCCTGGTGCCGTTTTGAAGTTCCTGCAGTTTTCACTGTAAAACCGAGTTGGATATTGTACCTCCACATGTATATGTATGGACTGGAGTTTGCACCTGAAAAGAAACTTTGTGTTCCCAACAAGCTAGGTGAAGAACGGCTTTCACACACACTTATCTCTCAGAACTGAGCATGTGGAGAGACGTTCGTTCATCTAGCACAAAGGGAACGGGTTGCAGGAGAAATTTTACTCTGGTTTCTCAGTCTGTTTCCTAGTGCCGGTTTGAAGTTCCTGCAGTTTTCACTGTAAAACCGAGTTGGGGCTTGTACCTCCCCATATATATGTATGGAATGGAGTTTGCAACTGAAAAGAAACTTTGTGTTCCCAACAAGCTAGGTGAAGGACGGCTTTCACACACACACATCTCTGAGAACTTTGCATGTGGAGAGACGTTCGTTCATCTAGCACAAATGGAACGGGTTGCAGGAGAAACTTTTTCTCTGGTTTCTCAGTCTGTTTCCTAGTGCCGGTTTGAAGTTCCTGCAGTTTTCACTGTAAAAACGAGTTGGAGCTAGTACCACCCCATATATATGTATGGAGTGGAGTTTGCAACTGAAAAGAATCTTTGTGTTCCCAACAAGCTAGGTGAAGTACGGCTTTCACACACACACATCTCTCAGAACTTTGCATGTGGAGAGACGTTCGTTCATCTAGCACAAAGGGAACGGGTTGCAGGAGAAACTTTTACACTGGATTCTCACTCAGTTTCCTAGTGCCGGTTTGAAGTTCCTGCAGTTTTCACTGTAAAACCGAGTTGGAGCTAGTACCTCCCCTTATATATGTATGGAGTGGAGTTTGCAACTGAAAAGAAACTTTGTGTTCCCAACAAGCTAGGTGAAGGACGGCTTTCACACACACTTATCTCTCAGAACTGAGCATGTGGAGAGACGTTCGTTCATCTAGCACAAATGGAAGGGGTTGCAGGAGAAACTGTTACTCTGGTTTCTCAGTCTGTTTCCTAGTGACGGTTTGAAGTTCCTGCAGTTTTGACTGTAAAACAGAGTTGGATATATTACCTCCCAATATATTGGTATGGAGTGGAGTTTGCAACTGAAAAGAAACTTTGTGTTCCCAACAAGCTAGGTGAAGGACGGCTTTCACACACACACACATCTCTCAGAACTTTGCATGTGGAGAGACTTTCGTTCATCTAGCACAAAGGGAACGGGTTGCAGGAGAAACTTTTACTCTGGTTTCTCAGTCTGTTTCCTAGTGCCGGTTTGAAGTTCCTGCAGTTTTCACTGTAAAACCGGGTTGGAGCTAGAACTTCCCATATAAATGTATGGAGTGGAGTTTGCAACTGAAAAGAAACTTTGTGTTCCCAACAAGCTAGGTGAAGGACGGCTTCACACACACTTATCTCTCAGAACTGAGCATGTGGATAGACGTTCGTTCATCTAGCACAAATTGAACGGGTTGCAGGAGAAACTTTTACTCTGGTTTATCAGTCTGTTTCCTAGTGCTGGTTTGAAGTTCCTGCAGTTTTCACTGTAAAAGCGAGTTGGAGCTAGTACGTCCCCATATATATGTATGGAGTGGAGTTTGCAACTGAAAAGAAACTTTGTGTTCCCAACAAGCTAGGTGAAGGACGGCTTTCACACACACACATCTCTCAGAAATTTGCATGTGGAGAGACGTTCGTTCATCTAGCACCAAGGGAACGGTTTGCAGGAGAAACTTTTACTCTGGTTTCTCAGTCTGTTTCCTAGTGCCGGTTTGAAGTTCCTGCAGTTTTCACTGTAAAACCGAGTTGGAGCTAGTACCTCCCCATATATATGTATGGAGTGGAGTTTGCAACTGAAAAGAAACTTTGTGTTCCCAACAAGCTAGGTGAAGGACGGCTTTCACACACACTTATCTCTCAGAACTGTGCATGTGGAGAGACGTTCGTTCATCTAGCAAAAAGGGAACGGGTTGCAGGAGAAACTATTATCTGGTTTCTCAGTCTGTTTCCTGGTGCCGGTTTGAAGTTCCTGCAGTTTTCACTGTAAAACCGAGTTGGATATTGTACCTCCACATATATATGTATGGAGTGGAGTTTGCAAATGAAAAGAAACTTTGTGTTCCCAACAAGCTATGTGAAGGACTGCTTTCACACACACACATCTCTCAGAAATTTGCATGTGGAGAGACGTTCGTTCATCTAGCACAAAGGAACGGGTTGCAGGAGAAACTTTTACTCTGGTTTCTCAGTCTGTTTCCTAGTGCGGGTTTGAAGTTCTTGCAGTTTTCACTGTAAAACCGAGTTGGAATTGTAACTCCCCATATATATGTATGGAGTGGAGTTTGCAACTGAAAAGAAACTTTGTGTTCCCAACAAGCTAGGTGAAGGACGGCTTTCACACACACTTATCTCTCAGAACTGAGCATGTGGAGAGACGTTCGTTCATCTAGCACAAAGGAACGGGTTGCAGGAGAAACTTTTACTGTGGTTTCTCAGTCAGTTTCCTTGTGCCGGTTTGAAGTTCCTGCAGTTTTCACTGTAAAACCGGTTTGGAGCTAGTACCTCCCCATATATATGTATGGAGTGGAGTTTGCAACTGAAAAGAAACTTTTGTTCCCAACAAGCAAGGTGAATTACGGCTTTCACACACACAGATCTCTCAGAACTTTGCATGTGGAAAGACGTTCGTTCATCTAGCAGAAAGGGAACGAGTTGCAGGAGAAACTTTACTGTGGTTTCTCAGTCAGTTTCCTATTTTGGTTTGAAGTTCCTGCAGTTATCACTGTAAAATCGAGTTGGAGTTAGTACCTCCCCATATATATGTATGGAGTGGAGTTTACAACTGAAAAGAAACTTTGTGTTCCCAACAAGATAGGTGAAGGAAGGCTTTCACACACACTTATCTCTCAGAACTTTGCATGTGGAGAGACGTTAGTTCATCTAGCACAAATGGAACGGGTTGTAGGAGAAACTTTTACTCTGGTTTCTCAGTCTGTTTCCTAGTGCCGGTTTGAAGTTCCTGAAGTTTTCACTGTAAAACAGAGTTGGGGCTTGTACCTCTCCATATATATGTATGGAGTGGAGTTTGCAACTGAAAAGAATCTTTGTGTTCCCAACAAGCTAGGTGAAGGACGGCTTTCACACACACACATCTCTCAGAACTTTGCATGTGGAGAGACGTTCGTTCATCTAGCACAAAGTGAAAGGGTTGCAGGAGAAACTTTTTCTCTGGTTTCTCAGTCTGTTTCCTAGTGTCGATTAGAAGTTCCTGCAGTTTTCACTGTAAAAACGAGTTGGAGCTAGTACCACCCCATATATATGTATGGAGTGGAGTTTGCAACTGAAAAGAAACTTTGTGTTCCCAACAAGCTAGGTGAAGGACGGCTTTCACACACACACATCTCTCAGAACTTTGCATGTGGAGAGACGTTCGTTCATCTAGCAACAAGGGAAAGGGTTGCAGGAGAAACTTTTACTCTGGTTTCTCAGTCTGTTTCCTAGTGTCGGTTTGAAGTTCCTGCAGTTTTCACTGTAAAACCGTGTTGAAGCTAGTACCTACCCATATATATGTATGGAGTGGAGTTTGCAACTGAAAAGAAACTTTGTTTGCCCAACAAGCTAGGTGATGGACGGCTTTAAAACACACTTATCTCTCAGAACTGTGCATGTGGATAGACGTTCGTTTATCTAGCACAAAGGGAACGGGTTGCAGGAGAAACGTTTACCCTGGTTTCTCAGTCTGTTTCCTAGTACGGGTTTGAAGTTCTTCCAGTTTTCACTGTAAAACCGAGTTGGAGCTAGTACCTCCCCATATATATTTATGGAGTGGAGTTTGCAACTAAAAAGAATCTTTGTGTTCCCAACAAGCTAGGTGAAGGACGGCTTTCACACACACTTATCTCTCGGAACTGAGCATGTGGAGAGACGTTCGTTCATCTAGCACAAATGGAACGGTTTGCAGGAGAAACTTTTACTCTGGTTTCTCAGGCTGTTTCCTAGTGCCGGTTTGAAGTTCCTGCAGTTTTCACTGTAAAACCGAGTTGGAGCTAGTTCCTCCCCATATATATGTATGGAGTGGATTTTGCAACTGAAAAGAAACTTTGTGTTCCCAACAAGATAGGTGAAGGACGGCTTTCACACACACACATCTCTCAGAACTTTGCATGTGGAGAGACGTTCGTTCATCTAGCAAAATTAGAACGGGTTGCAGGAGAAACTTTTACTGTGGTATCTCAGTCAGTTTCCTAGTGCCGGTTTGAAGTTCCAGCAGTTTTCACTGTAAAACCGAGTTGGAGCTAGTACCTCCCCATATATATGTATGGAATGGAGTTTGCAACTTAAAAGAAACTTTGTGTTCCCAACAAGCTAGGTGAAGGACGGCTTTCACACACACACACCTCTCAGAACTTTGCATGTGGAGAGACTTTCGTTCATCTAGCACAAAGGGAACGGGTGGCAGGAGAAACTTTTACTCTGGTTTCTCAGTCTGTTTCCTTGTGTCGGTTTGAAGTTCCTGCAGTTTTCACTGTAAAACCGTGTTGAAGCTAGTACCTACCCATATATATGTATGGAGTGGAGTTTGCAACTGAAAAGAAACTTTGCCCAACAAGCTAGGTGATGGACGGCTTTAAAACACACTTATCTCTCAGAACTGTGCATGTGGATAGACGTTCGTTTATCTAGCACAAAGGGAACGGGTTGCAGGAGAAACGTTTACCCTGGTTTCTCAGTCTGTTTCCTAGTACGGGTTTGAAGTTCTTCCAGTTTTCACTGTAAAACCGAGTTGGAGCTAGTACCTCACTATATATATTTATGGAGTGGAGTTTGCAACTAAAAAGAATCTTTGTGTTCCCAACAAGCTAGGTGAAGGACGGCTTTCACACACACTTATCTCTCGGAACTGAGCATGTGGAGAGACGTTCGTTCATCTAGCACAAATGGAACGGTTTGCAGGAGAAACTTTTACTCTGGTTTCTCAGGCTGTTTCCTAGTGCCGGTTTGAAGTTCCTGCAGTTTTCACTGTAAAACCGAGTTGGAGCTAGTTCCTCCCCATATATATGTATGGAGTGGATTTTGCAACTGAAAAGAAACTTTGTGTTCCCAACAAGATAGGTGAAGGATGGCTTTCACACACACACATCTCTCAGAACTTTGCATGTGGAGAGACGTTCGTTCATCTAGCACAAAGGGAACGGGTTGCAGGAGAAACTTTTACTCTGGTTTCTCAGTCTGTTTCCTAGTGCCGGTTTGAAGTTCCTGCAGTTTTCACTGTAAAACCGAGTTGGAGCTGGTACCTCCCCATACATATGTATGGAGTGGAGTTTGCAACTGAAAAGAAACTTTGTGTTCCCAACAAGCTAGGTGAAGGACGGCTTTCACACACACAATCTCTCAGAACTATGCATGTGGAGAGACGTTCGTTCATCTAGCACAAAGGGAACGGGTTGCAGGAGAAACTTTTACTCTGGTTTCTCAGTCTGTTTCCTAGGGCCGGATTGAAGTTCCTGCAGTTTTTACTGTAAAACCGAGTTGGGGCTTGTACTTCCCCATATATATGTATGGAGTGGAGTTTGCAATTGAAAAGAAACTTTGTGTTCCCAACAAGCTAGATGAAGACGGCTTTCACACACACACATCTCTCAGAACATTGCATGTGGTGAGACGTTCGTTCATCTAACACAAAGGGAACGGTTTGCAGAAGAAATTTTTTCTCTGGTTTCTCAGTATGTTCCCTAGTGCCGGTTTGAAGTTCCTGCAGTTTTCACTTTAAAAACGAGTTGGAGCTAGTACCTCCCCATATATATGTATGGAGTGGAGTTTGCAACTTAAAAGAAACTTTGTGTTCCCAACAAGCTAGGTGAAGGACGGCTTTCACACACACACATCTCTCAGAACTTTGCTTGTGGAGAGACATTCGTTCATCTAGCACAAAGGGAACGGGTTGCAGGAGAAACTTTTACTCTGGTTTCTCAGTCTGTTTCATAGTGCCGGTTTGAAGTTCCTACAGTTTTCACTGTAAAACCGAGTTGGTGCTAGTACCTCCCCATATATATGTATGGAGTGGAGTTTGCAACTGAAAAGAAACTTTGTGTTCCCAACAAGCTAGGTGAAGGACGGCTTTCACACACACTTATCTCTCAAAACTGAGCATGTGGAGAGACGTTCGTTCATCTAGCACAAATGGAACGGGTTGCAGTAGAAACTGTTACTCTGGGTTCTCAGTCTGTTTCTAGCGCCGGTTTGAAGTTCCTGCAGTTTTCACTGTAAAACCGAGTTGGATATAGTACCACACAATATATATGTATGGAGTGGAGTTTGCAACTGAAAAGAAACTATGTGTTCCCAACAAGCTAGGTGAAGGTCGGCTTTCACACACACACATCTCTCAGAACTTTCCATGTGGAGAGACGTTCGTTCATCTAGCACAAAGGGAACGGGTTGCAGGAGAAACTTTTTCTCTGGTTTCTCAGTCTGTTTCCTAGTGCCGGTATGAAGTTCCTGCAGTTTTCACTGTAAAACCGAGTTGGAGCTAGTACCTCCCCATATATATGTATGGAGTGGAGTTAGCAACTGAAAAGAAACTTTGTGTTCCCAACAAGCTAGGTGAAGGACGGCTTTCACACACACACATCTCTCAGAACTGAGCATGTGGAGAGACGTTCGTTCATCTAACACAAAGGGAACGGGTTGCAGGACAAACTATTTCTCTGGTTTCTCAGTCTGTTTCCTAGTGCCGGTTTGAAGTTCCTGCAATTTTCACTGTAAAAACGAGTTGGAGCTATTACCTCCCCATATATATGTATGGAGTGGAGTTTGCAACTGAAAAGAAACTTTGTGTTCCCAACAAGCTAGGTGAAGGATGGCTTTCACACACAATTATCTCTCAGAACTGAGCATGTGGAGAGACGTTCGTTCATCCAGCACAAAGAGAACGGTTTGCAGGAGAAAGGTTTACTCTGGTTTCTCAGACTGTTTCCTAGTGCCGGTTTGAAGTTCCTGCAGTTTTCACTGTAAAACCGATTAGGAGCTAGAACCTCCCCATAAATATGTATGGAGTGGAGTATGCAACTGAAATAAAACTTTGTGTTCACATCAAGCTAGGTGAATGACGGCTTCAAACACACTTATGTCTCACAAAAGAGCATGTGAAGAGACGTTCGTTCATCTAGCACAAAGGGAACGGGTGACATGGAGAAACATTTACTCAGGTTTCTCAGTCTGTTTCCTAGTGCCGGTTTGAATTTCCTGCAGTTTTCACTGTAAAACCGAGTTGGAGCTAGTACCTCCCCATATATATGTAATGAGTGGAGTTTGCAAATGAAAAGAAACTTTGTGTTCCCAACAAGCTAGGTGAAGGACGGCTTTCACACACACTTATCTCTCAGAACTGAGCATGTGGAGAGACGTTCGTTCATCTAGCACAAATGGAACGGGTTGCAGGAGAAACTGTTACTCTGGTATCTCAGTCTGTTTCCTAGTGTCGATTTGAAGTTCCTGCAGTTTTCACTGTAAAAACGAGTTGGAGCTAGTACCTCCCCATATATATGTATGGAGTGGGGTTTGCAACTGAAAAGAAACTTTGTGTTCCCAACAAGCTAGGTGAAGGACGGCTTTCACACACACACATCTCTCAGAAATTTGCATGTGGAGAGACGTTCGTTCATCTAGCAACAAGGGAACGGGTTGCAGGAGAAACTTTTACTCTGGTTTCTCAGTCTGTTTCCTAGTGCCGGTTTGAAGTTCCTGCAGTTTTCACTGTAAAACCGAGTTGAAGCTAGTACCTACCCATATATATGTATGGAGTGGAGTTTGCAACTGAAAAGAAACTTTGTTTGCCCAACAAGCTAGGTGAAGGACGGCTTTCAAACACACTTATCTCTCAGAAATGTGCATGTGGATAGACGTTCGTTTATCTAGCACAAAGGGAACGGGTTGCAGGAGAAACCTTTACTCTGGTTTCTCAGTCTGTTTCCTAGTACGGGTTTGAAGTTCTTCCTGTTTTCACTGTAAAACCGAGTTGGAGCTAGTACCTCCCCATATATATTTATGGAGTGGAGTTTGCAACTGAAAAGAATCTTTGTGTTCCCAACAAGCTAGGTGAAGGACGGCTTTCACACACACTTATCTCTCGGAACTGAGCATGTGGAGAGTCGTTCGTTCATCTAGCACAAAGGGAACGTTTTGCAGGAGAAACTTTTACTCTGGTTTCTCAGTCTGTTTCCTAGTGCCGGTTTGAAGTTCCTGCAGTTTTCACTGTAAAACCGAGTTGGATATAGTACCTCACAATATATATGTATGGAGTGGACTTTGCAACTAAAAAGAAACTATGTGTTCCCAACAAGCTAGGTGAAGGACGGCTTTCACACACACACATCTCTCAGAACTTTGCATGTGGAGAGACGTTCGTTCGTCTAGCCCAAAGGGAACCGGTTGCAGGAGAAACTTTTACTCTGGTTTCTCAGTCTGTTTCCTAATGCCGGTGTGAATTTCCTGCAGTTTTCACTGTAAAACCGAGTTGGGGCTTGTACCTCCCCATATATATGTATGGAGGGGAATTTGCAACTGAAAAGAAACTTTGTGTTCCCAACAAGCTAGATGAAGACGGCTTTCACACACACAAATCTCTCAGAACTTTGCATGTGGATAGACGTTCGTTCATCTAGCACAAAGGGAACGGTTTGCAGGAGAAACTTTTTCTCTGGTTTCTCAGTCTGTTTCCTAGTGCCGGTATGAAGTTCCTGCAGTTTTCACTGTAAAACCGAGTTGGGGCTTGTACTTCCCCATATATATGTATGGAGTGGAGTTTGCAACTGAAAAGAAAATTTGTGTTCCCAACAAGCTAGGTAAAGGACGGCTTTCACACACACACATCTCTCAGAACTTTGCATGTGGAGAGACATTCGTTCATCTAGCACAAAGGGAACGGGTTGCAGGAGAAACTTTTACTCTGGTTTCTCAGTCTGTTTCCTTGTGCCGGTTTGAAGTTCCTGCAGTTTTCACTGTAAAACCGAGTTGGTGCTATTACCTCCCCATATATATGTATGGAGTGGAGTTTGCAAATGAAAAGAAACTTTGTGTTCCCAACAAGCTAGGTGAAGGACGGCTTTCACACACACTTATCTCTCAGAACTGAGCATGTGGAGAGACGTTCGTTCATCTAGCACAAATGGAACGGGTTGCAGGAGAAACGATTACTCTGGTTTCTCAGACTGTTTCCTAGTGCCGGTTTGAAGTTCCTGCAGTTTTCACTGTAAAACCGATTAGGAGCTAGTACCTCCCCATAAATATGTATGGAGTGGAGTATGCAACTGAAATAAAACTTTGTGTTCACATCAAGCTAGGTGAATGACGGCTTCACACACACTTATGTCTCACAAATGAGCATGTGGAGAGACGTTCGTTCATCTAGCACCAAGGGAACGGGTGGCATGGAGAAACTTTTACTCAGGTTTCTCAGTCTGTTTCCTACTGCCGGTTTGAATTTCCTGCAGTTTTCACTGTAAAACCGTGTTGGAGCTAGTACCTCCCCATATATATGTAAGGAGTGGAGTTTGCAAATGAAAAGAAACTTTGTGTTCCCAACAAGCTAGGTGAAGGACGGCTTTCACACACACTTATCTCTCAGAACTGAGCATGTGGAGAGACGTTCGTTCATCTAGCACAAATGGAACGGGTTGCAGGAGAAACTGTTACTCTGGTTTCTCAGTCTGTTTCCTAGTGCCGGTTTGAAGTTCCTGCAGTTTTCACTGTAAAACCGAGTTGGATATAGTACCTCCCAATATATATGTATGGAGTGGAGTTTGCAACTGAAAAGAAACTTTGTGTTCCCAACAAGCTAGGTGAAGGACGGCTTTCACAGACACACATCTCTCAGATATTTGCATGTGGAGAGACGTTCTTTCATCTAGCCCATAGGGAACCGGTTGCAGGAGAAACTTTTACTCTGGTTTCTCAGTCTGTTTCCTAGTGCCGGTTTGAAGTTCCTGCAGTTTTCACTGTAAAACCGAGTTGGAGCTAGTACCTCCCTATATATATGTATGGAGTGGATTTTGCAACTGAAAAGAAACTTTGTGTTCCCAACAAGCTAGGTGAAGGACGGCTTTCACACACACTTATCTCTCAGAATTGAGCATGTGGAGATACGTTCTTTCATCTAGCACAAATGGAACGGGTTGCAGGAGAAACTGTTACTCTGGTTTCTCAGTCTGTTTCCTAGTGCCGGTTTGAAGTTCCTGCAGTTTTCACTGTAAAACCGAGTTGGATATAGTACCTCCCAATATATAGGTATGGAGTGGAGTTTGCAACTGAAAAGAAACATTGTGTTCCTAACAAGCTAGGTGAAGGACGGCTTTCACACACACACATCTCTCAGAAATTTCCAAGTTGAGAGACGTTCGTTCAACTAGCACAAAGGGAACGGGTTGCAGGAGAAACTTTTACTCTGGTTTCTCAGTCTGTTTCCTAGTGCCGGTTTGAAGTTCCTGCAGTTATCACTGTAAAACCGAGTTGGAGCTAGTACCTCCCCATACATATGTATGGAGTGGTGTTTGCAACTGAAAAGAAACTTTGTGTTCCCAACAAGCTTGGTGAAGGACGGCTTTCACACACACACATCTCTCAGAACTTTGCATGTGGAGAGACGTTCGTTCATCTAGCACAAAGGGAACGGGTTGCAGGAGAAATTTTTCTCTGGTTTCTCAGTCTGTTTCCTAGTTCCGGTTTGAAGTTCCTGCAGTTTTCACTGTAAAACCGAGTTGGAGATAGTATCTCCCCATATATATGTATGGAGTGGAGTTTGCAAATGAAAAGAAACTGTGTTCCCAACAAGCTAGGTGAAGGACGGCTTTCACACACACTTTTCTCTCAGAATTGACCATGTGGAGAGACGTTCGTTCATCTAGCACAAATGGAACGGGTTGCAGGAGAAACTGTCACTCTGGTCTCTCAGTCTGTTTCCTAGTGCCGGTTAGAAGTTCCTGCAGTTTTGACTGTAAAACCGAGTTGGATATAGTACCTCCCAATATATATGTATGGAGTGGAGTTTCCAACTGAAAAGAAACTTTGTGTTCCCAACAAGCTAGGTGAAGGACGGCTTTCACACACACACTTATCTCAGAACTTTGCATGTGGAGAGACGTTCGTTCATCTAGCCCAAAGTAAACGGGTGGGAGGAGAAACTTTTACTCTGGTTTCTCAGTCTGTTTCCTAGTGCCGGTTTGAAGTTCCTGCAGTTTTCACTGTAAAACCGAGTTGGAGCTAGTACCTCCCCATATATATGTATGGAGTGGATTTTCAACTGAAAAGAAACTTTGTGTTCCCAACAAGCTAGGTTAAGGGCGGCTTTCACACACACACATCTCTCAGAAATTTGCATGTGGAGAGACTTTTGTTCATCTAGCACAAATGGAACGGGTTGAAGGAGGATCTTTTACTCTGGTTTCTCAGACTTTTTCCTAGTGCCGGTTTGAAGTTCTTGCAGTATTCACTGTAAAACCGGGTTGGAGCTAGTACCTCCCCATATATATGTATGGAGTGGAGTTTGCAACTGAAAAGAAACTTTGTGTTCCCAACAAGCTGGGTGAAGGACGGCTTTCACACACACTTATCTCTCAGAACTGAGCATGTGGATAGACGTTCGTTCATCTAGCACAAAGGGAACGATTTGCAGGAGAAACTTTTACTCTGGTTTCTCAGTCTGTTTCCTAGTGCCGGTTTGAAGATAATGCAATTTTCACTGTAAAACCGAGTTGGAACTTGTACCTCCACATATATACGTATGGAGTGGTGTTTGCAACTGAAAAGAAACTTTGGGTTCCCAACAAGCTAGGTGAACGACGGCTTTCACACACACACATCTCTCAGAACTTTGCATGTGGAGAGAAGTTCGTTCATCTTGCACCAAGAGAAAGGGTTGCAGGAGAAACTTTTACTCTGGATTCTCAGTCTGTTTCCTAGTGCGGGTTTGAAGTTCTTCCAGTTTTCACTGTAAAACCGAGTTGGAGCTAGTACCTCCTCATATATATGTATGGAGTGGAGTTGGCAACTGAAAAGAAACTTTGTGTTCCCAACAAGCTAGGTGAAGGACGGCTTTCACACACACTTATCTCTCAGAACTGAGCATGTGGAGAGACGTTCGTTCATCTAGCACAAAGGGAACGGTTTGCAGGAGAAACTTTTACTCTGGTTTCTCAGTCTGTTTCCTAGTGCCGGTTTGAAGTTCCTGCAGTTTTCACTGTAAAACCGAGTTGAAGCTAGTACCTCCCCATATATATGTATGTAGTGGTATTTGCAACTGAAAAGAAACTTTGTGTTCCCAACAAGCTAGGTGAAGTACGGCTTTCACACACAAACGTCTCTCAGAACTTTGCATGTGGAGAGACGTTCGTTCATCTAGCACAAAAGGAACGGGTTGCAGGAGAAACTTTTACTGTGGTTTCTCAGTCAGTTTCCTAGTGCCGGTTTGAAGTTCCTGCAGTTTTCACTGGAAAACCGAGTTGGAGATATTACCTCCCCATATATATGTATGGAGTGGAGTTTGCAACTGAAAAGAAACTTTGTGTTCCCAACAAGCTAGATGAAGACGGCTTTCACACACACACATCTCTCAGAAATTTGCATGTGGAGAGACGTTCGTTCATCTAGCACAAGGGAACGGGTTGCAGGAGAAACTTTTTCTCTGGTTTCTCAGTCTGTTTCCTAGTTCCGGTTTGAAGTTCCTGCAGTTTTCACTGTAAAACCGAGTTGGAGATAGTACCTCCCCATATATATGTATGGAGTGGAATTTGCAACTGAAAAGAAACTTTGTGTTCCCAACAAGCTAGGTGAAGGACGGCTTTCACACACACACATCTCTCAGAACTTTGCATGTGGAGAGACGTTCGTTCATCTAGCACAAAGGGAACGGTTTGCAGGAGAAACTTTTTCTCTGGATTCTCAGTCTGTTCCTAGTGCCGGTTAGAAGTTCCTGCAGTTTTCACTGTAAAACCGAGTTGGATATAGTACCTCCCAATATATATGTATGGAGTGGAGTTTCCAACTGAAAAGAAACTTTGTGTTTCCAACAAGCTAGGTGAAGGACGGCTTTCACACACACACATCTCTCAGAACTTTGCATGTGGAGAGATGTTCGTTCATCTAGCACAAAAGGAACGGGTTGCAGGAGAAACTTTTTCTCTGGTTTCTCAGTCTGTTCCTAGTGCCGGTTAGAAGTTCCTGCAGTTTTCACTGTAAAACCGAGTTGGATTTAGTACCTCCCAATATATATGTATGGAGTGGAGTTTGCAACTGAAAAGAAACTTTGTGTTCCCAACAAGCTAGGTGAAGGACGGCTTTAACACACACTTATCTCTCAGAACTGAGCATGTGGAGAGACGTTCGTTCATCTATCACAAATGGAACGGGTTGCAGGAGAAACTGTTACTCTGGTTTCTCAGTCTGTTTCCTAGCGCCGGTTTGAAGTTCCTGCAGTTTTCACTGTAAAACCGAGTTGGATATAGTACCTCCCAATATATAGGTATGGAGTGGAGTTTGCAACTGAAAAGAAACTTTGTGTTCCCAACAAGCTACGTGAAGAACGGCTTTCACACACACACATCTCTCAGAACTTTGCATGTGGAGAGACGTTCGTTCATCTAGCACAAAGGGAACGGGTTGCAGGAGAAACTTTTACTCTGGTTTCTCAGTCTGTTTCCTAGTGCCGGTTTGAAGTTCCTGCATTTTTCACTGTAAAACCGAGTTGGAGCTAGTACCTCCCCATATATATGTATGGAGTGGAATTTGCAACTGAAAAGAAACTTTGTGTTCCCAACAAGCTAGGTGAAGGACGGCTTTCACACACAAACATCTCTCAGAAATTTGCATGTGGAGAGAATTTTGTTCATCTAGCACAAATGGAACGGGTTGCAGGAGAATCTTTTACTCTGGTTTCTCAGAATTTTTCCTAGTGCCGGTTTGAAGTTCTTGCAGTTTTCACTGTAAAACCGGGTTGGAGCTAGTACCTCCCCATATATATGTATGGAGTGGAGTTTGCAACTGAAAAGAAACTTTGTGTTCCCAACAAGCTGGGTGAAGGACGGCTTTCACACACACTTAACTCTCAGAACTGAGCATGTGGATAGACGTTCGTTCATCTAGCACAAAGGGAACGATTTGCAGGAGAAACTTTTACTCTGGTTTCTCAGTCTGTTTCCTAGTGCCGGTTTGAAGATAATGCAATTTTCACTGTAAAACCGAGTTGGAACTTGTACCTCCCCATATATAGGTATGGAGTGGAGTTTGCAACTGAAAAGAAACTTTGTGTTCCCAACAAGCTACGTGAAGAACGGCTTTCACACACACACATCTCTCAAAACTTTGCATGTGGAGAGACGTTCGTTCATCTAGCACAAAGGGAACGGGTTGCAGGAGAAACTTTTACTCTGGTTTCTCAGTCTGTTTCCTAGTGCCGGTTTGAAGTTCCTGAAGTTTTCACTGTAAAACCGAGTTGGAGCTAGTATCTCCCCATATATATGTATGGATTGGAGTTTGCAATTGGAAAGAAACTTTGTGTTCCCAAAAAGCTAAGTGAAGTACGGCTTTCACACACACTTTTCTCTCAGAACTGACCATGTGGAGAGACGTTCGTTCATCTAGCACAAAGGGAACGGGTTGCAGGAGAAACTGTTACTCTGGTTTCTCAGTCTGTTTCCTAGTGCCGGTTTGAAGTTCCTGCATTTTTCACTGTAAAACCGAGTTGGATATTGTACCACCCAATATATAGGTATGGAGTGGAGTTTGCAACTGAAAAGAAACTATGTGCTCAAAACAAGCTAGGTGAAGGACGGCTTTCACACACACACATCTCTCAGAACTTTGCATGTGGAGAGACGTTCGTTCATCTTGCACCAAGGGAAAGGGTTGCAGGAGAAACTTTTTCTCTGGTTTCTCAGGCTGTTTCCTAGCGCCGGGTTGAAGTTCCTGCAGTTTTCACTGTAAAACCGAGTTGAAGCTAGTACCTCCCCATATATATATATGGAGTGGAGTTTGTAACTGAAAAGAAACTTTGTGTTCCCAACAAGCTAGGTGAAGGACGGCTTTCAAACACACTTATCTCTCAGAACTGAGCATGTGGAGAGACGTTCGTTCATCTAGCACAAAGGGAACGGGTTGCAGGAGAAACTTTTACTCTGGATTCTCAGTCGGTTTCCTAGTGCCTGTTTGAAGTTCCTGTAGTTTTTATTGTAAAACCGAGTTGGAGATAGTACCTCCCCATATATATGTATGGATTGGAGTTTGCAACTGAAAAGAAACTTTTTGTTCCCAACAAGCTAGGTGAAGTGCGGCTTTCACACACCCACATCTCTCAGAACTTTGCATGTGGAGAGAATTTTGTTCATCTAGCACAAATGGAACGGGTTGCAAGAGAATCTTTTACTCTGGTTTCTCAGAATTTTTCCTAGTGCCGGTTTGAAGTTCTTGCAGTTTTCACTGTAAAACCGGGTTGGAGCTAGTACCTCCCCATATATATGTATGGAGTGGAGTTTGCAACTGAAAAGAAACTTTGTGTTCCCAACAAGCTGGGTGAAGTACGGCTTTCACACACACTTAACTCTCAGAACTGAGCATGTGGATAGACGTTCGTTCATCTAGCACAAAGGGAACGATTTGCAGGAGAAACTTTTACTCTGGTTTCTCAGTCTGTTTCCTAGTGCCGGTTTGAAGATAATGCAATTTTCACTTTAAAACCGAGTTGGAACTTGTACCTCCCCATATATACGTATGGAGTGGAGTTTGCAACTGAAAAGAAACTTTGTGTTCCCAACAAGCTAGGTGAACGCGGCTTTCACACACACACATCTCTCAGAACTTTGCATGTGGAGAGACGTTCGTTCATCTTGCACCAAGGGAAAGGGTTGCAGGAGAAACTTTTTCTCTGGTTTCTCAGGCTGTTTCCTAGCGCCGGTTTGAAGTTCCTGCAGTTTTCACTGTAAAACCGAGTTGAAGCTAGTACTTCCCCATACAAATTTATGGAGTGGAGTTTGCAACTGAAAAGAAACTTTGTGTTCCCAACAAGCTAGGTGAAGGACGGCTTCACACACACTTATATCTCAGAACTGAGCATGTGGATAGATGTTCGTTCATCTAGCACAAAGGGAACGATTTGCAGGAGAAACTTTTACTCTGGTTTCTCAGTCTGTTTCCTAGTGCCGGTTTGAAGATCCTGCAATTTTCACTGTAAAACCGAGTTGGAACTTGTACCTCCCCATATATACGTATGGAGTGGAGTTTGCAACTGAAAAGAAACTTTGTGTTCCCAACAAGCTAGGTGAACGACGGCTTTCACACACACACATCTCTCAGAACTTTGCATGTGGAGAGATGTTCGTTCATCTTGCACCAAGGGAAAGGGTTGCAGGAGAAACTTTTACTCTGGTTTCTCAGTCTGTTTCCTAGTGCGGGTTGGAAGTTCTTTCAGTTTTCACTGTAAAACCCAGTTGGAGCTAGTACCTACCCATATATATGTATGGATTGGAGTTTGCAACTGAAAAGAAACTTTGTGTTCCCAACAAGCTAGGTGAAGAACGGCTTTCACACTCACTTATCTCTCAGAACTGAGCATGTGGAGAGACGTTCGTTCATCTAGCACAAAGGCAACGGTTTGCAGGAGAAACTTTTACTCTGGTTTCTCAGGCTGTTTCCTAGTGCCGGTTTGAAGTTCCTGCAGTTTTCACTGTAAAACCGAGTTGGAGCTAGTACCACCCCATATATATGTATGGAGTGGAGATTGCAACTGAAAAGTAACTTTGTGTTCCCAACAAGCCAAGTGAAGGACGGCTTTCACACACACACATATCTCAGAACTTTGCATGTGGAGAGACGTTCTTTCATCTAGCACAAAGGGAACGGGTTGCAGGAGAAACTTTTACTGTGGTTTCTCAGTCAGTTTCCTAGTGCCGGTTTGAAGTTCCTGCAGTTTTCACTGTAAAACCGAGTTGGAGCTAGTACCTCCCCATATATTTATATGGAGTGGAGTTTGCAACTGAAAAGAAACTTTGTGTTCCCAACAAGCTAGTTGAAGGACGGCTATCAAACACACTTATCTCTCAGAACTGAGCATGTGGAGAGACGTTCGTTCATCTAGCACAAAGGGAACGGGTTGCAGGAGAAACTTTTACTCTGGATTCTCAGTCTTTTTCCTAGTGCCGGTTTGAAGTTCCTGCAGTTTTCACTGTAAAACCGAGTTGGAGATAGTACCTCCCCATATATATTTATGGAGTGGAGTTTGCAACTGAAAAGAAACTTTGTGTTCCCAACAAGCTAGGTGAAGGACGGCTTTCACACACACACATCTCTCAGAACTTTGCATGTGGAGAGACGTTCGTTCATCTAGCACAAAGGGAACGATTTGCAGGAGAAACTTTTACTCTGGTTTCTCAGTCTGTTTCCTAGTGCCGGTTTGAAGATAATGCAATTTTCACTGTAAAACCGAGTTGGAACTTGTACCTCCCCATATATACGTATGGAGTGGACTTTGCAACTGAAAAGAAACTTTGTGTTCCCAACAAGCTAGGTGAACGACGGCTTTCACACACACACATCTCTCAGAACTTTGCATGTGGAGAGACGTTCGTTCATCTTGCACCAAGGGAAAGGGTTGCAGGAGAAACTTTTACTCTGGTTTCTCAGGCTGTTTCCTAGCGCCGGTTTGAAGTTCCTGCAGTTTTCACTGTAAAACCGAGTTGAAGCTAGTACCACCCCATATATATATATGGAGTGGAGTTTGCAACTGAAAAGAAACTTTGTGTTCCCAACAAGCTAGGTGAAGTACGGCTTTCAAACACACTTATCTCTCAGAACTGAGCATGTGGAGAGACGTTCGTTCATCTAGCACAAAGGGAACGGGTTGCAGGAGAAACTTTTACTCTGGATTCTCAGTCTGTTTCCTAGTGCCTGTTTGAAGTTCCTGCAGTTTTTATTGTAAAACCGAGTTGGAGATAGTACCTCCCCATATATATGTATGGATTGGAGTTTGCAACTGAAAAGAAACTTTGTGTTCCCAACAAGCTAGGTGAAGTGCGGCTTTCACACACACACATCTCTCAGAACTTTGCATGTGGAGAGACGTTCGTTCATCTAGCACAAAAGGAACGGGTTGCAGGAGAAACTTATACTCTGGATTCTCAGTCTGTTTCCTAGTGCCGGTTTGAAGTTCCTGCAGTTTTCACTGTAAAACCGTGTTGGAGCTAGTACTTCCCCATACAAATGTATGGAGTGGAGTTTGCAACTGAAAAGAAACTTTGTGTTCCCAACAAGCTAAGTGAACGACGGCTTTCACACACACACATCTCTCAGAACTTTGCATGTGGAGAGACGTTCGTTCATCTTGCACCAAGGGAAAGGGTTGCAGGAGAAACTTTTACTCTGGTTTCACAGGCTGTTTCCTAGCGCCGGTTTGAAGTTCCTGCAGTTTTCACTGTAAAACCGAGTTGAAGCTAGTACCTCCCCATATATATATATGGAGTGGAGTTTGCAACTGAAAAGAAACTTTGTGTTCCCAACAAGCTAGGTGAAGGACGGCTTTCAAACACACTTATCTCTCAGAACTGAGCATGTGGAGAGACGTTCGTTCATCTAGCACAAAGGGAACGGGTTGCAGGAGAAACTTTTACTCTGGATTCTCTGTCTGTTTCCTAGTGCCTGTTTGAAGTTCCTGCAGTTTTTATTGTAAAACCGAGTTGGAGATAGTACCTCCCCATATATATGTATGGATTGGAGTTTGCAACTGAAAAGAAACTTTGTGTTCCCAACAAGCTAGGTGAAGTGCGGCTTTCACACACACACATCTCTCAGAACTTTGCATGTGGAGAGACGTTCGTTCATCTAGCACAAAAGGAACGGGTTGCAGGACAAACTTATACTCTGAATTCTCAGTCTGTTTCCTAGTGCCGGTTTGAAGTTCCTGCAGTTTTCACTGTAAAACCGGGTTGGAGCTAGTACTTCATCATACAAATGTATGGAGTGGAGTTTGCAACTGAAAAGAAACTTTGTGTTCCCAACAAGCTAGGTGAAGAACGGTTTCACACACACTTATCTCTCAGAACTGAGCATGTGGATAGACGTTCGTTCATCTAGCACAAAGGGAACGATTTGCAGGAGAAACTTTTACTCTGGTTTCTCAGTCTGTTTCCTAGTGCCGGTTTCAAGATCCTGAAGTTTTCACTGTAAAACCGATTTGGGGCTTCTACCTCCCCTTATATATGTATGGAGTGGATTTTGCAACTGAAAAGAAACATTGTATTCCCAACAAGCTAGATGAAGGACGGCTATCACACACACACATCTCTCAGAACTTTGCATGTGGAGAGACGTTCGTTCATCTAGCACAAAGGGAACGGGTTGCAGGAGAACCTTTTTCTCTGGTGTCTCAGTCTGTTTCCTAGTGCCGGTTTGAAGTTCCTGCAGTTTTCACTGTAAAACCGAGTTGGAGCTAGTACCTTCCCATATATATGTATGGAGTGGAGTTTGCAGCTGAAAAGAAACTTTGTGTTCCCAACAAGCTAGGTGAAGGACAGTTTTCACACACAATTATCTCTCAGAACTGAGCATGTGGAGAGACGTTCGTTCATTTAGCACAAATGGAACGGGTTGCAGGAGAAACTATTACTCTGGATTCTCAGTCTGTTTCCTAGTGCCGGTTTGAAGTTCCTGCAGTTTTCACTGCAAAACCGGGTTGGAGCTAGTACCTCCCCATACAAATATATAGAGTGGAGTTTGCAACTGAAAAGAAACTTTGTGTTCCCAACAAGCTAGGTGAAGGACGGCTTCACACACACTTATCTCTCAGAACTGAGCATGTGGATAGGCGTTCGTTCATCTAGCACAAAGTGAACGGGTTGCAGGAGAAACTTTTACTCTGGTTTCTCAATCTGTATCCTAGTGCCGGTTTGAAGTTCCTGCAGTTTTCACTGTAAAACCGAGTTGGAGCTAGTGCCTCCCCATATATATGTATGGAGTGGAGTTTGCAACTGAAAAGAAACTTTGTGTTCCCAACAAGCTAGGTGAAGTACGGCTTTCACACACAGACATCTCTCAGAACTGAGCATGTGGAGAGACGTTCGTTCATCTAGCACAAAGGGAACGGGTTACAGTAGTAACTTTTACTCTGGTTTCTCAGTCTGTTTCCTAGTGCCGGTTTGAAGTTCCTGCAGTTTTCACTGTAAAATCGGGTTGGATCTAGTACCTCCCCATAGATATGTATGGAGTGGAGTTTGCAGCTGAAAAGAAACTTTGTGTTCCCAACAAGCTAGGTGAAGGACGGCTTTCACACACACTTATCTCTCAGAACTGAGCATGTGCAGAGACGTTCGTTCATCTAGCACAAAGGGAACGGGTTGCAGGAGAAACTTTTATTCTGGTTTCTCAGGCAGTTTCCTAGTGCCGGTTTGAAGTTCCTGCAGTTTCCACTGTAAAACCGAGTTGGAATTGTAACTCCCCTTATATACGTATGGAGTGGAATTTGCAACTGAAAAGAAACTTTGTGTTCCCAACAAGCTAGGTGAAGGACGGCTTTCACACACACTTATCTCTCAGAAATTTGCACGTGGAGAGACGTTCGTTCATCTATCACAAAGGGAACGGGTTGCAGGAGAAACTTTTACTCTGGTTTCTCAGTCTGTTTCCTAGTGCCGGTTTGAAGTTCCTGCAGTTTTCACTGTAAAGCCGAGTTGGAGCTAGTACCTCCCCATATATATGTATGGAGTGGAGTTTGCAACTTAAAAGAAACTTTGTGTTCCCAACAAGCTTGGTGAAGAACGGCTTTCACACACACTTATCTCTTCAGGAGTGAGCATGTGGAGAGACGTTCGTTCATCTAGCACAAAGGGAACGGGTTGCAGGAGTAACGTTTACACTGGTTTCTCAGTCTGTTTCCTAGTGCCGGTTTGAAGTTCCTGCAGTTTTCACTGTAAAACCGAGTTGGAGCTAGTACCTTCCCATATATATGTATGGAGTGGAGTTTGCAACTGAAAAGAAACTTTGTGTTCCCAACAAGCTAGGTGAAGGACAGTTTTCACAACACTTATCTCTCAGAACTGAGCATGTGGATAGGCGTTCGTTCATCTAGCACAAAGTGAACGGGTTGCAGGAGAAACTTTTACTCTGGTTTCTCAATCTGTATCCTAGTGCCGGTTTGAAGTTCCTGCAGTTTTCACTGTAAAACCGAGTTGGAGCTAGTGCCTCCCCATATATATGTATGGAGTGGAGTTTGCAACTGAAAAGAAACTTTGTGTTCCCAACAAGCTAGATGAAGTACGGCTTTCACACACACACATCTCTCAGAACTGAGCATGTGGAGAGACGTTCGTTCATCTAGCACAAAGGGAACGGGTTGCAGTAGTAACTTTTACTCTGGTTTCTCAGTCTGTTTCCTAGTGCCGGTTTGAAGTTCCTGCAGTTTTCACTGTAAAATCGGGTTGGATCTAGTACCACCCCATAGATATGTATGGAGTGGAGTTTGCAACTGAAAAGAAACTTTGTGTTCCCAACAAGCTAGTTGAAGGACGGCTTTCACACACACTTATCTCTCAGAACTGAGCATGTGGAGAGATGTTCGTTCATCTAGCACAAAGGGAACGGGTTGCAGGAGAAACTTTTACTCTGGTTTCTCAGTCTGTTTCCTAGTGCCGGTTTGAAGTTCCTGCAGTTTTCACGGTAAAACCGAGTTGGAGATAGTACCTCCCCATATATATGTATGGAGTGGAGTTTGCAACTGAAAAGAAACTTTGTGTTCCCAACAAGCTAGGTGAAGGACGGCTTTCACACACACTTATCTCTCAGAACTGAGCATGTGCAGGGACGTTCGTTCATCTAGCACAAAGGGAACGGGTTGCAGGAGAAACTTTTATTCTGGTTTCTCAGGCAGTTTCCTAGTGCCGGTTTGAAGTTCCTGCAGTTTCCACTGTAAAACCGAGTTGGAATTGTAACTCCCCTTATATACGTATGGAGTGGAATTTGCAACTGAAAAGAAACTTTGTGTTCCCAACAAGCTAGGTGAAGGACGGCTTTCACACACACTTATCTCTCAGAACTTTGCACGTGGAGAGACGTTCGTTCATCTATCACAAAGGGAACGGGTTGCAGGAGAAACTTTTACTCTGGTTTCTCAGTCTGTTTCCTAGTGCCGGTTTGAAGTTCCTGCAGTTTTCACTGTAAAGCCGAGTTGGAGCTAGTACCTCCCCATATATATGTATGGAGTGGAGTTTGCAACTGAAAAGAAACTTTGTGTTCCCAACAAGCTAGGTGAAGAACGGCTTTCACACTCACTTATCTCTCAGAACTGAGCATGTGGAGAGACGTTCGTTCATCTAGCACAAAGGCAACGGTTTGCAGGAGAAACTTTTACTCTGGTTTCTCAGGCTGTTTCCTAGTGCCGGTTTGAAGTTCCTGCAGTTTTCACTGTAAAACCGAGTTGGAGCTAGTACCACCCCATATATATGTATGGAGTGGAGATTGCAACTGAAAAGTAACTTTGTGTTCCCAACAAGCCAAGTGAAGGACGGCTTTCACACACACACATATCTCAGAACTTTGCATGTGGAGAGACGTTCTTTCATCTAGCACAAAGGGAACGGGTTGCAGGAGAAACTTTTACTGTGGTTTCTCAGTCAGTTTCCTAGTGCCGGTTTGAAGTTCCTGCAGTTTTCACTGTAAAACCGAGTTGGAGCTAGTACCTCCCCATATATTTATATGGAGTGGAGTTTGCAACTGAAAAGAAACTTTGTGTTCCCAACAAGCTAGTTGAAGGACGGCTATCAAACACACTTATCTCTCAGAACTGAGCATGTGGAGAGACGTTCGTTCATCTAGCACAAAGGGAACGGGTTGCAGGAGAAACTTTTACTCTGGATTCTCAGTCTTTTTCCTAGTGCCGGTTTGAAGTTCCTGCAGTTTTCACTGTAAAACCGAGTTGGAGATAGTACCTCCCCATATATATTTATGGAGTGGAGTTTGCAACTGAAAAGAAACTTTGTGTTCCCAACAAGCTAGGTGAAGGACGGCTTTCACACACACACATCTCTCAGAACTTTGCATGTGGAGAGACGTTCGTTCATCTAGCACAAAGGGAACGATTTGCAGGAGAAACTTTTACTCTGGTTTCTCAGTCTGTTTCCTAGTGCCGGTTTGAAGATAATGCAATTTTCACTGTAAAACCGAGTTGGAACTTGTACCTCCCCATATATACGTATGGAGTGGACTTTGCAACTGAAAAGAAACTTTGTGTTCCCAAAAAGCTAGGTGAACGACGGCTTTCACACACACACATCTCTCAGAACTTTGCATGTGGAGAGACGTTCGTTCATCTTGCACCAAGGGAAAGGGTTGCAGGAGAAACTTTTACTCTGGTTTCTCAGGCTGTTTCCTAGCGCCGGTTTGAAGTTCCTGCAGTTTTCACTGTAAAACCGAGTTGAAGCTAGTACCACCCCATATATATATATGGAGTGGAGTTTGCAACTGAAAAGAAACTTTGTGTTCCCAACAAGCTAGGTGAAGTACGGCTTTCAAACACACTTATCTCTCAGAACTGAGCATGTGGAGAGACGTTCGTTCATCTAGCACAAAGGGAACGGGTTGCAGGAGAAACTTTTACTCTGGATTCTCAGTCTGTTTCCTAGTGCCTGTTTGAAGTTCCTGCAGTTTTTATTGTAAAACCGAGTTGGAGATAGTACCTCCCCATATATATGTATGGATTGGAGTTTGCAACTGAAAAGAAACTTTGTGTTCCCAACAAGCTAGGTGAAGTGCGGCTTTCACACACACACATCTCTCAGAACTTTGCATGTGGAGAGACGTTCGTTCATCTAGCACAAAAGGAACGGGTTGCAGGAGAAACTTATACTCTGGATTCTCAGTCTGTTTCCTAGTGCCGGTTTGAAGTTCCTGCAGTTTTCACTGTAAAACCGTGTTGGAGCTAGTACTTCCCCATACAAATGTATGGAGTGGAGTTTGCAACTGAAAAGAAACTTTGTGTTCCCAACAAGCTAAGTGAACGACGGCTTTCACACACACACATCTCTCAGAACTTTGCATGTGGAGAGACGTTCGTTCATCTTGCACCAAGGGAAAGGGTTGCAGGAGAAACTTTTACTCTGGTTTCACAGGCTGTTTCCTAGCGCCGGTTTGAAGTTCCTGCAGTTTTCACTGTAAAACCGAGTTGAAGCTAGTACCTCCCCATATATATATATGGAGTGGAGTTTGCAACTGAAAAGAAACTTTGTGTTCCCAACAAGCTAGGTGAAGGACGGCTTTCAAACACACTTATCTCTCAGAACTGAGCATGTGGAGAGACGTTCGTTCATCTAGCACAAAGGGAACGGGTTGCAGGAGAAACTTTTACTCTGGATTCTCTGTCTGTTTCCTAGTGCCTGTTTGAAGTTCCTGCAGTTTTTATTGTAAAACCGAGTTGGAGATAGTACCTCCCCATATATATGTATGGATTGGAGTTTGCAACTGAAAAGAAACTTTGTGTTCCCAACAAGCTAGGTGAAGTGCGGCTTTCACACACACACATCTCTCAGAACTTTGCATGTGGAGAGACGTTCGTTCATCTAGCACAAAAGGAACGGGTTGCAGGACAAACTTATACTCTGAATTCTCAGTCTGTTTCCTAGTGCCGGTTTGAAGTTCCTGCAGTTTTCACTGTAAAACCGGGTTGGAGCTAGTACTTCATCATACAAATGTATGGAGTGGAGTTTGCAACTGAAAAGAAACTTTGTGTTCCCAACAAGCTAGGTGAAGAACGGTTTCACACACACTTATCTCTCAGAACTGAGCATGTGGATAGACGTTCGTTCATCTAGCACAAAGGGAACGATTTGCAGGAGAAACTTTTACTCTGGTTTCTCAGTCTGTTTCCTAGTGCCGGTTTCAAGATCCTGAAGTTTTCACTGTAAAACCGATTTGGGGCTTCTACCTCCCCTTATATATGTATGGAGTGGATTTTGCAACTGAAAAGAAACATTGTATTCCCAACAAGCTAGATGAAGGACGGCTATCACACACACACATCTCTCAGAACTTTGCATGTGGAGAGACGTTCGTTCATCTAGCACAAAGGGAACGGGTTGCAGGAGAACCTTTTTCTCTGGTGTCTCAGTCTGTTTCCTAGTGCCGGTTTGAAGTTCCTGCAGTTTTCACTGTAAAACCGAGTTGGAGCTAGTACCTTCCCATATATATGTATGGAGTGGAGTTTGCAGCTGAAAAGAAACTTTGTGTTCCCAACAAGCTAGGTGAAGGACAGTTTTCACACACAATTATCTCTCAGAACTGAGCATGTGGAGAGACGTTCGTTCATTTAGCACAAATGGAACGGGTTGCAGGAGAAACTATTACTCTGGATTCTCAGTCTGTTTCCTAGTGCCGGTTTGAAGTTCCTGCAGTTTTCACTGCAAAACCGGGTTGGAGCTAGTACCTCCCCATACAAATATATAGAGTGGAGTTTGCAACTGAAAAGAAACTTTGTGTTCCCAACAAGCTAGGTGAAGGACGGCTTCACACACACTTATCTCTCAGAACTGAGCATGTGGATAGGCGTTCGTTCATCTAGCACAAAGTGAACGGGTTGCAGGAGAAACTTTTACTCTGGTTTCTCAATCTGTATCCTAGTGCCGGTTTGAAGTTCCTGCAGTTTTCACTGTAAAACCGAGTTGGAGCTAGTGCCTCCCCATATATATGTATGGAGTGGAGTTTGCAACTGAAAAGAAACTTTGTGTTCCCAACAAGCTAGGTGAAGTACGGCTTTCACACACAGACATCTCTCAGAACTGAGCATGTGGAGAGACGTTCGTTCATCTAGCACAAAGGGAACGGGTTACAGTAGTAACTTTTACTCTGGTTTCTCAGTCTGTTTCCTAGTGCCGGTTTGAAGTTCCTGCAGTTTTCACTGTAAAATCGGGTTGGATCTAGTACCTCCCCATAGATATGTATGGAGTGGAGTTTGCAGCTGAAAAGAAACTTTGTGTTCCCAACAAGCTAGGTGAAGGACGGCTTTCACACACACTTATCTCTCAGAACTGAGCATGTGCAGAGACGTTCGTTCATCTAGCACAAAGGGAACGGGTTGCAGGAGAAACTTTTATTCTGGTTTCTCAGGCAGTTTCCTAGTGCCGGTTTGAAGTTCCTGCAGTTTCCACTGTAAAACCGAGTTGGAATTGTAACTCCCCTTATATACGTATGGAGTGGAATTTGCAACTGAAAAGAAACTTTGTGTTCCCAACAAGCTAGGTGAAGGACGGCTTTCACACACACTTATCTCTCAGAAATTTGCACGTGGAGAGACGTTCGTTCATCTATCACAAAGGGAACGGGTTGCAGGAGAAACTTTTACTCTGGTTTCTCAGTCTGTTTCCTAGTGCCGGTTTGAAGTTCCTGCAGTTTTCACTGTAAAGCCGAGTTGGAGCTAGTACCTCCCCATATATATGTATGGAGTGGAGTTTGCAACTTAAAAGAAACTTTGTGTTCCCAACAAGCTTGGTGAAGAACGGCTTTCACACACACTTATCTCTTCAGGAGTGAGCATGTGGAGAGACGTTCGTTCATCTAGCACAAAGGGAACGGGTTGCAGGAGTAACGTTTACACTGGTTTCTCAGTCTGTTTCCTAGTGCCGGTTTGAAGTTCCTGCAGTTTTCACTGTAAAACCGAGTTGGAGCTAGTACCTTCCCATATATATGTATGGAGTGGAGTTTGCAACTGAAAAGAAACTTTGTGTTCCCAACAAGCTAGGTGAAGGACAGTTTTCACAACACTTATCTCTCAGAACTGAGCATGTGGATAGGCGTTCGTTCATCTAGCACAAAGTGAACGGGTTGCAGGAGAAACTTTTACTCTGGTTTCTCAATCTGTATCCTAGTGCCGGTTTGAAGTTCCTGCAGTTTTCACTGTAAAACCGAGTTGGAGCTAGTGCCTCCCCATATATATGTATGGAGTGGAGTTTGCAACTGAAAAGAAACTTTGTGTTCCCAACAAGCTAGATGAAGTACGGCTTTCACACACACACATCTCTCAGAACTGAGCATGTGGAGAGACGTTCGTTCATCTAGCACAAAGGGAACGGGTTGCAGTAGTAACTTTTACTCTGGTTTCTCAGTCTGTTTCCTAGTGCCGGTTTGAAGTTCCTGCAGTTTTCACTGTAAAATCGGGTTGGATCTAGTACCACCCCATAGATATGTATGGAGTGGAGTTTGCAACTGAAAAGAAACTTTGTGTTCCCAACAAGCTAGGTGAAGAACGGCTTTCACACACACTTATCTCTCAGAACTGAGCATGTGGATAGACGTTCGTTCATCTAGCACAAAGGGAACGATTTGCAGGAGAAACTTTTACTCTGGTTTCTCAGTCTGTTTCCTAGTGCCGGTTTCAAGATCCTGAAGTTTTCACTGTAAAACCGATTTGGGGCTTCTACCTCCCCTTATATATGTATGGAGTGGATTTTGCAACTGAAAAGAAACATTGTATTCCCAACAAGCTAGATGAAGGACGGCTATCACACACACACATCTCTCAGAACTTTGCATGTGGAGAGACGTTCGTTCATCTAGCACAAAGGGAACGGGTTGCAGGAGAACCTTTTTCTCTGGTGTCTCAGTCTGTTTCCTAGTGCCGGTTTGAAGTTCCTGCAGTTTTCACTGTAAAACCGAGTTGGAGCTAGTACCTTCCCATATATATGTATGGAGTGGAGTTTGCAGCTGAAAAGAAACTTTGTGTTCCCAACAAGCTAGGTGAAGGACAGTTTTCACACACAATTATCTCTCAGAACTGAGCATGTGGAGAGACGTTCGTTCATTTAGCACAAATGGAACGGGTTGCAGGAGAAACTATTACTCTGGATTCTCAGTCTGTTTCCTAGTGCCGGTTTGAAGTTCCTGCAGTTTTCACTGCAAAACCGGGTTGGAGCTAGTACCTCCCCATACAAATATATAGAGTGGAGTTTGCAACTGAAAAGAAACTTTGTGTTCCCAACAATCTAGGTGAAGAACGGCGTTCACACACACACATCTCTCAGAAATTTGCATGTGGAGAGACGTTCGTTCATCTAGCACAAAAGGAACGGGTTGCAGGAGAAACTTTTACTCTGGTTTCTCAGTCTGTTTCCTAGTGCCGGTTTGAAGTTCCTGCAGTTTTCACTGTAAAACCGGGTTGGAGCTAGTACTTCATCATACAAATGTATGGAGTGGAGTTTGCAACTGAAAAGAAACTTTGTGTTCCCAACAAGCTAGGTGAAGAACGGTTTCACACACACTTATCTCTCAGAACTGAGCATGTGGATAGACGTTCGTTCATCTAGCACAAAGGGAACGATTTGCAGGAGAAACTTTTACTCTGGTTTCTCAGTCTGTTTCCTAGTGCCGGTTTCAAGATCCTGAAGTTTTCACTGTAAAACCGATTTGGGGCTTCTACCTCCCCTTATATATGTATGGAGTGGATTTTGCAACTGAAAAGAAACATTGTATTCCCAACAAGCTAGATGAAGGACGGCTATCACACACACACATCTCTCAGAACTTTGCATGTGGAGAGACGTTCGTTCATCTAGCACAAAGGGAACGGGTTGCAGGAGAACCTTTTTCTCTGGTGTCTCAGTCTGTTTCCTAGTGCCGGTTTGAAGTTCCTGCAGTTTTCACTGTAAAACCGAGTTGGAGCTAGTACCTTCCCATATATATGTATGGAGTGGAGTTTGCAGCTGAAAAGAAACTTTGTGTTCCCAACAAGCTAGGTGAAGGACAGTTTTCACACACAATTATCTCTCAGAACTGAGCATGTGGAGAGACGTTCGTTCATTTAGCACAAATGGAACGGGTTGCAGGAGAAACTATTACTCTGGATTCTCAGTCTGTTTCCTAGTGCCGGTTTGAAGTTCCTGCAGTTTTCACTGCAAAACCGGGTTGGAGCTAGTACCTCCCCATACAAATATATAGAGTGGAGTTTGCAACTGAAAAGAAACTTTGTGTTCCCAACAAGCTAGGTGAAGGACGGCTTCACACACACTTATCTCTCAGAACTGAGCATGTGGATAGGCGTTCGTTCATCTAGCACAAAGTGAACGGGTTGCAGGAGAATCTTTTACTCTGGTTTCTCAATCTGTATCCTAGTGCCGGTTTGAAGTTCCTGCAGTTTTCACTGTAAAACCGAGTTGGAGCTAGTGCCTCCCCATATATATGTATGGAGTGGAGTTTGCAACTGAAAAGAAACTTTGTGTTCCCAACAAGCTAGGTGAAGTACGGCTTTCACACACAGACATCTCTCAGAACTGAGCATGTGGAGAGACGTTCGTTCATCTAGCACAAAGGGAACGGGTTACAGTAGTAACTTTTACTCTGGTTTCTCAGTCTGTTTCCTAGTGCCGGTTTGAAGTTCCTGCAGTTTTCACTGTAAAATCGGGTTGGATCTAGTACCTCCCCATAGATATGTATGGAGTGGAGTTTGCAGCTGAAAAGAAACTTTGTGTTCCCAACAAGCTAGGTGAAGGACGGCTTTCACACACACTTATCTCTCAGAAATTTGCACGTGGAGAGACGTTCGTTCATCTATCACAAAGGGAACGGGTTGCAGGAGAAACTTTTACTCTGGTTTCTCAGTCTGTTTCCTAGTGCCGGTTTGAAGTTCCTGCAGTTTTCACTGTAAAGCCGAGTTGGAGCTAGTACCTCCCCATATATATGTATGGAGTGGAGTTTGCAACTTAAAAGAAACTTTGTGTTCCCAACAAGCTTGGTGAAGAACGGCTTTCACACACACTTATCTCTTCAGGAGTGAGCATGTGGAGAGACGTTCGTTCATCTAGCACAAAGGGAACGGGTTGCAGGAGTAACGTTTACACTGGTTTCTCAGTCTGTTTCCTAGTGCCGGTTTGAAGTTCCTGCAGTTTTCACTGTAAAACCGAGTTGGAGCTAGTACCTTCCCATATATATGTATGGAGTGGAGTTTGCAACTGAAAAGAAACTTTGTGTTCCCAACAAGCTAGGTGAAGGACAGTTTTCACACACACTTATCTCTCAGAACTGAGCATGTGGATAGGCGTTCGTTCATCTAGCACAAAGTGAACGGGTTGCAGGAGAAACTTTTACTCTGGTTTCTCAATCTGTATCCTAGTGCCGGTTTGAAGTTCCTGCAGTTTTCACTGTAAAACCGAGTTGGAGCTAGTGCCTCCCCATATATATGTATGGAGTGGAGTTTGCAACTGAAAAGAAACTTTGTGTTCCCAACAAGCTAGATGAAGTACGGCTTTCACACACACACATCTCTCAGAACTGAGCATGTGGAGAGACGTTCGTTCATCTAGCACAAAGGGAACGGGTTGCAGTAGTAACTTTTACTCTGGTTTCTCAGTCTGTTTCCTAGTGCCGGTTTGAAGTTCCTGCAGTTTTCACTGTAAAATCGGGTTGGATCTAGTACCACCCCATAGATATGTATGGAGTGGAGTTTGCAACTGAAAAGAAACTTTGTGTTCCCAACAAGCTAGGTGAAGAACGGCTTTCACACACACTTATCTCTCAGAACTGAGCATGTGGAGAGATGTTCGTTCATCTAGCACAAAGGGAACGGGTTGCAGGAGAAACTTTTACTCTGGTTTCTCAGTCTGTTTCCTAGTGCCGGTTTGAAGTTCCTGCAGTTTTCACGGTAAAACCGAGTTGGAGATAGTACCTCCCCATATATATGTATGGAGTGGAGTTTGCAACTGAAAAGAAACTTTGTGTTCCCAACAAGCTAGGTGAAGGACGGCTTTCACACACACTTATCTCTCAGAACTGAGCATGTGCAGGGACGTTCGTTCATCTAGCACAAAGGGAACGGGTTGCAGGAGAAACTTTTATTCTGGTTTCTCAGGCAGTTTCCTAGTGCCGGTTTGAAGTTCCTGCAGTTTCCACTGTAAAACCGAGTTGGAATTGTAACTCCCCTTATATACGTATGGAGTGGAATTTGCAACTGAAAAGAAACTTTGTGTTCCCAACAAGCTAGGTGAAGGACGGCTTTCACACACACTTATCTCTCAGAACTTTGCACGTGGAGAGACGTTCGTTCATCTATCACAAAGGGAACGGGTTGCAGGAGAAACTTTTACTCTGGTTTCTCAGTCTGTTTCCTAGTGCCGGTTTGAAGTTCCTGCAGTTTTCACTGTAAAGCCGAGTTGGAGCTAGTACCTCCCCATATATATGTATGGAGTGGAGTTTGCAACTGAAAAGAAACTTTGTGTTCCCAACAAGCTTGGTGAAGAACGGCTTTCACACACACTTATCTCTTCAGGTGTGAGCATGTGGAGAGACGTTCGTTCATCTAGCACAAAGGGAACGGGTTTCAGGAGAAACATTTTCTCTGGTTTCTCAGTCTGTTTCCTAGTGCCGGTTGGAAGTTCCTGCAGTTTTCACTGTAAAAACGAGTTGGAGCTAGTACCTCCCCATATATATGAATGGAGTGGGGTTTGCAACTGAAAAGAAACTTTGTGTTCCCAACAAGCTAGGTGAAGTGCGGCTTTCACACACACACATCTCTCAGAACGTTGCACGTGGAGAGACGTTCGTTCATTTAGCACAAATGGTACGGGTTGCAGGGGAAACTATTACTCTGGTTTCTCAGTCTGTTTCCTAGTGCCGCTTTGAAGTTCCTGCAGTTTTCACTGTAAAACCGAGTTGGAGTTAGTACCTTCCAATATATATGTATGGAGTGGAGTTTGCAACTGAAAAGAAACTTTGTGTTCCCAACAAGCTATGTGAAGGACGGCTTTCACACACACACATCTCTCAGAAATTTGCATGTGGAGAGACGTTCGTTCATCTAGCACAAAGGGAACGGGTTGCAGGAGAATCTTTTACTCTGGTTTCTCAGTCTGTTTCCTAGTGCCGGTTTGAAGTTCCTGCAGTTTTCACTGTAAAACCGAGTTGGAGCTAGTACGTCCCCATATATATGTATGGAGTGGAGTTTGCAACTGAAAAGAAACTTTGTGTTCCCAACAATCTAGGTGAAGAACGGCGTTCACACACACACATCTCTCAGAAATTTGCATGTGGAGAGACGTTCGTTCATCTAGCACAAAAGGAACGGGTTGCAGGAGAAACTTTTACTCTGGTTTCTCAGTCTGTTTCCTAGTGCCGGTTTGAAGTTCCTGCAGTTTTCACTGTAAAACCGGGTTGGAGCTATTACCTCCCCATACAAATGTATGGAGAGGAGTTTGCAACTGAAAAGAAACTTTGTGTTCCCAACAAGCTAGGTGAAGGACGGCTTTCACACACACTTATCTCTCAGAACTGAGCATGTGGAGATACGTTCGTTCATTTAGCACAAATGGAACGGGTTGCAGGGGAAACTATTACTCTGGTTTCTCAGTCTGTTTCCTAGTGCCGCTTTGAAGTTCCTGCAGTTTTCACTGTAAAACCGAGTTGGAGCTAGTACCTCCCAATATATATGTATGGAGTGGAGTTTGCAACTGAAAAGAAACTTTGTGTTCCCAACAAGCTATGTGAAGAACGGCTTTCACACACACACATCTCTCAGAACTTTGCATGTGGAGAGACGTTCGTTCATCTAGCACAAAGGGAACGGGTTGCAGGAGAATCTTTTACTCTGGTTTCTCAGTCTGTTTCCTAGTGCCGGTTTGAAGTTCCTGCAGTTTTCACTGTAAAACCGAGTTGGATCTAGTACGTCCCCATATATATGTATGGAGTGGAGTTTGCAACTGAAAAGAAACTTTGTGTTCCCAACAAGCTAGGTGAAGGACGGCGTTCACACACACACATCTCTCAGAAATTTGCATGTGGAGAGACGTTCGTTCATCTAGCACAAAAGGAACGGGTTGTAGGAGAAACTTTACTCTGGTTTCTCAGTCTGTTTCCTAGTGCCGGTTTGAAGTTCCTGCAGTTTTCACTGTAAAACCGTGTTGGAGCTAGTACGTCCCCATATATATGTATGGAGTGGAGTTTGCAACTAAAAAGAAACTTTGTGTTCCCAACAACCTAGTTGAAGTACGGTTTTCACACACACACATCTCTCAGAACTGAGCATGTGGAGAGACGTTCGTTCATCTAGCACAAAGGGAACGGGTTGCAGTAGTAACTTTTACTCTGGTTTCTCAGTCTGTTTCCTAGTGCCGGTTTGAAGTTCCTGCAGTTTTCACTGTAAAACCGGGTTGGATCTAGTACCTCCCCATAGTTATGTATGGAGTGGATTTTGCAACTGAAAAGAAACTTTGTGTTCCCAACAAGCTAGGTGAAGAACGGCTTTCACACACACTTATCTCTCAGAACTGAGCATGTGGAGAGACGTTCGTTCATCTAGCACAAAGGGAACGGGTTGCAGGAGAAACTTTTCTCTAGTTTCTCAGTCTCTTTCCTAGTGCCGGTTTGAAGTTCCTGCAGTTTTCACGGTAAAACCGAGTTGGAGCTAGTACCTCCCAATATATATGTATGGAGTGGAGTTTGCAACTGAAAAGAAACTTTGTGTTCCCAACAAGATAGGTGAAGGACGGCTTTCACACACACACATCTCTCAGAACTTTGCATGTGGAGAGACGTTCGTTCATCTAGCACAAAGGGAACGGGTTGCAGGAGAAACTTTTACTCTGGTTTCTCAGTCTGTTTCCTAGTGCCGGTTTGAAGTTCCTGCAGTTTTCACTGTAAAACCGAGTTGGATCTAGTACGTCCCCATATATATGTATGGAGTGGAGTTTGCAACTGAAAAGAAACTTTGTGTTCCCAACAAGCTAGGTGAAGGACGGCGTTCACACACACACATCTCTCAGAAATTTGCATGTGGAGAGACGTTCGTTCATCTAGCACAAAAGGAACGGGTTGTAGGAGAAACTTTACTCTGGTTTCTCAGTCTGTTTCCTAGTGCCGGTTTGAAGTTCCTGCAGTTTTCACTGTAAAACCGTGTTGGAGCTAGTACGTCCCCATATATATGTATGGAGTGGAGTTTGCAACTGAAAAGAAACTTTGTGTTCCCAACAACCTAGTTGAAGTACGGTTTTCACACACACACATCTCTCAGAACTGAGCATGTGGAGAGACGTTCGTTCATCTAGCACAAAGGGAACGGGTTGCAGGAGAAACTTTTCTCTAGTTTCTCAGTCTCTTTCCTAGTGCCGGTTTGAAGTTCCTGCAGTTTTCACTGTAAAACCGGGTTGGATCTAGTACCTCCCCATAGTTATGTATGGAGTGGATTTTGCAACTGAAAAGAAACTTTGTGTTCCCAACAAGCTAGGTGAAGAACGGCTTTCACACACACTTATCTCTCAGAACTGAGCATGTGGAGAGACGTTCGTTCATCTAGCACAAAGGGAACGGGTTGCAGGAGAAACTTTTCTCTAGTTTCTCAGTCTCTTTCCTAGTGCCGGTTTGAAGTTCCTGCAGTTTTCACGGTAAAACCGAGTTGGAGCTAGTACCTCCCAATATATATGTATGGAGTGGAGTTTGCAACTGAAAAGAAACTTTGTGTTCCCAACAAGATAGGTGAAGGACGGCTTTCACACACACACATCTCTCAGAACTTTGCATGTGGAGAGACGTTCGTTCATCTAGCACAAAGGGAACGGGTTGCAGGAGAAACTTTTACTCTGGTTTCTCAGTCTGTTTCCTAGTGCCGGTTTGAAGTTCCTGCAGTTTTCACTGTAAAACCGAGTTGGATCTAGTACGTCCCAATATATATGTATGGAGTGGATTTTGCAACTGAAAAGAAACTTTGTGTTCCCAACAAGCTAGGTGAAGGACGGCGTTCACACACACACATCTCTCAGAAATTTGCATGTGGAGAGACGTTCGTTCATCTAGCACAAAAGGAACGGGTTGTAGGAGAAACTTTTACTCTGGTTTCTCAGTCTGTTTCCTAGTGCCGGTTTGAAGTTCCTGCAGTTTTCACTGTAAAACCGTGTTGGAGCTAGTACGTCCCCATATATATGTATGGAGTGGAGTTTGCAACTAAAAAGAAACTTTGTGTTCCCAACAACCTAGTTGAAGTACGGTTTTCACACACACACATCTCTGAGAACTGAGCATGTGGAGAGACGTTCGTTCATCTAGCACAAAGGGAACGGGTTGCAGTAGCAACTTTTACTCTGGTTTCTCAGTCTGTTTCCTACTGCCGGTTTGAAGTTCCTACAGTTTTCACTGTAAAACCGGGTTGGATCTAGTACCTCCCCATAGTTATGTATGGAGTGAAGTTTGCAACTGAAAAGAAACTTTGTGTTCCCAACAAGCTAGGTGAAGAACGGCTTTCACACACACTTATCTCTCAGAACTGAGCATGTGGAGAGACGTTCGTTCATCTAGCACAAAGGGAACGGGTTGCAGGAGAAACTTTTCTCTAGTTTCTCAGTCTCTTTCCTAGTGCCGGTTTGAAGTTCCTGCAGTTTTCACGGTAAAACCGAGTTGGAGCTAGTACCTCCCCATATATATGTATGGAGTGGAGTTTGCAACTGAAAAGAAACTTTGTGTTCCCAACAAGATAGGTGAAGGACGGCTTTCACACACACTTATCTCTCAGAACTGAGCATGTGGAGAGACGTTCGTTCATCTAGCACAAAGGGAACGGGTTGCAGGAGAAACTTTTACTCTGGTTTCTCAGGCAGTTTCCTAGTGCCGGATTGAAGTTCCTGCAGTTTCCACTGTAAAACCGAGTTGGAATTGTAACTCCCCTTATATACGTATGGAGTGGAATTTGCAACTGAAAAGAAACTTTGTGTTCCCAACAAGCTAGGTGAAGGACGGCTTTCACACACACTTATCTCTCAGAAATTTGCATGTGGAGAGACGTTCGTTCATCTATCACAAAGGGAACGGGTTGCAGGAGAAACTTTTTCTCTGGTTTCTCAGTCTGTTTCCTAGTGCCGGTTTGAAGTTCCTGCAGTTTTCACTGTAAAACCGAGTTGGAGCTAGTACCTTCCCATATATTTATATGGAGTGGAGTTTGCAACTGAAAAGAAACTTTGTGTTCCCAACAAGCTAGGTGAAGGACGGCTTTCACACACACTTATCTCTCAGAAATGAGCATGTTTAGAGACGTTCGTTCATTTAGCACAAATGGAACGGGTTGCAGGAGAAACTATTACTCTGGTTTCTCAGTCTGTTTCCTAGTGCCTGTTTGAAGTTCCTGCAGTTTTCACTGTAAAACAGAGTTGGAGCTAATACCTCCCAATATATATGTATGGAGTGGAGTTTGCAACTGAAAAGAAACTTTGTGTTCCCAACAAGCTATGTGAAGGACGGCTTTCACACACACACATCTCTCAGAACTTTGCATGTGGAGAGACTTTCGTTCATCTAGCACAAAGGGAACGGGTTGCAGGAGAAACTTTTACTCTGGATTCTCAGTCTGTTTCCTAGTGCCGGTTTGAAGTTCCTGCAGTTTTCACTGTAAAACCGAGTTGGAGCTAGTACCTCCCCATATATATGTATGGAGTGGAGTTTGCAACTGAAAAGAAACTTTGTGTTCCCAACAAGCTTGGTGAAGAACGGCGTTCACACACACACATCTCTCAGAAATTTTCATGTGGAGAGACGTTCGTTCATCTAGCACAAAAAAGAACGGGTTGCAGGAGAAAATTTTACTCTGGTTTCTCAGTCTGTTTCCTAGTGCCGGTTTGAAGTTCCTGCAGTTTTCACTGTAAAACCGGTTTGGAGCTAGTACCTCCCCATACAAATGTATGGAGTGGAGTTTGCAACTGAAAAGAAACTTTGTGTTCCCAACAAGCTAGGTGAAGTACGGCTTCACACACACATATCTCTCAGAACTGAGCATGTGGATAGGCGTTCGTTCAACTAGCGCAAAGTGAACGGGTTGCAGGAGAAACTTTTACTCTGGTTTCTCAGTCTGTTTCCTAGTGCGGGTTTGAAGTTCCTGCAGTTTTCACTGTAAAACCGAGTTGGAGCTAGTACCACCCCATATATATGTATGGAGTGGAGTTTGCAACTGAAAAGAAACTTTGTGTTCCCAACAAGCTAGGTGAAGGACGGCTTTCACACACACACATCTCTCAGAACTGAGCATGTGGAGAGACGTTCGTTCATCTAGCACAAAGGGAACGGGTTGCAGTAGTAACTTTTACTCTGGTTTCTCAGTCTGTTTCCTAGTGCCGGTTTGAAGTTCCTGCAATTTTCACTGTAAAACCGGGTTTGATGTAGTACCTCCCCATAGATATGTATGGAGTGGAGTTTGCAACTGAAAAGAAACTTTGTGTTCCCAACAAGCTAGGTGAAGAAAGGCTTTCACACACACTTATCTCTCAGAACTGAGCATGTGGAGAGAAGTTCGTTCATCTAGCACAAAGGGAACGGGTTGCAGGAGAAACTTTTACTCTGGTTTCTCAGTCTGTTTCCTAGTGCCGGTTTGAAGTTCCTGCAGTTTTCACGGTAAAACCGAGTTGGAGCTAGTACCTCCCCATATATATGTATGGAGTGGAGTTTGAAACTGAAAAGAAACTTTGTGTTCCCAACAAGCTAGCTTAAGGACGGCTTTCACACACACTTATCTCTCAGAACTGAGCATGTGCAGAGACGTTCGTTCATCTAGCACAAAGGGAACGGGTTGCAGGAGAAACTTTTATTCTGGTTTCTCAGGCAGTTTCCTAGTGCCGGTTTGAAGTTCCTGCAGTTTCCACTGTAAAACCGAGTTGGAATTGTAACTCCCCTTATATACGTATGGAGTGGAATTTGCAACTGAAAGAAACTTTGTGTTCCCAACAAGCTAGGTGAAGGAAGGCTTTCACACACACTTATCTCTCAGAAATTTGCATGTGGAGAGACGTTCGTTCATCTATCACAAAGGGAACGGGTTGCAGGAGAAACTTTTACTCTGGTTTCTCAGTCTGTTTCCTAGTGCCGGTTTGAAGTTCCTGCAGTTTTCTCGGTAAAACCGAGTTGGTGTTAGTACCTCCCCATATATATGTATGGAGTGGAGTTTGCAACTGAAAAGAAACTTTGTGTTCCCAACAAGCTAGGTGAAGAACGGCTTTCACACACACTTATCTCTTCAGAACTGAGCATGTGGAGAGACGTTCGTTCATCCAACACAAAGGGAACGGGTTGCAGGAGTAACGTTTACACTGGTTTCTCAGTCTGTTTCCTAGTGCCGGTTTGAAGTTCCTGCAGTTTTCCCTGTAAAACCGGGTTGGAGCTAGTACCTCCCCATGTATATGTATGGAGTGGAGTTTGCAACTGAAAAGAAACTTTGTTTTCCCAACAAGCTAGGTGAAGGGCGGCTTTCACACACACATAACTCTCAGAACTGAGCATGTGGAGAGACGTTCGTTCATCTAGCACAAAGGGAACGGGTTGCAGGAGAAACTTTTACTCTGGTTTCTCAGTCTGTTTCCTAGTGCCGGTTTGAAGTTCCTGCAGTTTTCTCGGTAAAACCGAGTTGGTGTTAGTACCTCCCCATATATATGTATGGAGTGGAGTTTGCAACTGAAAAGAAATTTTGTGTTCCCAACAAGCTAGGTGAAGGACGGCTTTCACACACACTTATCTCTCAGAACTGAGCATGTGGAGAGACGTTCGTTCATCTATCACAAAGGGAACGGGTTGCAGGAGAAACTTTTTCTCTGGTTTCTCAGTCTGTTTCCTAGTGCCGGTTTGAAGTTCCTGCAGTTTTCACTGTAAAACCGAGTTGGAGCTAGTACCTTCCCATATATTTATATGGAGTGGAGTTTGCAACTGAAAAGAAACTTTGTGTTCCCAACAAGCTAGGTGAAGGACGGCTTTCACACACACTTATCTCTCAGAAATGAGCATGTTTAGAGACGTTCGTTCATTTAGCACAAATGGAACGGGTTGCAGGAGAAACTATTACTCTGGTTTCTCAGTCTGTTTCCTAGTGCCTGTTTGAAGTTCCTGCAGTTTTCACTGTAAAACAGAGTTGGAGCTAATACCTCCCAATATATATGTATGGAGTGGAGTTTGCAACTGAAAAGAAACTTTGTGTTCCCAACAAGCTATGTGAAGGACGGCTTTCACACACACACATCTCTCAGAACTTTGCATGTGGAGAGACTTTCGTTCATCTAGCACAAAGAGAACGGGTTGCAGGAGAAACTTTTACTCTGGATTCTCAGTCTGTTTCCTAGGGCCGGTTTGAAGTTCCTGCAGTTTTCACTGTAAAACCGAGTTGGAGCTAGTACCTCCCCATATATATGTATGGAGTGGAGTTTGCAACTGAAAAGAAACTTTGTGTTCCCAACAAGCTTGGTGAAGAACGGCGTTCACACACACACATCTCTCAGAAATTTGCATGTGGAGAGACGTTCGTTCATCTAGCACAAAAAAGAACGGGTTGCAGGGGAAAATTTTACTCTGGTTTCTCAGTCTGTTTCCTAGTGCCGGTTTGAAGTTCCTGCAGTTTTCACTGTAAAACCGGTTTGGAGCTAGTACCTCCCCATACAAATGTATGGAGTGGAGTTTGCAACTGAAAAGAAACTTTGTGTTCCCAACAAGCTAGGTGAAGTACGGCTTCACACACACATATCTCTCAGAACTGAGCATGTGGATAGGCGTTCGTTCAACTAGCGCAAAGTGAACGGGTTGCAGGAGAAACTTTTACTCTGGTTTCTCAGTCTGTTTCCTAGTGCGGGTTTGAAGTTCCTGCAGTTTTCACTGTAAAACCGAGTTGGAGCTAGTACCACCCCATATATATGTATGGAGTGGAGTTTGCAACTGAAAAGAAACTTTGTGTTCCCAACAAGCTAGGTGAAGGACGGCTTTCACACACACACATCTCTCAGAACTGAGCATGTGGAGAGACGTTCGTTCATCTAGCACAAAGGGAACGGGTTGCAGTAGTAACTTTTACTCTGGTTTCTCAGTCTGTTTCCTAGTGCCGGTTTGAAGTTCCTGCAATTTTCACTGTAAAACCGGGTTTGATGTAGTACCTCCCCATAGATATGTATGGAGTGGAGTTTGCAACTGAAAAGAAACTTTGTGTTCCCAACAAGCTAGGTGAAGAAAGGCTTTCACACACACTTATCTCTCAGAACTGAGCATGTGCAGAGACGTTCGTTCATCTAGCACAAAGGGAACGGGTTGCAGGAGAAACTTTTACTCTGGTTTCTCAGGCAGTTTCCTAGTGCCGGTTTGAAGTTCCTGCAGTTTTCCCTGTAAAACCGGGTTGGAGCTAGTACCTCCCCATGTATATGTATGGAGTGGAGTTTGCAACTGAAAAGAAACTTTGTGTTCCCAACAAGCTAGGTGAAGGGCGGCTTTCACACACACATAACTCTCAGAACTGAGCATGTGGAGAGACGTTCGTTCATCTAGCACAAAGGGAACGGGTTGCAGGAGAAACTTTTACTCTGGTTTCTCAGTCTGTTTCCTACTGCCGGTTTGAAGTTCCTGCAGTTTTCTCGGTAAAACCGAGTTGGTGTTAGTACCTCCCCATATATATGTATGGAGTGGAGTTTGCAACTGAAAAGAAACTTTGTGTTCCCAACAAGCTAGGTGAAGGACGGCTTTCACACACACTTATCTCTCAGAACTGAGCATGTGGAGAGACGTTCGTTCATCTAGCACAAAGGGAACGGGTTGCAGGAGAAACTTTTACTCTGGTTTCTCAGGCAGTTTCCTAGTGCCGGTTTGAAGTTCCTGCAGTTTTCACTGTAAAACCGAGTTGGAATGGTAACTCCCCTTATATATGTATGGAGTGCAATTTGCAACTGAAAAGAAACTTTGTTTTCCCAACAAGCTAGGTGAAGGACGGCTTTCACACACACTTATCTCTCAGAACTTTGCATGTGGAGAGACGTTCGTTCATCTATCACAAAGGGAACGGGTTGCAGGAGAAACTTTTTCTCTGGTTTCTCAGTCTGTTTCCTAGTGCCGGTTTGAAGTTCCTGCAGTTTTCACTGTAAAACCGAGTTGGAGCTTGTACCTTCCCATATATATGTATGGAGTGGAGTTTGCAAATGAAAAGAAACTTTGTGTTCCCAACAAGCTAGGTGAAGGACGGCTTCCACACACACTTATCTCTCAGAAATGAGCATGTGGAGAGACGTTCGTTCATTTAGCACAAATGGAACGGGTTGCAGCAGAAACTATTACTCAGGTTTCTCAGTCTGTTTCCTAGTGCCTGTTTGAAGTTCCTGCAGTTTTCACTGTAAAACCGAGTTGGAGCTAATACCTCCCAATATATATGTATGGAGTGGAGTTTGCAACTGAAAAGAAACTTTGTGTTCCCAACAAGCTAGGTGAAGGACAGTTTTCACACACACTTATCTCTCAGAACTGAGCATGTGGATAGGCGTTCGTTCATCTAGCACAAAGTGAACGGGTTGCAGGAGAAACTTTTACTCTGGTTTCTCAATCTGTATCCTAGTGCCGGTTTGAAGTTCCTGCAGTTTTCACAGTAAAACCGAGTTGGAGCTAGTGCCTCCCCATATATATGTATGGAGTGGAGTTTGCAACTGAAAAGAAACTTTGTGTTCCCAACAAGCTAGGTGAAGTACGGCTTTCACACACACACATCTCTCAGAACTGAGCATGTGGAGAGACGTTCGTTCATCTAGCACAAAGGGAACGGGTTGCAGTAGTAACTTTTACTCTGGTTTCTCAGTCTGTTTCCTAGTGCCGGTTTGAATTTCCTGCAGTTTTCACTGTAAAATCGGGTTGGATCTAGTACCTCCCCATAGATATGTATGGAGTGGAGTTTGCAACTGAAAAGAAACTTTGTGTTCCCAACAAGCTAGGTGAAGAACGGCTTTCACACACACTTATCTCTCAGAACTGAGCATGTGGAGAGACGTTCGTTCATCTAGCACAAAGGGAACGGGTTGCAGGAGAAACTTTTACTCTGGTTTCTCAGTCTGTTTCCTAGTGCCGGTTTGAAGTTCCTGCAGTTTTCACGGTAAAACCGAGTTGGAGATAGTACCTCCCCATATATATGTATGGAGTGGAGTTTGCAACTGAAAAGAAACTTTGTGTTCCCAACAAGCTAGGTGAAGGACGGCTTTCACACACACTTATCTCTCAGAACTGAGCATGTGCAGAGACGTTCGTTCATCTAGCACAAAGGGAACGGGTTGCAGGAGAAACATTTTCTCTGGTTTCTCAGTCTGTTTCCTAGTGCCGGTTTGAAGTTCCTGCAGTTTTCACTGTAAAAACGAGTTGGAGCTAGTACCTCCCCATACAAATGTATGTAGTGGAGTTTGCAACTGAAAAGAAACTTTGTGTTCCCAACAAGCTAGGTGAAGTACGGCTTCACACACATATATCTCTCAGAACTGAGCATGTGGATAGGCGTTCGTTCATCTAGCACAAAGTGAACGGGTTGCAGGAGAAACTTTTACTCTGGTTTCTCAGTCTGTTTCCTAGTGCGGGTTTGAAGTTCCTGCAGTTTTCACTGTAAAACCGAGTTGGAGCTAGTACCACCCCATATATATGTATGGAGTGGAGTTTGCAACTGAAAAGAAACTTTGTGTTCCCAACAAGCTAAGTGAAGGACGGCTTTCACACACACACATCTCTCAGAACTGAGCATGTGGAGAGACGTTCGTTCATCTAGCACAAAGGGAACGGGTTGCAGTAGTAACTTTTACTCTGGTTTCTCAGTCTGTTTCCTAGTGCCGGTTTGAAGTTCCTGCAGTTTTCAGTGTAAAACCGCGTTGGATGTAGTACTTCCCCATAGATATGTATGGAGTGGAGTTTGCAACTGAAAAGAAACTTTGTGTTCCCAACAAGCTAGGTGAAGAACGGCTTTCACACACACTTATCTCTCAGAACTGAGCATGTGGAGAGAAGTTCGTTCATCTAGCACAAAGGGAACGGGTTGCAGGAGAAACTTTTACTCTGGTTTCTCAGTCTGTTTCCTAGTGCCTGTTTGAAGTTCCTGCAGTTTTCACGGTAAAACCGAGTTGGAGCTAGTACCTCCCCATATATATGTATGGAGTGGAGTTTGAAAATGAAAAGAAACTTTGTGTTCCCAACAAGCTAGCTTAAGGACGGCTTTCACACACACTTATCTCTCAGAACTGAGCATGTGCAGAGACGTTCGTTCATCTAGCACAAAGGGAACGGGTTGCAGGAGAAACTTTTATTCTGGTTTCTCAGGCAGTTTCCTAGTGCCGGTTTGAAGTTCCTGCAGTTTCCACTGTAAAACCGAGTTGGAATTGTAACTCCCCTTATATACGTATGGAGTGGAATTTGCAACTGAAAGAAACTTTGTGTTCCCAACAAGCTAGGTGAAGGAAGGCTTTCACACACACTTATCTCTCAGAAATTTGCATGTGGAGAGACGTTCGTTCATCTATCACAAAGGGAACGGGTTGCAGGAGAAACTTTTACTCTGGTTTCTCAGTCTGTTTCCTAGTGCCGGTTTGAAGTTCCTGCAGTTTTCACTGTAAAACCGAGTTGGAGCTAGTACCTCCCCTTATATATGTATGGAGTGGAGTTTGCAACTGAAAAGAAACTTTGTGTTCCCAACAAGCTAGGTGAAGAACGGCTTTCACACACACTTATCTCTTCAGAACTGAGCATGTGGAGAGACGTTCGTTCATACAGCAAAAAGGGAACGGGTTGCAGGAGTAACGTTTACACTGGTTTCTCAGTCTGTTTCCTAGTGCCGGTTTGAAGTTCCTGCAGTTTTCACTGTAAAACCGTGTTGGTGCTACTACCTCCCCATATATATGTATGGAGTGGAGTTTGCAACTGAAAAGAAACTTTGTGTTCCCAACAAGCTAGGTGAAGGACGGCTTTCACACACACACATCTCTCAGAACTGAGCATGTGGAGAGACGTTCGTTCATCTAGCACAAAGTGAACGGGTTGCAGGAGAAACTTTTACTCTGGTTTCTCAATCTGTATCCTAGTGCCGGTTTGAAGTTCCTGCAGTTTTCACTGTAAAACCGAGTTGGAGCTAGTGCCTCCCCTTATATATGTATGGAGTGGAGTTTGCAACTGAAAAGAAACTTTGTGTTCCCAACAAGCTAGGTGAAGTACGGCTTTCACACACACACATCTCTCAGAACTGAGCATGTGGAGAGACGTTCGTTCATCTAGCACAAAGGGAACGGGTTGCAGTAGTAACTTTTACTCTGGTTTCTCAGTCTGTTTCCTAGTGCCGGTTTGAAGTTCCTGCAGTTTTCACTGTAAAATCGGGTTGGATCTAGTACCTCCCCATAGATATGTATGGAGTGGAGTTTGCAACTGAAAAGAAACTTTGTGTTCCCAACAAGCTAGGTGAAGAACGGCTTTCACACACACTTATCTCTCAGAACTGAGCATGTGGAGAGACGTTCGTTCATCTAGCACAAAGGGAACGGGTTGCAGGAGAAACTTTTACTCTGGTTTCTCAGTCTGTTTCCTAGTGCCGGTTTGAAGTTCCTGCAGTTTTCACGGTAAAACCGAGTTGGAGCTAGTACCTCCCCATATATATGTATGGAGTGGAGTTTGCAACTGAAAAGAAACTTTGTGTTCCCAACAAGCTAGGTGAAGGACGGCTTTCACACACACTTATCTCTCAGAACTGAGCATGTGGAGAGACGTTCGTTCATCTAGCACAAAGGGAACGGGTTGCAGGAGAAACTTTTACTCTGGTTTCTCAGGCAGTTTCCTAGTGCCGGTTTGAAGTTCCTGCAGTTTTCACTGTAAAACCGAGTTGGAATTGTATCTCCCCTTATATATGTATGGAGTGGAATTTGCAACTGAAAAGAAACTTTGTTTTCCCAACAAGCTAGGTGAAGGACGGCTTTCACACACACTTATCTCTCAGAACTTTGCATGTGGAGAGATGTTCGTTCATCTAGCACAAAGGGAACGGGTTGCAGGAGAAACATTTTCTCTGGTTTCTCAGTCTGTTTCCTAGTGCCGGTTTGAAGTTACTGCAGTTTTCACTGTAAAAACGAGTTGGAGCTATTACATCCCCATATATATGTATGGAGTGGAGTTTGCAACTGAATAGAAACTTTGTGTTCCCAACAAGCTAGGTGAAGGGCGGCTTTCACACACACACATCTCTCAGAACTTTGCATGTGGAGAGACGTTCGTTCACCTAGCACAAAGGGAACTTGTTGCAGGAGAAACTTTTTCTCTGGTTTCTCAGTCTGTTTCCTAGTGCCGGTTTGAAGTTCCTGCAGTTTCACTGTAAAACCGAGTTGGAGCCTGTACCTTCCCATATATATGTATGGAGTGGAGTTTGCAAATGAAAAGAAACTTTGTGTTCCCAACAAGCTAGGTGAAGGACGGCTTCACACACACTTATCTCTCAGAACTGAGCATGTGGATAGGCGTTCGTTCATCTAGCACAAAGGGAACGGGTTGCAGGAGAAACTTTTACTCTGGTTTCTCAGTCTGTTTCCTAGTGCCGGTTTGAAGTTCCTGCAGTTTTCACGGTAAAATCGATTTGGTGCTAGTACCTCCCCATATATATGTATGGAGTGGAGTTTGCAACTGAAAAGAAACTTTGTGTTCCCAACAAGCTAGGTGAAGGACGGCTTTCACACACACATATATCTCAGAACTGAGCATGTGGAGAGACGTTCGTTCATCTAGCACAAAGGGAACGGGTTGCAGGAGAAACTTTTACTCTGGTTTCTCAGGCAGTTTCCTAGTGCCGGTTTGAAGTTCCTGCAGCTTTCACTGTAAAACCGAGTTGGAATTGTACCTCCCCTTATATATGTATGGAGTGGAGTTTGCAACTGAAAAGAAACTTTGTGTTCCCAACAAGCTAGGTGAAGAACGGCTTTCACACACAATTTTCTCTTCAGAACTGAGCATGTGGAGAGACGTTCGTTCATCTAGCACAATGGGAACGGGTTGCAGGAGTAACGTTTACACTGGTTTCTCAGTCTGTTTCCTAGTGCCGGTTTGAAGTTCCTTCAGTTTACCCTGTAAAACCGGGTTGGAGCTAGTACCTCCCCATGTATATGTATGGAGTGGAGTTTGCACCTGAAAAGAAACTTTGTTTTCCCAACAAGCTAGGTGAAGGGCGGCTTTCACACACACTTATCTCTCAGAACTGAGCATGTGGAGAGACGTTCGTTCATCTAGCACAAAGGGAACAGGTTGCAGGAGAAACTTTTACTCTGGTTTCTCAGTCTGTTTCCTAGTGCCGGTTTGAAGTTCCTGCAGTTTTCACGGTAAAACCGAGTTGGTGCTAGTACCTCCCCATATATATGTATGGAGTGGAGTTTGCAACTGAAAAGAAACTTTGTGTTCCCAACAAGCTAGGTGAAGGACGGCTTTCACACACACTTATCTCTCAGAACTTAGCATGTGGAGAGACGTTCGTTCATCTAGCACAAAGGGAACGGGTTGCAGGAGAAACTTTTACTCTGGTTTCTCAGGCAGTTTCCTAGTGCCGGTTTGAAGTTCCTGCAGTTTTCACTGTAAAACCGAGTTGGAATTGTACCTCCCCTTATATATGTATGGAGTGGAATATGCAACTGAAAAGAAACTTTGTTTTCCCAACAAGCTAGGTGAAGGACGGCTTTCACACACACTAATATCTCAGAACTTTGCATGTGGAGAGACGTTCGTTCATCTATCACAAAGGGAACGGGTTGCAGGAGAAACTATTACTGTGGTTTCTCAGTCTGTTTCCTAGTGCCGGTTTGAAGTTCCTGCAGTTTTCACTGTAAAACCGAGTTGGAGATAGTACCTCCCCATATATATGTATGGAGTGGAGTTTGCAACTGAAAAGAAACTTTGTGTTCCCAACAAGCTAGGTGAATAACGGCTTTCACACACACTTTTCTCTTCAGAACTGAGCATGTGGAGAGACGTTCGTTCATCTAGCACAAAGGGAACGGGTTGCAGGGTAACGTTTACACTGGATTCTCAGTCTGTTTCCTAGTGCCGGTTTGAAGTTCCTGCAGTTTTCCCTGTAAAACCGGGTTGGAGCTAGTACCTCCCCATGTATATGTATGGAGTGGAGTTTACAACTGAAAAGAAACTTTGTTTTCCCAACAAGCTAGGTGAAGGGCGGCTTTCACACACACTTATCTCTCAGAACTGAGCATGTGGAGAGACGTTCGTTCATCTAGCACAAAGGGAACGGGTTGCAGGAGAAACTTTTTCTCTGGTTTCTCAGTCTGTTTCCTAGTGCCGGTTTGAAGTTCCTGCAGTTTTCACGGTAAAACCGAGTTGGTGCTAGTACCTCCCCATATATATGTATGGAGTGGAGTTTGCAACTGAAAAGAAACTTTGTGTTCCCAACAAGCTAGGTGAAGGACGGCTTTCACACACACTTATATCTCAGAACTGAGCATGTGGAGAGACGTTCGTTCATCTAGCACAAAGGGAACAGGTTGCAGGAGAAAATTTTACTCTGGTTTCTCAGGCAGTTACCTAGTGCCGGTTTGAAGTTCCTGCAGTTTTCACTGTAAAACCGAGTTGGAATTGTAACTCCCCTTATATATGTATGGAGTGGAATTTGCAACTGAAAAGAAACTTTGTTTTCCCAACAAGCTAGGTGAAGGACGGCTTTCACACACACTTTTCTGTCAGAAATTTGCATGTGGAGAGACGTTCGTTCATCTAGCACAAAGGGAACGGGTTGCAGGAGTAACGTTTACACTGGTTTCTCAGTCTGTTTCCTAGTGCCGGTTTGAAGTTCCTGCAGTTTTCCCTGTAAAACCGGGTTGGAGCTAGTACCTCCCCATATATATGTATGTTGTGTAGTTTGCAACTGAAAAGAAACTTTGTGTTCCCAACAAGCTAGGTGAAGGACGGCTTTCACACACACTTATCTCTCAGAACTGAGCATGTAGAGAGACGTTCGTTCATCTAGCACAAAAGGAACGGGTTGCAGGAGAAACTTTTACTCTGGTTTCTCAGTCTGTTTCCTAGTGCCCGTTTGAAGTTCCTGCAGTTTTCACTGTAAAACCGAGTTGGAGCTAGAACCACCACATATATATGTATGGAGTGGAGTTTGCAACTGAAAAGAAACTTTGTGTTCCAAAAAAGCTAGGTGAAGGACGGCTTACACACACACTTATCTCTTCAGAAATAAGCATGTGGAGAGACGTTCGTTCATCTATCACAAAGGGAACGGGTTGCAGGAGAAACTTTTTCTCTGGTTTCTCAGTCTGTTTCCTAGTGCCGGTTTGAAGTTCCTGCAGTTTTCACTGTAAAACCGGGTTGGAGCTAGTACCTCCCCATACAAATGTATGGAGTGGAGTTTGCAACTGAAAAGAAACTTTGTGTTCCCAACAAGCGAGGTGAAGTACGGCTTCACACACACATATCTCTCAGAACTGAGCATGTGGATAGGCGTTCGTTCATCTAACACAAAGTGAACGGGTTGTAGGAGAAACTTTTACTCTGGTTTCTCAGTCTGTTTCCTAGTGCGGGTTTGAAGTTCCTGCAGTTTTCACTGTAAAACCGAGTTGGAGCTAGTACCACCCTATATATATGTATGGAGTGGAGTTTGCAACTGAAAAGAAACTTTGTGTTCCCAACAAGCTAGGTGAAGAACGGCTTTCACACACACTTATCTCTCAGAACTGAGCATGTGGAGAGAAGTTCGTTCATCTAGCACAAAGGGAACGGGTTGCAGGAGAAACTTTTACTCTGGTTTCTCAGTCTGTTTCCTAGTGCCGGTTTGAAGTTCCAGCAGTTTTCACGGTAAAACCGAGTTGGAGCTAGTACCTCCCCATATATATGTATGGAGTGGAGTTTGAAACTGAAAAGAAACTTTGTGTTCCCAACAAGCTAGCTTAAGGACGGCTTTCACACACACTTATCTCTCAGAACTGAGCATGTGCAGAGACGTTCGTTCATCTAGCACAAAGGGAACGGGTTGCAGGAGAAACTTTTATTCTGGTTTCTCAGGCAGTTTCCTAGTGCCGGTTTGAAGTTCCTGCAGTTTCCACTGTAAAACCGAGTTGGAATTGTAACTCCCCTTATATACGTATGGAGTGGAATTTGCAACTGAAAGAAACTTTGTGTTCCCAACAAGCTAGGTGAAGGACGGCTTTCACACACACTTATCTCTCAGAACTCAGCTTGTGGAGAGACGTTCGTTCATCTATCACAAAGGGAACGGGTTGCAGGAGAAACTTTTACTCTTGTTTCTCAGTCTGTTTCCTAGTGCCGGTTTGAAGTTCCTGCAGTTTTCACTGTAAAACCGAGTTGGAGCTAGTACCTCCCCTTATATATGTATGGAGTGGAGTTTGCAACTGAAAAGAAACTTTGTGTTCCCAACAAGCTAGGTGAAGGGCGGCTTTCACACACACTTAACTCTCAGAACTGAGCATGTGGAGAGACGTTCGTTCATCTAGCACAAAGGGAACGGGTTGAAGGAGAAACTTTTACTCTGGTTTCTCAGTCTGTTTCCTAGTGCCGTTTTGAAGTTCCTGCAGTTTTCACGGTAAAACCGAGTTGGTGCTAGTACCTCCCCATATATATGTATGGAGTGGAGTTTGCAACTGAAAAGAAACTTTGTGTTCCCAACAAGCCATGTGAAGGACGGCTTTCACACACACTTATCTCTCAGAACTGAGCATGTGGAGAGACGTTCGTTCATCTAGCACAAAGGGAACGGGTTGCAGGAGAAACTTTTACTCTGGTTTCTCAGGCAGTTTCCTAGTGCCGGTTTGAAGTTCCTGCAGTTTTCACGGTAAAACCGAGTTGGAATTGTAACTCCCCTTATATATGTATGGAGTGGAATTTGCAACTGAAAAGAAACTTTGTTTTCCCAACAAGCTAGGTGAAGGACGGCTTTCACACACACACATCTCTCAGAACTTTGCATGTGGAGAGACGTTCGTTCATCTAGCACAAAGGGAACGGGTTGCAGGAGAATCTTTTACTCTGGTTTCTCAGTCTGTTTCCTAGTGCCGGTTTGAAGTTCCTGCAGTTTTCACTGTAAACCCGGGTTGGAGCTAGTACCTCCCCATACAAATGTATGGAGAGGAGTTTGCAACTGAAAAGAAACTTTGTGTTCCCAACAAGCTAGGTGAAGGACGGCTTCACACACACTTATCTCTCAGAACTGAGCATGTGGATAGGCGTTCGTTCATCTAGCACAAAAGGAACGGGTTGCAGGAGAAACTTTTACTCTGGTTTCTCAGTCTGTTTCCTAGTGCCGTTTTGAAGTTCCTGCAGTTTTTACGGTAAAACCGATTTGGTGCTAGTACCTCCCCATATATATGTATGGAGTGGAGTTTGCAACTGAAAAGAAACTTTGTGTTCCCAACAAGCTAGTTGAAGGACGGCTTTCACACACACATATATCTCAGAACTGAGTATGTGGAGAGACGTTCGTTCATCTAGCACAAAGGGAACGGGTTGCAGGAGAAACTATTAATGTGGTTTCTCAGTCTGTTTCCTAGTGCCGGTTTGAAGTTCCTGCAGATTTCACTGTAAAACCGAGTTGGAGCTAGTACCTCCCCATATATATGTATGGAGTGGAGTTTGCAACTGAAAAGAAACTTTGTGTTCCCAACAAGCTAGGTGAAGAACGGCTTTCACACACAATTTTCTCTTCAGTACTGAGCATGTGGAGAGACGTTCGTTCATCTAGCACAATGGGAACGGGTTGCAGGAGTAACGTTTACACTGGTTTCTCAGTCTGTTTCCTAGTGCCGGTTTGAAGTTCCTGCAGTTTACCCTGTAAAACCGGGTTGGAGCTAGTACCTCCCCATGTATATGTATGGAGTGGAGTTTGCACCTGAAAAGAAACTTTGTTTTCCCAACAAGCTAGGTGAAGGGCGGCTTTCACACACACTTATCTCTCAGAACTGAGCATGTGGAAAGACGTTCGTTCATCTAGCACAAAGGGAACGGGTTGCAGGAGAAACTTTTACTCTGGTTTCTCAGTCTGTTTCCTAGTGCCGGTTTGAAGTTCCTGCAGTTTTCACGGTAAAACCGAGTTGGTGCTAGTACCTCCCAATATATATGTATGGTGTGGAGTTTGCAACTGAAAAGAAACTTTGTGTTCCCAACAAGCTAGGTGAAGGACGGCTTTCACACACACTTATCTCTCAGAACTGAGCATGTGGAGAGACGTTCGTTCATCTAGCACAAAGGGAACGGGTTGCAGGAGAAACTTTTACTCTGGTATCTCAGGCAGTTTCCTAGTGCCGGTATGAAGTTCCTGCAGTTTTCACTGTAAAACCGAGTTGGAATTGTACCTCCCCTTATATATGTATGGAGTGGAATTTGCAACTGAAAAGAAACTTTGTTTTCCCAACAAGCTAGGTGAAGGACGGCTTTCACACACACTAATCTCTCAGAACTTTGCATGTGGAGAGACGTTCGTTCATCTATCACAAAGGGAACGGGTTGCAGGAGAAACTTTTACTGTGGTTTCTCAGTCTGTTTCCTAATGCCGGTTTGAAGTTCCTGCAGTTTTCACTGTAAAACCGAGTTGGAGCTAGTACCTCCCCATATATATGTATGGAGTGGAGTTTGCAACTGAAAAGAAACTTTGTGTTCCCAACAAGCTAGGTGAAGAACGGCTTTCACACACACTTTTCTCTTCAGAACTGAGCATGTGGAGAGACGTTCGTTCATCTAGCACAAAGGGAACGGTTTGCAGGAGAAACTTTTACTCTGGTTTCTCAATCAGTTTCCTAGTGCCGGTTTGAAGTTCCTGCAGTTTTCACTGTAAAACCGAGTTGGAGCTAGAACCACCACATATATATGTATGGAGTGGAGTTTGCAAATGAAAAGAAACTTTGTGTTCCAAAAAAGCTAGGTGAAGGCCGGCTTACACACACACTTATCTCTTCAGAAATAAGCATGTGGAGAGACGTTCGTTCATCTAGCACAAAGGGTACGGGTTGCAGGAGAAACTTTTTCTCTGGTTTCTCAGTCTGTTTCCTAGTGCCGGATTAAAGTTCCTGCAGTTTTCACTGTAAAACAGAGTTGGAGCTAGTACCTCCCCATATATAAGTATGGAGTGGAGTTTGCAAATGAAAAGAAACTTTGTGTTCCCAACAAGCTATGTGAAGGACGGCTTTCACACACACTTTTCTCTTCAGAACTGAGCATGTGGAGAGACGTTCGTTCATCTAGCACAAAGGGAACGGGTTGAAGGAGTAACGTTTACACTGGTTTCTAGTCTGTTTCCTAGTGCCGGTTTGAAGTTCCTGCAGTTTTCCCTGTAAAACCGGGTTGGAGCTAGTACCTCCCCATATATATGTATGTTGTGTAGTTTGCAACTGAAAAGAAACTTTGTGTTCCCAACAAGCTAGGTGAAGGACGGCTTTCACACACACTTATCTCTCAGAACTGAGCATGTGGAGAGACGTTCGTTCATCTAGCACAAAGGGAACGGGTTGCAGGAGAAACTTTTACTCTGGTATCTCAGGCAGTTTCCTAGTGCCGGTATGAAGTTCCTGCAGTTTTCACTGTAAAACCGAGTTGGAATTGTACCTCCCCTTATATATGTATGGAGTGGAATTTGCAACTGAAAAGAAACTTTGTTTTCCCAACAAGCTAGGTGAAGGACGGCTTTCACACACACTAATCTCTCAGAACTTTGCATGTGGAGAGACGTTCGTTCATCTATCACAAAGGGAACGGGTTGCAGGAGAAACTTTTACTGTGGTTTCTCAGTCTGTTTCCTAATGCCGGTTTGAAGTTCCTGCAGTTTTCACTGTAAAACCGAGTTGGAGCTAGTACCTCCCCATATATATGTATGGAGTGGAGTTTGCAACTGAAAAGAAACTTTGTGTTCCCAACAAGCTAGGTGAAGAACGGCTTTCACACACACTTTTCTCTTCAGAACTGAGCATGTGGAGAGGCGTTCGTTCATCTAGCACAAAGGGAACGATTTGCAGGAGAAACTTTTACTCTGGTTTCTCAATCAGTTTCCTAGTGCCGGTTTGAAGTTCCTGCAGTTTTCACTGTAAAACCGAGTTGGAGCTAGAACCACCACATATATATCTATGGAGTGGAGTTTGCAAATGAAAAGAAACTTTGTGTTCCAAAAAAGCTAGGTGAAGGCCGGCTTACACACACACTTATCTCTTCAGAAATAAGCATGTGGAGAGACGTTCGTTCATCTAGCACAAAGGGAACGCGTTGCAGGAGAAACTTTTTCTCTGGTTTCTCAGTCTGTTTCCTAGTGCCGGATTGAAGTTCCTGCAGTTTTCACTGTAAAACAGAGTTGGAGCTAGTACCTCCCCATATATAAGTATGGAGTGGAGTTTGCAACTGAAAAGAAACTTTGTGTTCCCAACAAGCTAGGTGAAGGACGGCTTTCACACACACTTTTCTCTTCAGAACTGAGCATGTGGAGAGACGTTCGTTCATCTAGCACAAAAGGAACGGGTTGCAGGAGTAACGTTTACACTGGTTTCTAGTCTGTTTCCTAGTGCCGGTTTGAAGTTCCTGCAGTTTTCCCTGTAAAACCGGGTTGGAGCTAGTACCTCCCCATATATATGTATGTTGTGTAGTTTGCAACTGAAAAGAAACTTTGTGTTCCCAACAAGCTAGGTGAAGGACGGCTTTCACACACCCTTATCTCTCAGAACTGAGCATGTGGAGAGACGTTCGTTCATCTAGCACAAAAGGAACGGGTTGCAGGAGAAACTTTTACTCTGGTTTCTCAGTCTCTTTCCTAGTGCCGGTTTGAAGTTCCTGCAGTTTTCACTGTAAAACCGTGTTGGAGCTAGAACCACCACATATATATGTATGGAGTGGAGTTTGCAACTGAAAAGAAACTTTGTGTTCCAAAAAAGCTAGGTGAAGGACGGCTTACACACACACTTATCTCTTCAGAAATAAGCATGTGGAGAGACGTTCGTTCATCTAGCACAAAGGGAACGGGTTGCAGGAGAAACTTTTTCTCTGGTTTCTCAGTCTGTTTCCTAGTGCCGGTTTGAAGTTCCTGCAGTTTTCACTGTAAAACCGGGTTGGAGCTAGTAACTCCCCATACAAATGTATGGAGTGGAGTTTGCAACTGAAAAGAAACTTTGTGTTCCCAACAAGCTAGGTGAAGGACGGCTTCACACACACTTATCTCTCAGAACTGAGCATGTGGATAGGCGTTCGTTCATCTAGCACAAAGTGAACGGGTTGCAGGAGAAACATTTACTCTGGTTTCTCAGTCTGTTTCCTAGTGCCGGTTTGAAGTTCCTGCAGTTTTCACTGTAAAACCGAGTTGGAGCTAGTACCTCCCCATATATATGTATGGAGTGGAGTTTGCAACTGAAAAGAAACTTTGTGTTCCCAACAAGCTAGGTGAAGGACGGCTTTCACACACACACATCTCTCAGAACTTTGCATGTGGAGAGACGTTCGTTCATCTAGCACAAAGGGAACGGGTTGCAGGAGAAACTTTTACTCTGGTTTCTCAGTCTGTTTCCTAGTGCCGGTTTGAAGTTCCTGCAGTTTTCACTGTAAAACAGAGTTGGGGCTTGTACCTCCCCATATATATGTATGGAGTGGAGTTTGCAACTGAAAAGAAACTTTGTGTTCCCAACAAGCTAGGTGAAGTACGGCTTTCACACACACACATCTCTCAGAACTGATCATGTGGAGAGACGTTCGTTCATCTAGCACAAAGGGAACGGGTTGCAGGAGAAACTTTTTCTCTGGTTTCTCAGTCTGTTTCCTAGTGCCGGTTTGAAGTTCCTGCAGTTTTCACTGTAAAACAGAGTTGGAGCTAGTACCTCCCCATACATATGTATGGAGAGGAGTTTGCAACTGAAAAGAAACTTTGTGTTCCCAACAAGCTAGGTGAACTACGGCTTTCACACACACTTATCTCTCAGAACTGAGCATGTGGAGAGACATTCGTTCATCTAGCACAAAGGGAAAGGGTTGCAGGAAAACTTTTACTCTGGTTTCTCAGTCTGTTTCCTAGTGCCGGTTTGAAGTTCCTGCAGTTTTCACTGTAAAACCGAGTTGGAGCTAGTACGTACCCATATATATGTATGGAGTGGAGTTTGCAACTGAAAAGAAACTTTGTGTTCCCAACAAGCTAGTTGAAGAACGGCGTTCACACACACACATCTCTCAGAATATTGCATGTGGAGAGACGTTCGTTCATCTAGCACAAAAGGAACGGGTTGCAGGAGAATCTTTTACTCTGGTTTCTCAATCTGTTTCCTAGTGCCGGTTTGAAGTTCCTGCAGTTTTCACTGTAAAACCGGGTTGGAGCTAGTAACTCCCCATACAAATGTATGGAGTGGAGTTTGCAACTGAAAAGAAACTTTGTGTTCCCAACAAGCTAGGTGAAGGACGGCTTCACACACACTTATCTCTCAGAACTGAGCATGTGGATAGGCGTTCGTTCATCTAGCACAAAGTGAACGGGTTGCAGGAGAAACTTTTACTCTGGTTTCTCAGTCTGTTTCCTCGTGCCGGTTTGAAGTTCCTGCAGTTTTCACTGTAAAACCGAGTTGCAGCTAGTACCTCCCCATATATATGTATGGAGTGGAGTTTGCAACTGAAAAGAAACTTTGTGTTCCCAGCAAGCTAGTTGACGGACGGCTTTCACACACACACATCTCTCAGAACTTTGCATGTGGAGAGACGTTCGTTCATCTAGCACAAAGGGAACGGGTTGCAGGAGAAACTTTTACTCTGGTTTCTCAGTCTGTTTCCTAGTGCCGGTTTGAAGTTCCTGCAGTTTTCACTGTAAAACAGAGTTGGGGCTTGTACCTCCTCATATATATGTATGGAGTGGAGTTTGCAACTGAAAAGAAACTTTGTGTTCCCAACAAGCTAGGTGAAGTACGGCTTTCACACACACACATCTCTCAGAACTGAGCATGTGGAGAGACGTTCGTTCATCTAGCACAAAGGGAACGGGTTGCAGGAGAAACTTTTACTCTGGTTTCTCATGCAGTTTCCAAGTGCCGGTTTGAAGTTCCTGCAGTTTCCACTGTAAAACCGAGTTGGAATTGTAACTCCAATTATATACGTATGGAGTGGAATTTGCAACTGAAAAGAAACTTTGTGTTCCCAACAAGCTAGGTGAAGGACGGCTTTCACACACACTTATCTCTCAGAACTTTGCATGTGGAGAGACGATCGTTCATCTAGCACAAAGGGAACGGGTTGCAGGAGTAACGTTTACACTGGTTTCTCAGTCTGTATAGTGCCGGTTTGATGTTCCTGCAGTTTTCCCTGTAAAACCGGGTTGGAGCTAGTACCTCCCCATGTATATGTATGGAGTGGAGTTTGCAACTGAAAAGAAACTTTGTTTTCCCAACAAGCTAGGTGAAGGGCGGCTTTCACACACACTTATCTCTCAGAACTGAGCATGTGGAGAGACGTTCGTTCATCTAGCACAAAGGGAACGGGTTGCAGGAGAAACTTTTACTCTGGTTTCTCAGCCTGTTTCCTAGTGCCGGTTTGAAGTTCCTGCAGTTTTCACGGTAAAACCGAGTTGGTGCTAGTACCTCCCCATATATATGTATGGAGTGGAGTTTGCAACTGAAAAGAAATTTTTTGTTCCCAACAAGCTAGGTGAAGGACGGCTTTCACACACACTTATCTCTCAGAACTGAGCATGTGGAGAGACGTTCGTTCATCTAGCACAAAGGGAACGGGTTGCAGGAGAAACTTTTACTCTGGTTTCTCAGGCAGTTTCCTAGTGCCGGTTTGAAGTTCCTGCAGTTTTCACTGTAAAACCGAGTTGGAATTGTAACTCCCCTTATATATGTATGGAGTGGAATTTGCAACTGAAAAGAAACTTTGTTTTCCCAACAAGCTAGGTGAAGGACGGCTTTCAAACACACTTATCTCTCAGAACTTTGCATGTGGAGAGACGTTCGTTCATCTAGCACAAAGGGAACGGGTTGCAGGAGAAACTTTTTCTCTGGTTTCTCAGTCTGTTTCCTAGTGCCGGTTTGAAGTTCCTGCAGTTTTCACTGTAAAAACGATTTGGAGCTAGTACCTCCCCATATATATGTATGGAGTGGAGTTTGCAACTGAAAAGAAACTTTGTGTTCCCAACAAGCTAGGTGAAGGACGGCTTCACACACACTTATCTCTCAGAACTGAGCATGTGGAGAGACGTTCGTTCATCTAGCACAAAGGGAACGGGTTGCAGGAGAAACTTTTACTCTGGTTTCTCAGTCTGTTTCCTAGTGCCGGTTTGAAGTTCCTGCAGTTTTCACGGTAAAACCGAGTTGGTGCTAGTACCTCCCAATATATATGTATGGAGTGGAGTTTGCAACTGAAAAGAAACTTTGTGTTCCCAACAAGCTAGGTGAAGGACGGCTTTCACACACACTTATCTCTCAGAACTGAGCATGTGGAGAGAGGTTCGTTCATCTAGCACAAAGGGAACGGTTTGCAGGAGAAACTTTTACTCTGGTTTCTCAGGCAGTTTCCTAGTGCCGGTTTGAAATTCCTGCAGTTTTCACTGTAAAACCGAGTTGGAATTGTACCTCCCCTTATATATGTATGGAGTGGAATTTGCAACTGAAAAGAAACTTTGTTTTCCCAACAAGCTAGGTGAAGGACGGCTTTCACACACACTTTTCTCTCAGAAATTTGCATCTGGAGAGACGTTCGTTCATCTATCACAAAGGGAACGGGTTGCAGGAGAAACTATTACTGTGGTTTCTCAGTCTGTTTCCTAGTGCCGGTTTGAAGTTCCTGCAGTTTTCACTGTAAAACCGAGTTGGAGCTAGTACCTCCCCATATATATGTATGGAGTGGATTTTGCAACTGAAAAGAAACTTTGTGTTCCCAACAAGCTAGGTGAAGAACGGCTTTCACACACACTTTTCTCTTCAGAACTGAGCATGTGGAGAGACGTTCGTTCATCTAGCACAAAGGGAACGGGTTGCAGGAGTAACGTTTACACTGGTTTCTCAGTCTGTTTCCTAGTGCCGGTTTGAAGTTCCTGCAGTTTTCCCTGTAAAACCGGGTTGGAGCTAGTACCTCCCCACGTATATGTATGGAGTGGAGTTTGCAACTGAAAAGAAACTTTGTTTTCCCAACAAGCTAGGTGAAGGGCGGCTTTCACACACACTTATCTCTCAGAACTGAGCATGTGGAGAGACGTTCGTTCATCTAGCACAAAGGGAACGGGTTGCAGGAGAAACTTTTACTCTGGTTTCTCAGTCTGTTTCCTAGTGCCGGTCTGAAGATCCTGCAGTTTTCACGGTAAAACCGAGTTGGTGCTAGTACCTCCCCATATATATGTATGGAGTGGAGTTTGCAACTGAAAAGAAACTTTGTGTTCCCATCAAGCTAGGTGAAGGACGGCTTTCACACACACTTATCTCTCAGAACTGAGCATGTGGAGAGACGTTCTTTCATCTAGCACAAAGGGAACGGGTTGCAGGAGAAACTTTTACTCTGGTTTCTCAGGCAGTTTCCTAGTGACGGTTTGAAGTTCCTGCAGTTTTCACTGTAAAACCGAGTTGGAATTGTAACTCCCCTTATATATGTATGGAGTGGAATTTGCAACTGAAAAGAAACTTTGTTTTCCCAACAAGCTAGGTGAAGGACGGCTTTCACACACACTTATCTCTCAGAAATGAGCATGTGGAGAGACGTTCGTTCATCTAGCACAAAGGGAACGGGTTGCAGGAGAAACTTTTACTCTGGTTTCTCAATCTGTTTCCTAGTGCCGGTTTGAAGTTCCTGCAGTTTTCACTGTAAAAACGAGTTGGAGCTAGTACCTCCCCATATATATGTATGAGGTGGAGTTTGCAACTGAAAAGAAACTTTGTGTTCCCAACAAGCTAGTTGAAGGACGGCTTTCACACACACACATCTCTCAGAACTTTGCATGTGGAGAGACGTTCGTTCATCTAGCACAAAAGGAACGGGTTGCAGGAGAAACTTTTACTCTGGTTTCTCAGTCTGTTTCCTAGTGCCGGTTTGAAGTTCCTGCAGTTTTCACTGTAAAACAGAGTTGGGGCTTGTACCTCCCCATATATATGTATGGAGTGGAGTTTGCAACTGAAAAGAAACTTTGTGTTCCCAACAAGCTAGGTGAAGTACGGCTTTCATACACACACATCTCTCAGAACTGAGCATGTGGAGAGACGTTCGTTCATCTAGCACAAAGGGAACGGGTTGCAGGAGAAACTTTTACTCTGGTTTCTCAGGCAGGTTCCAAGTGCCGGTTTGAAGTTCCTGCAGTTTCCACTGTAAAACCGAGTTGGAATTGTAACACCAATTATATACGTATGGAGTGGAATTTGCAACTGAAAAGAAAATTTGTGTTCCCAACAAGCTAGGTGAAGGACGGCTTTCACACACACTTATCTCTCAGAACTTTGCATGTGGAGAGACGTTCGTTCATCTATCACAAATGGAACGGGTTGCAGGAGTAACTTTTACTCTGGTTTCTCAGTTTGTTTCCTAGTGACGGTTTGAATTTCCTGCAGTTTTCACTGTAAAACCGAGTTGGAGCTAGTACCTCCCCATATATATGTATGGAGTGGAGTTTGCAACTGAAAAGAAACTTTGTGTTCCCAACAAGCTAGGTGAAGGACGGCTTTCACACACACTTATCTCTCAGAACATTGCATGTGGAGAGACGTTCGTTCATCTAGCACAAAGGGAACGGGTTGCAGGAGAAACTTTTTCTCTGGTTTCTCAGTCTGTTTCCTAGTGCCGGTTTGAAGTTCCTGCAGTTTTCACTGTAAAAACGATTTGGAGCTAGTACCTCCCCATATATATGTATGGAGTGGAGTTTGCAACTGAATAGAAACTTTGTGTTCCCAACAAGCTAGGTGAAGGACGGCTTACACACACACTTATCTCTTCAGAAATAATCATGTGGAGAGACGTTCGTTCATCTAGCACAAAGGGAACGGGTTGCAGGAGAAACTTTTTCTCTGGTTTCTCAGTCTGTTTCCTAGTGCCGGATTGAAGTTCCTGCAGGTTTCACTGTAAAACAGAGTTGGAGCTAGTACCTCCCCATATATATTTATGGAGTGGAGTTTGCAACTGAAAAGAAACTTTGTGTTCCCAACAAGCTAGGTGAAGGACGGCTTTCACACACACTTTTCTCTTCAGAACTGAGCATGTGGAGAAACGTTCGTTCATCTAGCACAAAGGGAACGGGTTGCAGGAGTAACGTTTACACTGGTTTCTCAGTCTGTTTCCTAGTGCCGGTTTGAAGTTCCTGCAGTTTTCCCTGTAAAACCGGGTTGGAGCTAGTACCTCCCCATATATATGTATGTTGTGGAGTTTGCAACTGAAAAGAAACTTTGTGTTCCCAACAAGATAGGTGAAGAACGGCTTTCACACACACTTTTCTCTTCAGAACTGAGCATGTGGAGAGACGTTCGTTCATCTAGCAAAAAGGGACCGGGTTGCAGGAGTAACGTTTACACTGGTTTCTCAGTCTGTATAGTGCCGGTTTGATGTTCCTGCAGTTTTCCCTGTAAAACCGGGTTGGAGCTAGTACCTCCCCATGTATATGTATGGAGTGGAGTTTGCAACTGAAAAGAAACTTTGTTTTCCCAACAAGCTAGGTGAAGGGCGGCTTTCACACACACTTATCTCTCAGAACTGAGCATGTGGAGAGACGTTCGTTCATCTAGCACAAAGGGAACGGGTTGCAGGAGAAACTTTTACTCTGGTTTCTCAGCCTGTTTCCTAGTGCCGGTTTGAAGTTCCTGCAGTTTTCACGGTAAAACCGAGTTGGTGCTAGTACCTCCCCATATATATGTATGGAGTGGAGTTCGCAACTGAAAAGAAATTTTGTGTTCCCAACAAGCTAGGTGAAGGACGGCTTTCACACACACTTATCTCTCAGAACTGAGCATGTGGAGAGACGTTCGTTCATCTAGCACAAAGGGAACGGGTTGCAGGAGAAACTTTTACTCTGGTTTCTCAGGCAGTTTCCTAGTGCCGGTTTGAAGTTCCTGCAGTTTTCACTGTAAAACCGAGTTGGAATTGTAACTCCCCTTATATATGTATGGAGTGGAATTTGCAACTGAAAAGAAACTTTGTTTTCCCAACAAGCTAGGTGAAGGACGGCTTTCAAACACACTTATCTCTCAGAAATTTGCATGTGGAGAGACGTTCGTTCATCTAGCACAAAGGGAACGGGTTGCAGGAGAAACTTTTTCTCTGGTTTCTCAGTCTGTTTCCTAGTGCCGGTTTGAAGTTCCTGCAGTTTTCACTGTAAAAACGATTTGGAGCTAGTACCTCCCCATATATATGTATGGAGTGGAGTTTGCAACTGAAAAGAAACTTTGTTTTCCCAACAAGCTAGGTGAAGGACGGCTTCACACACACTTATCTCTCAGAACTGAGCATGTGGAGAGACGTTCGTTCATCTAGCACAAAGGGAACGGGTTGCAGGAGAAACTTTTACTCTGGTTTCTCAGTCTGTTTCCTAGTGCCGGTTTGAAGTTCCTGCAGTTTTCACGGTAAAACCGAGTTGGTGCTAGTACCTCCCAATATATATGTATGGAGTGGAGTTTGCAACTGAAAAGAAACTTTGTGTTCCCAACAAGCTAGGTGAAGGACGGCTTTCACACACACTTATCTCTCAGAACTGAGCATGTGGAGAGAGGTTCGTTCATCTAGCACAAAGGGAACGGTTTGCAGGAGAAACTTTTACTCTGGTTTCTCAGGCAGTTTCCTAGTGCCGGTTTGAAATTCCTGCAGTTTTCACTGTAAAACCGAGTTGGAATTGTACCTCCCCTTATATATGTATGGAGTGGAATTTGCAACTGAAAAGAAACTTTGTTTTCCCAACAAGCTAGGTGAAGGACGGCTTTCACACACACTTTTCTCTCAGAAATTTGCATGTGGAGAGACGTTCGTTCATCTATCACAAAGGGAACGGGTTGCAGGAGAAACTATTACTGTGGTTTCTCAGTCTGTTTCCTAGTGCCGGTTTGAAGTTCCTGCAGTTTTCACTGTAAAACCGAGTTGGAGCTAGTACCTCCCCATATATATGTATGGAGTGGATTTTGCAACTGAAAAGAAACTTTGTGTTCCCAACAAGCTAGGTGAAGAACGGCTTTCACACCCACTTTTCTCTTCAGAACTGAGCATGTGGAGAGACGTTCGTTCATCTAGCACAAAGGGAACGGGTTGCAGGAGTAACGTTTACACTGGTTTCTCAGTCTGTTTCCTAGTGCCGGTTTGAAGTTCCTGCAGTTTTCCCTGTAAAACCGGGTTGGAGCTAGTACCTCCCCATGTATATGTATGGAGTGGAGTTTGCAACTGAAAAGAAACTTTGTTTTCCCAACAAGCTAGGTGAAGGGCGGCTTTCACACACACTTATCTCTCAGAACTGAGCATGTGGAGAGACGTTCGTTCATCTAGCACAAAGGGAACGGGTTGCAGGAGAAACTTTTACTCTGGTTTCTCAGTCTGTTTCCTAGTGCCGGTCTGAAGATCCTGCAGTTTTCACGGTAAAACCGAGTTGGTGCTAGTACCTCCCCATATATATGTATGGAGTGGAGTTTGCAACTGAAAAGAAACTTTGTGTTCCCATCAAGCTAGGTGAAGGACGGCTTTCACACACACTTATCTCTCAGAACTGAGCATGTGGAGAGACGTTCTTTCATCTAGCAAAAAGGGAACGGGTTGCAGGAGAAACTTTTACTCTGGTTTCTCAGGCAGTTTCCTAGTGACGGTTTGAAGTTCCTGCAGTTTTCACTGTAAAACCGAGTTGGAATTGTAACTCCCCTTATATATGTATGGAGTGGAATTTGCAACTGAAAAGAAACTTTGTTTTCCCAACAAGCTAGGTGAAGGACGGCTTTCACACACACTTATCTCTCAGAAATGAGCATGTGGAGAGACGTTCGTTCATCTAGCACAAAGGGAACGGGTTGCAGGAGAAACTTTTACTCTGGTTTCTCAATCTGTTTCCTAGTGCCGGTTTGAAGTTCCTGCAGTTTTCACTGTAAAAACGATTTGGAGCTAGTACCTCCCCATATATATGTATGAGGTGGAGTTTGCAACTGAAAAGAAACTTTGTGTTCCCAACAAGCTAGTTGAAGGACGGCTTTCACACACACACATCTCTCAGAACTTTGCATGTGGAGAGACGTTCGTTCATCTAGCACAAAAGGAACGGGTTGCAGGAGAAACTTTTACTCTGGTTTCTCAGTCTGTTTCCTAGTGCCGGTTTGAAGTTCCTGCAGTTTTCACTGTAAAACAGAGTTGGGGCTTGTACCTCCCCATATATATGTATGGAGTGGAGTTTGCAACTGAAAAGAAACTTTGTGTTCCCAACAAGCTAGGTGAAGTACGGCTTTCATACACACACATCTCTCAGAACTGAGCATGTGGAGAGACGTTCGTTCATCTAGCACAAAGGGAACGGGTTGCAGGAGAAACTTTTACTCTGGTTTCTCAGGCAGGTTCCAAGTGCCGGTTTGAAGTTCCTGCAGTTTCCACTGTAAAACCGAGTTGGAATTGTAACACCAATTATATACGTATGGAGTGGAATTTGCAACTGAAAAGAAAATTTGTGTTCCCAACAAGCTAGGTGAAGGACGGCTTTCACACACACTTATCTCTCAGAACTTTGCATGTGGAGAGACGTTCGTTCATCTATCACAAATGGAACGGGTTGCAGGAGTAACTTTTACTCTGGTTTCTCAGTTTGTTTCCTAGTGACGGTTTGAATTTCCTGCAGTTTTCACTGTAAAACCGAGTTGGAGCTAGTACCTCCCCATATATATGTATGGAGTGGTGTTTGCAACTGAAAAGAAACTTTGTGTTCCCAACAAGCTAGGTGAAGGACGGCTTTCACACACACTTATCTCTCAGAACATTGCATGTGGAGAGACGTTCGTTCATCTAGCACAAAGGGAACGGGTTGCAGGAGAAACTTTTTCTCTGGTTTCTCAGTCTGTTTCCTAGTGCCGGTTTGAAGTTCCTGCAGTTTTCACTGTAAAAACGATTTGGAGCTAGTACCTCCCCATATATATGTATGGAGTGGAGTTTGCAACTGAATAGAAACTTTGTGTTCCCAACAAGCTAGGTGAAGGACGGCTTTCACACACACTTATCTCTTCAGAAATAATCATGTGGAGAGACGTTCGTTCATCTAGCACAAAGGGAACGGGTTGCAGGAGAAACTTTTTCTCTGGTTTCTCAGTCTGTTTCCTAGTGCCGGATTGAAGTTCCTGCAGGTTTCACTGTAAAACAGAGTTGGAGCTAGTACCTCCCCATATATATTTATGGAGTGGAGTTTGCAACTGAAAAGAAACTTTGTGTTCCCAACAAGCTAGGTGAAGGACGGCTTTCACACACACTTTTCTCTTCAGAACTGAGCATGTGGAGAAACGTTCGTTCATCTAGCACAAAGGGAACGGGTTTCAGGAGTAACGTTTACACTGGTTTCTCAGTCTGTTTCCTAGTGCCGGTTTGAAGTTCCTGCAGTTTTCCCTGTAAAACCGGGTTGGAGCTAGTACCTCCCCATATATATGTATGTTGTGGAGTTTGCAACTGAAAAGAAACTTTGTGTTCCCAACAAGATAGGTGAAGAACGGCTTTCACACACACTTTTCTCTTCAGAACTGAGCATGTGGAGAGACGTTCGTTCATCTAGCAAAAAGGGACCGGGTTGCAGGAGTAACGTTTACACTGGTTTCTCAGTCTGTTTCCTAGTGCCGGTTTGAAGTTTCTGCAGTTTTCCCTGTAAAACCGGGTTGGAGCTAGTACCTCCCCATGTATATGTATGGAGTGGAGTTTGCAACTGAAAAGAAACTTTGTTTTCCCAACAAGCTAGGTGAAGGGCGGCTTTCACACACACTTATCTCTCAGAACTGAGCATGTGGAGAGACGTTCGTTCATCTAGCACAAAGGGAACGGGTTGCAGGAGAAACTTTTACTCTGGTTTCTCAGTCTGTTTCCTAGTGCCGGTCTGAAGATCCTGCAGTTTTCACGGTAAAACCGAGTTGGAGCTAGTACCTCCCCATATATATGTATGGAGTGGAGTTAGCAACTGAAAAGAATCTTTGTGTTCCCAACAAGCTAGGTGAAGGACGGCTTTCACACACACTTATCTCTCAGAACTGAGCATGTGGAGAGACGTTCGTTCATCTAGCACAAAGGGAACGGGTTGCAGGAGAAACTTTTACTCTGGTTTCTAAGGCAGTTTCCTAGTGCCGCTTTGAAGTTCCTGCAGTTTCCACTGTGAAACCGAGTTGGAATTGTAACTCCCCTTATATACGTATGGAGTGGAATTTGCAACTGAAAAGAAACTTTGTGTTCCCAACAAGCTGGTTGAAGGACGGCTTTTACACACACTTATCTCTTCAGAACTGAGCATGTGGAGAGACGTTCGTTCATCTAGCACAAAGGGAACGGGTTGCAGGAGTAACGTTTACACTGGTTTCTCAGTCTGTTTCCTAGTGCCGGTTTGAAGTTCCTGCCGTTTTCCCTGTGAAACCGGGTTGGAGCTAGTACCTCCCCATGTATATGTACGGAGTGGAGTTTGCAACTGAAAAGAAACTTTGTTTCCCAACAAGCTAGGTGAAGGGCGGCTTTCACACACACTTATCTCTCAGAACTGAGCATGTGGAGAGACGTTCGTTCATCTAGCACAAAGGGAACGGGTTGCAGGAGAAACTTTTACTCTGGTTTCTCAGTCTGTTTCCTAGTTCCGGTTTGAAGTTCCTGCAGTTTTCACGGTAAAACCGAGTTGGTGCTAGTACTTCCCCATATATATGTATGGAGTGGAGTTTGCAACTGAAAAGAAACTTTGTGTTCCCAACAAGATAGGTGAAGGACGGCTTTCACACACACTTATTTCTCAGAACTGAGCATGTGGAGAGACGTTCGTTCATCTAGCACAAATTGAACGGGTTGCAGGAGAAACTTTTACTCTGGTTTCTCAGGCAGTTTCCTAGTGCCGGTTTGAAGTTCCTGCAGTTTTCACTGTAAAACCGAGTTGGAATTGTAACTCCCCTTATATATGTATGGAGTGGAATTTGCAACTGAAAAAAACTTTGTTTTCCCAACAAGCTAGGTGAAGGACTGCTTTCACACACACTTATCTCTCAGAACTTTGCATGTGGAGAGATGTTCGTTCATCTATCACAAAGGGAACGGTTTGCAGGAGAAACTTTTACTGTGGTTTCTCAGGCTGTTTCCTAGTGCTGGTTTGAAGTTCCTGCAGTTTTCCCTGTAAAACCGGTTTGGAGCTAGTACCTCCCCATGTATATGTATGGAGTGGAGTTTGCAACTGAAAAGAAACTTTGTTTTCCCAACAAGCTAGGTGAAGGACGGCTTACACACACACTTATCTCTTCAGAAATAAGCATGTGGAGAGACGTTCGTTCATCTAGCACAAAGGGAACGGGTTGCAGGAGAAACTTTTTCTCTGGTTTCTCAGTCTGTTTCCTAGTGCCGGTTTGAAGTTCCTGCAGTTTTCACTGTAAAACAGAGTTGGGGCTTGTACCTCCCCATATATATGTATGGAGTGGAGTTTGCAACTGAAAAGAAACTTTGTGTTCCCAACAAGCTAGGTGAAGTACGGCTTTCATACACACACATCTCTCAGAACTGAGCATGTGGAGAGACGTTCGTTCATCTAGCACAAAGGGAACGGGTTGCAGGAGAAACTTTTACTCTGGTTTCTCAGGCAGGTTCCAAGTGCCGGTTTGAAGTTCCTGCAGTTTCCACTGTAAAACCGAGTTGGAATTGTAACACCAATTATATACGTATGGAGTGGAATTTGCAACTGAAAAGAAAATTTGTGTTCCCAACAAGCTAGGTGAAGGACGGCTTTCACACACACTTATCTCTCAGAACTTTGCATGTGGAGAGACGTTCGTTCATCTATCACAAATGGAACGGGTTGCAGGAGTAACTTTTACTCTGGTTTCTCAGTTTGTTTCCTAGTGACGGTTTGAATTTCCTGCAGTTTTCACTGTAAAACCGAGTTGGAGCTAGTACCTCCCCATATATATGTATGGAGTGGAGTTTGCAACTGAAAAGAAACTTTGTGTTCCCAACAAGCTAGGTGAAGGACGGCTTTCACACACACTTATCTCTCAGAACATTGCATGTGGAGAGACGTTCGTTCATCTAGCACAAAGGGAACGGGTTGCAGGAGAAACTTTTTCTCTGGTTTCTCAGTCTGTTTCCTAGTGCCGGTTTGAAGTTCCTGCAGTTTTCACTGTAAAAACGATTTGGAGCTAGTACCTCCCCATATATATGTATGGAGTGGAGTTTGCAACTGAATAGAAACTTTGTGTTCCCAACAAGCTAGGTGAAGGACGGCTTACACACACACTTATCTCTTCAGAAATAATCATGTGGAGAGACGTTCGTTCATCTAGCACAAAGGGAACGGGTTGCAGGAGAAACTTTTTCTCTGGTTTCTCAGTCTGTTTCCTAGTGCCGGATTGAAGTTCCTGCAGGTTTCACTGTAAAACAGAGTTGGAGCTAGTACCTCCCCATATATATGTATGGAGTGGAGTTTGCAACTGAAAAGAAACTTTGTGTTCCCAACAAGCTAGGTGAAGGACGGCTTTCACACACACTTTTCTCTTCAGAACTGAGCATGTGGAGAAACGTTCGTTCATCTAGCACAAAGGGAACGGGTTGCAGGAGTAACGTTTACACTGGTTTCTCAGTCTGTTTCCTAGTGCCGGTTTGAAGTTCCTGCAGTTTTCCCTGTAAAACCGGGTTGGAGCTAGTACCTCCCCATATATATGTATGTTGTGGAGTTTGCAACTGAAAAGAAACTTTGTGTTCCCAACAAGATAGGTGAAGAACGGCTTTCACACACACTTTTCTCTTCAGAACTGAGCATGTGGAGAGACGTTCGTTCATCTAGCACAAAGGGACCGGGTTGCAGGAGTAACGTTTACACTGGTTTCTCAGTCTGTTTCCTAGTGCCGGTTTGAAGTTCCTGCAGTTTTCCCTGTAAAACCGGGTTGGAGCTAGTACCTCCCCATGTATATGTATGGAGTGGAGTTTGCAACTGAAAAGAAACTTTGTTTTCCCAACAAGCTAGGTGAAGGGCGGCTTTCACACACACTTATCTCTCAGAACTGAGCATGTGGAGAGACGTTCGTTCATCTAGCACAAAGGGAACGGGTTGCAGGAGAAACTTTTACTCTGGTTTCTCAGTCTGTTTCCTAGTGCCGGTCTGAAGATCCTGCAGTTTTCACGGTAAAACCGAGTTGGTGCTAGTACCTCCCCATATATATGTATGGAGTGGAGTTTGCAACTGAAAAGAATCTTTGTGTTCCCAACAAGCTAGGTGAAGGACGGCTATCACACACACTTATCTCTCAGAACTGAGCATGTGGAGAGACGTTCGTTCATCTAGCACAAATGGAACGGGTTGCAGGAGAAACTTTTACTCTGGTTTCTAAGGCAGTTTCCTAGTGCCGCTTTGAAGTTCCTGCAGTTTCCACTGTGAAACCGAGTTGGAATTGTAACTCCCCTTATATACGTATGGAGTGGAATTTGCAACTGAAAAGAAACTTTGTGTTCCCAACAAGCTGGGTGAAGGACGGCTTTCACACACACTTATCTCTTCAGAACTGAGCATGTGGAGAGACGTTCGTTCATCTAGCACAAAGGGAACGGGTTGCAGGAGTAACGTTTACACTGGTTTCTCAGTCTGTTTCCTAGTGCCGGTTTGAAGTTCCTGCCGTTTTCCCTGTGAAACCGGGTTGGAGCTAGTACCTCCCCATGTATATGTACGGAGTGGAGTTTGCAACTGAAAAGAAACTTTGTTTCCCAACAAGCTAGGTGAAGGGCGGCTTTCACACACACTTATCTCTCAGAACTGAGCATGTGGAGAGACGTTCGTTCATCTAGCACAAAGGGAACGGGTTGCAGGAGAAACTTTTACTCTGGTTTCTCAGTCTGTTTCCTAGTTCCGGTTTGAAGTTCCTGCAGTTTTCACGGTAAAACCGAGTTGGTGCTAGTACTTCCCCATATATATGTATGGAGTGGAGTTTGCAACTGAAAAGAAACTTTGTGTTCCCAACAAGATAGGTGAAGGACGGCTTTCACACACACTTATTTCTCAGAACTGAGCATGTGGAGAGACGTTCGTTCATCTAGCACAAATTGAACGGGTTGCAGGGGAAACTTTTACTCTGGTTTCTCAGGCAGTTTCCTAGTGCCGGTTTGAAGTTCCTGCAGTTTTCACTGTAAAACCGAGTTGGAATTGTAACTCCCCTTATATATGTATGGAGTGGAATTTGCAACTGAAAAAAACTTTGTTTTCCCAACAAGCTAGGTGAAGGACGGCTTTCACACACACTTATCTCTCAGAACTTTGCATGTGGAGAGATTTTCGTTCATCTATCACAAAGGGAACGGTTTGCAGGAGAAACTTTTACTGTGGTTTCTCAGGCTGTTTCCTAGTGCTGGTTTGAAGTTCCTGCAGTTTTCCCTGTAAAACCGGTTTGGAGCTAGTACCTCCCCATGTATATGTATGGAGTGGAGTTTGCAACTGAAAAGAAACTTTGTTTTCCCAACAAGCTAGGTGAAGGACGGCTTACACACACACTTATCTCTTCAGAAATAAGCATGTGGAGAGACGTTCGTTCATCTAGCACAAAGGGAACGGGTTGCAGGAGAAACTTTTACTCTGGTTTCTCAGTCTGTTTCCTAGTGCCAGTCTGAAGATCCTGCAGTTTTCACGGTAAAACCGAGTTGGTGCTAGTACCTCCCCATATATATGTATGGAGTGGAGTTTGCAACTGAAAAGAATCTTTGTGTTCCCAACAAGCTAGGTGAAGGACGGCTATCACACACACTTATCTCTCAGAACTGAGCATGTGGAGAGACGTTCGTTCATCTAGCACAAATGGAACGGGTTGCAGGAGAAACTTTTACTCTGGTTTCTAAGGCAGTTTCCTAGTGCCGCTTTGAAGTTCCTGCAGTTTCCACTGTGAAACCGAGTTGGAATTGTAACTCCCCTTATATACGTATGGAGTGGAATTTGCAACTGAAAAGAAACTTTGTGTTCCCAACAAGCTGGGTGAAGGACGGCTTTCACACACACTTATCTCTTCAGAACTGAGCATGTGGAGAGACGTTCGTTCATCTAGCACAAAGGGAACGGGTTGCAGGAGTAACGTTTACACTGGTTTCTCAGTCTGTTTCCTAGTGCCGGTTTGAAGTTCCTGCCGTTTTCCCTGTGAAACCGGGTTGGAGCTAGTACCTCCCCATGTATATGTACGGAGTGGAGTTTGCAACTGAAAAGAAACTTTGTTTCCCAACAAGCTAGGTGAAGGGCGGCTTTCACACACACTTATCTCTCAGAACTGAGCATGTGGAGAGACGTTCGTTCATCTAGCACAAAGGGAACGGGTTGCAGGAGAAACTTTTACTCTGGTTTCTCAGTCTGTTTCCTAGTTCCGGTTTGAAGTTCCTGCAGTTTTCACGGTAAAACCGAGTTGGTGCTAGTACTTCCCCATATATATGTATGGAGTGGAGTTTGCAACTGAAAAGAAACTTTGTGTTCCCAACAAGATAGGTGAAGGACGGCTTTCACACACACTTATTTCTCAGAACTGAGCATGTGGAGAGACGTTCGTTCATCTAGCACAAATTGAACGGGTTGCAGGAGAAACTTTTACTCTGGTTTCTCAGGCAGTTTCCTAGTGCCGGTTTGAAGTTCCTGCAGTTTTCACTGTAAAACCGAGTTGGAATTGTAACTCCCCTTATATATGTATGGAGTGGAATTTGCAACTGAAAAAAACTTTGTTTTCCCAACAAGCTAGGTGAAGGACTGCTTTCACACACACTTATCTCTCAGAACTTTGCATGTGGAGAGATGTTCGTTCATCTATCACAAAGGGAACGGTTTGCAGGAGAAACTTTTACTGTGGTTTCTCAGGCTGTTTCCTAGTGCTGGTTTGAAGTTCCTGCAGTTTTCCCTGTAAAACCGGTTTGGAGCTAGTACCTCCCCATGTATATGTATGGAGTGGAGTTTGCAACTGAAAAGAAACTTTGTTTTCCCAACAAGCTAGGTGAAGGACGGCTTACACACACACTTATCTCTTCAGAAATAAGCATGTGGAGAGACGTTCGTTCATCTAGCACAAAGGGAACGGGTTGCAGGAGAAACTTTTTCTCTGGTTTCTCAGTCTGTTTCCTAGTGCCGGTTTGAAGTTCCTGCAGTTTTCACTGTAAAACAGAGTTGGGGCTTGTACCTCCCCATATATATGTATGGAGTGGAGTTTGCAACTGAAAAGAAACTTTGTGTTCCCAACAAGCTAGGTGAAGTACGGCTTTCATACACACACATCTCTCAGAACTGAGCATGTGGAGAGACGTTCGTTCATCTAGCACAAAGGGAACGGGTTGCAGGAGAAACTTTTACTCTGGTTTCTCAGGCAGGTTCCAAGTGCCGGTTTGAAGTTCCTGCAGTTTCCACTGTAAAACCGAGTTGGAATTGTAACACCAATTATATACGTATGGAGTGGAATTTGCAACTGAAAAGAAAATTTGTGTTCCCAACAAGCTAGGTGAAGGACGGCTTTCACACACACTTATCTCTCAGAACTTTGCATGTGGAGAGACGTTCGTTCATCTATCACAAATGGAACGGGTTGCAGGAGTAACTTTTACTCTGGTTTCTCAGTTTGTTTCCTAGTGACGGTTTGAATTTCCTGCAGTTTTCACTGTAAAACCGAGTTGGAGCTAGTACCTCCCCATATATATGTATGGAGTGGAGTTTGCAACTGAAAAGAAACTTTGTGTTCCCAACAAGCTAGGTGAAGGACGGCTTTCACACACACTTATCTCTCAGAACATTGCATGTGGAGAGACGTTCGTTCATCTAGCACAAAGGGAACGGGTTGCAGGAGAAACTTTTTCTCTGGTTTCTCAGTCTGTTTCCTAGTGCCGGTTTGAAGTTCCTGCAGTTTTCACTGTAAAAACGATTTGGAGCTAGTACCTCCCCATATATATGTATGGAGTGGAGTTTGCAACTGAATAGAAACTTTGTGTTCCCAACAAGCTAGGTGAAGGACGGCTTACACACACACTTATCTCTTCAGAAATAATCATGTGGAGAGACGTTCGTTCATCTAGCACAAAGGGAACGGGTTGCAGGAGAAACTTTTTCTCTGGTTTCTCAGTCTGTTTCCTAGTGCCGGATTGAAGTTCCTGCAGGTTTCACTGTAAAACAGAGTTGGAGCTAGTACCTCCCCATATATATGTATGGAGTGGAGTTTGCAACTGAAAAGAAACTTTGTGTTCCCAACAAGCTAGGTGAAGGACGGCTTTCACACACACTTTTCTCTTCAGAACTGAGCATGTGGAGAAACGTTCGTTCATCTAGCACAAAGGGAACGGGTTGCAGGAGTAACGTTTACACTGGTTTCTCAGTCTGTTTCCTAGTGCCGGTTTGAAGTTCCTGCAGTTTTCCCTGTAAAACCGGGTTGGAGCTAGTACCTCCCCATATATATGTATGTTGTGGAGTTTGCAACTGAAAAGAAACTTTGTGTTCCCAACAAGATAGGTGAAGAACGGCTTTCACACACACTTTTCTCTTCAGAACTGAGCATGTGGAGAGACGTTCGTTCATCTAGCACAAAGGGACCGGGTTGCAGGAGTAACGTTTACACTGGTTTCTCAGTCTGTTTCCTAGTGCCGGTTTGAAGTTCCTGCAGTTTTCCCTGTAAAACCGGGTTGGAGCTAGTACCTCCCCATGTATATGTATGGAGTGGAGTTTGCAACTGAAAAGAAACTTTGTTTTCCCAACAAGCTAGGTGAAGGGCGGCTTTCACACACACTTATCTCTCAGAACTGAGCATGTGGAGAGACGTTCGTTCATCTAGCACAAAGGGAACGGGTTGCAGGAGAAACTTTTACTCTGGTTTCTCAGTCTGTTTCCTAGTGCCGGTCTGAAGATCCTGCAGTTTTCACGGTAAAACCGAGTTGGTGCTAGTACCTCCCCATATATATGTATGGAGTGGAGTTTGCAACTGAAAAGAATCTTTGTGTTCCCAACAAGCTAGGTGAAGGACGGCTATCACACACACTTATCTCTCAGAACTGAGCATGTGGAGAGACGTTCGTTCATCTAGCACAAATGGAACGGGTTGCAGGAGAAACTTTTACTCTGGTTTCTAAGGCAGTTTCCTAGTGCCGCTTTGAAGTTCCTGCAGTTTCCACTGTGAAACCGAGTTGGAATTGTAACTCCCCTTATATACGTATGGAGTGGAATTTGCAACTGAAAAGAAACTTTGTGTTCCCAACAAGCTGGGTGAAGGACGGCTTTCACACACACTTATCTCTTCAGAACTGAGCATGTGGAGAGACGTTCGTTCATCTAGCACAAAGGGAACGGGTTGCAGGAGTAACGTTTACACTGGTTTCTCAGTCTGTTTCCTAGTGCCGGTTTGAAGTTCCTGCCGTTTTCCCTGTGAAACCGGGTTGGAGCTAGTACCTCCCCATGTATATGTACGGAGTGGAGTTTGCAACTGAAAAGAAACTTTGTTTCCCAACAAGCTAGGTGAAGGGCGGCTTTCACACACACTTATCTCTCAGAACTGAGCATGTGGAGAGACGTTCGTTCATCTAGCACAAAGGGAACGGGTTGCAGGAGAAACTTTTACTCTGGTTTCTCAGTCTGTTTCCTAGTTCCGGTTTGAAGTTCCTGCAGTTTTCACGGTAAAACCGAGTTGGTGCTAGTACTTCCCCATATATATGTATGGAGTGGAGTTTGCAACTGAAAAGAAACTTTGTGTTCCCAACAAGATAGGTGAAGGACGGCTTTCACACACACTTATTTCTCAGAACTGAGCATGTGGAGAGACGTTCGTTCATCTAGCACAAATTGAACGGGTTGCAGGGGAAACTTTTACTCTGGTTTCTCAGGCAGTTTCCTAGTGCCGGTTTGAAGTTCCTGCAGTTTTCACTGTAAAACCGAGTTGGAATTGTAACTCCCCTTATATATGTATGGAGTGGAATTTGCAACTGAAAAAAACTTTGTTTTCCCAACAAGCTAGGTGAAGGACGGCTTTCACACACACTTATCTCTCAGAACTTTGCATGTGGAGAGATTTTCGTTCATCTATCACAAAGGGAACGGTTTGCAGGAGAAACTTTTACTGTGGTTTCTCAGGCTGTTTCCTAGTGCTGGTTTGAAGTTCCTGCAGTTTTCCCTGTAAAACCGGTTTGGAGCTAGTACCTCCCCATGTATATGTATGGAGTGGAGTTTGCAACTGAAAAGAAACTTTGTTTTCCCAACAAGCTAGGTGAAGGACGGCTTACACACACACTTATCTCTTCAGAAATAAGCATGTGGAGAGACGTTCGTTCATCTAGCACAAAGGGAACGGGTTGCAGGAGAAACTTTTACTCTGGTTTCTCAGTCTGTTTCCTAGTGCCAGTCTGAAGATCCTGCAGTTTTCACGGTAAAACCGAGTTGGTGCTAGTACCTCCCCATATATATGTATGGAGTGGAGTTTGCAACTGAAAAGAATCTTTGTGTTCCCAACAAGCTAGGTGAAGGACGGCTATCACACACACTTATCTCTCAGAACTGAGCATGTGGAGAGACGTTCGTTCATCTAGCACAAATGGAACGGGTTGCAGGAGAAACTTTTACTCTGGTTTCTAAGGCAGTTTCCTAGTGCCGCTTTGAAGTTCCTGCAGTTTCCACTGTGAAACCGAGTTGGAATTGTAACTCCCCTTATATACGTATGGAGTGGAATTTGCAACTGAAAAGAAACTTTGTGTTCCCAACAAGCTGGGTGAAGGACGGCTTTCACACACACTTATCTCTTCAGAACTGAGCATGTGGAGAGACGTTCGTTCATCTAGCACAAAGGGAACGGGTTGCAGGAGTAACGTTTACACTGGTTTCTCAGTCTGTTTCCTAGTGCCGGTTTGAAGTTCCTGCCGTTTTCCCTGTGAAACCGGGTTGGAGCTAGTACCTCCCCATGTATATGTACGGAGTGGAGTTTGCAACTGAAAAGAAACTTTGTTTCCCAACAAGCTAGGTGAAGGGCGGCTTTCACACACACTTATCTCTCAGAACTGAGCATGTGGAGAGACGTTCGTTCATCTAGCACAAAGGGAACGGGTTGCAGGAGAAACTTTTACTCTGGTTTCTCAGTCTGTTTCCTAGTTCCGGTTTGAAGTTCCTGCAGTTTTCACGGTAAAACCGAGTTGGTGCTAGTACTTCCCCATATATATGTATGGAGTGGAGTTTGCAACTGAAAAGAAACTTTGTGTTCCCAACAAGATAGGTGAAGGACGGCTTTCACACACACTTATTTCTCAGAACTGAGCATGTGGAGAGACGTTCGTTCATCTAGCACAAATTGAACGGGTTGCAGGGGAAACTTTTACTCTAGTTTCTCAGGCAGTTTCCTAGTGCCGGTTTGAAGTTCCTGCAGTTTTCACTGTAAAACCGAGTTGGAATTGTAACTCCCCTTATATATGTATGGAGTGGAATTTGCAACTGAAAAAAACTTTGTTTTCCCAACAAGCTAGGTGAAGGACGGCTTTCACACACACTTATCTCTCAGAACTTTGCATGTGGAGAGATTTTCGTTCATCTATCACAAAGGGAACGGTTTGCAGGAGAAACTTTTACTGTGGTTTCTCAGGCTGTTTCCTAGTGCTGGTTTGAAGTTCCTGCAGTTTTCCCTGTAAAACCGGTTTGGAGCTAGTACCTCCCCATGTATATGTATGGAGTGGAGTTTGCAACTGAAAAGAAACTTTGTTTTCCCAACAAGCTAGGTGAAGGACGGCTTACACACACACTTATCTCTTCAGAAATAAGCATGTGGAGAGACGTTCGTTCATCTAGCACAAAGGGAACGGGTTGCAGGAGAAACTTTTACTCTGGTTTCTCAGTCTGTTTCCTAGTGCCAGTCTGAAGATCCTGCAGTTTTCACGGTAAAACCGAGTTGGTGCTAGTACCTCCCCATATATATGTATGGACTGGAGTTTGCAACTGAAAAGAAACTTTGTGTTCCCAACAAGCTAGGTGAAGGACGGCTTTCACACACACTTATATCTCAGAACTGAGCATGTGGAGAGACGTTCTTTCATCTAGCACAAAGGGAACGGGTTGCAGGAGAAACTTTTACTCTGGTTTCTCAGTCTGTTTCCTAGTGCCGGTTTGAAGTTCCTGCAGTTTTCACTGTAAAACCGTGTTGGACCTAGAACCACCACATATATATGTATGGAGTGGAGTTTGCAACTGAAAAGAAACTTTGTGTTCCAAAAAAGCTAGGTGAAGGACGGCTTACACACACACTTATCTCTTCAGAAATAAGCATGTGGAGAGACGTTCGTTCATCTAGCACAAAGGGAACGGGTTGCAGGAGAAACTTTTTCTCTGGTTTCTCAGTCTGTTTCCTAGTGCCGGATTGAAGTTCCTGCAGTTTTCACTGTAAAACCGAGTTGGAATTGTAACTCCCCTTATATATGTATGGAGTGGAATTTGCAACTGAAAAGAAACTTTGTTTTCCCAACAAGCTAGGTGAAGGACGGCTTTCACACACACTTATCTCTCAGAAATGAGCATGTGGAGAGACGTTCGTTCATCTAGCACAAAGGGAACGGGTTGCAGGAGAAACTTTTACTCTGGTTTCTCAGTCTGTTTCCTAGTGCCGGTTTGAAGTTCCTGCAGTTTTCACTGTAAAACCGAGTTGGACCCAGAACCACCACATATATATGTATGGAGTGGAGTTTGCAACTGAAAAGAAACTTTGTGTTCCAAAAAAGCTAGGTGAAGGACGGCTTACACACACACTTATCTCTTCAGAAATAAGCATGTGGAGAGACGTTCGTTCATCTAGCACAAAGGGAACGGGTTGCAGGAGAAACTTTTACTCTGGTTTCTCAGTCTGTTTCCTAGTGCCGGTTTGAAGTTCCTGCAGTTTTCACTGTAAAACAGAGTTGGGGCTTGTACCTCCCCATATATATGTATGGAGTGGAGTTTGCAACTGAAAAGAAACTTTGTGTTCCCAACAAGCTAGGTGAAGTACGGCTTTCACACACACACATGTCTCAGAACTGAGCATGTGGAGAGACGTTCGTTCATCTAGCACAAATGGAACGGGTTGCAGGAGAAACTTTTACTCTGGTTTCTCAGGCAGGTTCCAAGTGACGGTTTGAAGTTCCTGCAGTTTCCACTGTAAAACCGAGTTGGAATTGTAACTCCAATTATATAAGTATGGAGTGGAATTTGCAACTGAAAAGAAAATTTGTGTTCCCAACAAGCTAGGTGAAGGACGGCTTTCACACACACTTATCTCTCAGAACTTTGCATGTGGAGAGACGTTCGTTCATCTATCACAAAGGGAACGGGTTGCAGGAGTAACTTTTACTCTGGTTTCTCAGTTTGTTTCCTAGTGACGGTTTGAATTTCCTGCAGTTTTCACTGTAAAACCGAGTTGGAGCTAGTACCTCCCCATATATATGTATGGAGTGGAGTTTGCAACTGAAAAGAAACTTTGTGTTCCCAAAAAGCTAGGTGAAGAACGGCTTTAACACACACTTATCTCTTCAGAACTGAGCATGTGGAGAGACGTTCGTTCATCTAGCACAAAGGGAACGGGTTGCAGGAGTAACGTTTACACTGGTTTCTCAGTCTGTATAGTGCCGGTTTGATGTTCCTGCAGTTTTCCCTGTAAAATCGGGTTGGAGCTAGTACCTCCCCATGTATATGTATGGAGTGGAATTTGCAACTGAAAAGAAACTTTGTTTTCCCAACAAGCTAGGTGAATTACGGCTTTCACACACACTTATCTCTCAGAACTTTGCATGTGGAGAGACGTTCGTTCATCTAGCACAAAGGGAACGGGTTGCAGGAGAAACTTTTTCTCTAGTTTCTCAGTCTGTTTCCTAGTGCCGGTTTGAAGTTCCTGCAGTTTTCACTGTAAAAACGATTTGGAGCTAGTACCTCCCCATATATATGTATGGAGTGGAGTTTGCAACTGAATAGAAACTTTGTGTTCCCAACAAGCTAGGTGAAGGGCGGCTTTCACACACACACATCTCTCAGAACTTTGCATGTGGAGAGACGTTCGTTTATCTATCACAAAGGGAACGGGTTGCAGGAGAAATTTTACTGTGGATTCTCAGTCTGTTTCCTAGTGCCGGTTTGATGTTCCTGCAGTTTTCACTGTAAAACCGAGTTGGAGCTAGTATCTCCCCATATATATGTATGGAGTGGAGTTTGCAACTGAAAAGAAACTTTGTGTTCCCAACAAGCTAGGTGAAGAACGGCTTTCACACACACTTTTCTCTTCAGAACTGAGCATGTGGAGAGACGTTCGTTCATCTAGCACAAAGGGAACCGGTGGCAGGAGTAACGTTTACACTGGTTTCCAGTTTGTTTCCTAGTGCCGGTTTGAAGTTCCTGCAGTTTTCCCTGTAAAACCGGGTTGGAGCTAGTACCTCCCCATGTATATGTATGTTGTGGAGTTTGCAACTGAAAAGAATCTTTGTGTTCCCAACAAGCTAGGTGAAGGACGGCTTTCACACACACTTATCTCTCAGAACTGAGCATGTGGAGAGACGTTCGTTCATCTAGCACAAAGGGAACGGGTTGCAGGAGAAACTTTTACTCTGGTTTCTAAGACAGTTTCCTAGTGCCGCTTTGAAGTTCCTGCAGTTTCCACTGTGAAACCGAGTTGGAATTGTAACTCCCCTTATATATGTATGGAGTGGAATTTGCAACTGAAAAGAAACTTTGTTTTCCCAACAAGCTAGGTGAAGGACGGCTTTCACACACACTTATCTCTCAGAAATGAGCATGTGGAGAGACGTTCGTTCATCTAGCACAAAGGGAACGGGTTGCAGGAGAAACTTTTACTCTGGTTTCTCAGTCTGTTTCCTAGTGCCGGTTTGAAGTTCCTGCAGTTTTCACTGTAAAACCGAGTTGGACCTAGAACCACCACATATATATGTATGGAGTGGAGTTTGCAACTGAAAAGAAACTTTGTGTTCCAAAAAAGCTAGGTGAAGGACGGCTTACACACACACTTATCTCTTCAGAAATAAGCATGTGGAGAGACGTTCGTTCATCTAGCACAAAGGGAACGGGTTGCAGGAGAAACTTTTACTCTGGTTTCTCAGTCTGTTTCCTAGTGCCGGTTTGAAGTTCCTGCAGTTTTCACTGTAAAACAGAGTTGGGGCTTGTACCTCCCCATATATATGTATGGAGTGGAGTTTGCAACTGAAAAGAAACTTTGTGTTCCCAACAAGCTAGTTGAAGTACGGCTTTCACACACACACATGTCTCAGAACTGAGCATGTGGAGAGACGTTCGTTCATCTAGCACAAAGGGAACGGGTTGCAGGAGAAACTTTTACTCTGGTTTCTCAGGCAGTTTCCAAGTGACGGTTTGAAGTTCCTGCAGTTTCCACTGTAAAACCGAGTTGGAATTGTAACTCCAATTATATACGTATGGAGTGGAATTTGCAACTGAAAAGAAAATTTGTGTTCCCAACAAGCTAGGTGAAGGACGGCTTTCACACACACTTATCTCTCAGAACTTTGCATGTGGAGAGACGTTCGTTCATCTATCACAAAGGGCACGGGTTGCAGGTGTATCTTTTACTCTGGTTTCTCAGTTTGTTTCCTAGTGACGGTTTGAATTTCCTGCAGTTTTCACTATAAAACCGAGTTGGAGCTAGTACCTCCCCATATATATGTATGGAGTGGAGTTTGCAACTGAAAAGAAACTTTGTGTTCCCAAAAAGCTAGGTGAAGAACGGCTTTCACACACACTTATCTCTTCAGAACTGAGCATGTGGAGAGACGTTCGTTCATCTAGCACAAAGGGAACGGGTTGCAGGAGTAACGTTTACACTGGTTTCTCAGTCTGTATAGTGCCGGTTTGATGTTCCTGCAGTTTTCCCTGTAAAACCGGGTTGGAGCTAGTACCTCCCCATGTATATGTATGGAGTGGAATTTGCAACTGAAAAGAAACTTTGTTTTCCCAACAAGCTAGGTGAAGGACGGCTTTCACACACACTTATCTCTCAGAACTTTGCATGTGGAGAGACGTTCGTTCATCTAGCACAAAGGGAACGGGTTGCAGGAGAAACTTTTTCTCTGGTTTCTCAGTCTGTTTCCTAGTGCCGGTTTGAAGTTCCTGCAGTTTTCACTGTAAAAACGATTTGGAGCTAGTACCTCCCCATATATATGTATGGAGTGGAGTTTGCAACTGAATAGAAAATTTGTGTTCCCAACAAGCTAGGTGAAGGGCGGCTTTCACACACACACATCTCTCAGAACTTTGCATGTGGAGAGACGTTCGTTTATCTATCACAAAGGGAACGGGTTGCAGGAGAAATTTTACTGTGGATTCTCAGTCTGTTTCCTAGTGCCGGTTTGATGTTCCTGCAGTTTTCACTGTAAAACCGAGTTGGAGCTAGTATCTCCCCATATATATGTATGGAGTGGAGTTTGCAACTGAAAAGAAACTTTGTGTTCCCAACAAGCTAGGTGAAGAACGGCTTTCACACACACTTTTCTCTTCAGAACTGAGCATGTGGAGAGACGTTCGTTCATCTAGCACAAAGGGAACCGGTGGCAGGAGTAACGTTTACACTGGTTTCCAGTTTGTTTCCTAGTGCCGGTTTGAAGTTCCTGCAGTTTTCCCTGTAAAACCGGGTTGGAGCTAGTACCTCCCCATGTATATGTATGTTGTGGAGTTTGCAACTGAAAAGAATCTTTGTGTTCCCAACAAGCTAGGTGAAGGACGGCTTTCACACACACTTATCTCTCAGAACTGAGCATGTGGAGAGACGTTCGTTCATCTAGCACAAAGGGAACGGGTTGCAGGGGAAACTTTTACTCTGGTTTCTAAGGCAGTTTCCTAGTGCCGCATTGAAGTTCCTGCAGTTTCCACTGTGAAACCGAGTTGGAATTGTAACTCCCCTTATATACGTATGGAGTGGAATTTGCAACTGAAAAGAAACTTTGTGTTCCCAACAAGCTGGGTGAAGGACGGCTTTCACACACACTTATCTCTCAGATCTTTGCATGTGGAGAGACGTTCGTTCATCTAGCACAAAGGGAACGGGTTGCAGGAGAAACTTTTACTCTGGTTTCTCAGTCTGTTTCCTAGTGCCGGTTTGAAGTTCCTGCAGTTTTCACTGTAAAACCGAGTTGGAGCTAGTACCTCCCCATATATATGTATGGAGTGGAGTTTGCAACTGAAAAGAAACTTTGTGTTCCCAACAAGCTAGGTGAAGGGCGGCTTTCAAACACACTTATCTCTCAGAACTGAGCATGTGGAGAGACTTTCGTTCATCTAGCACAAAGGGAACGGTTTGCAGGTGTAACGTTTACACTGGTTTCTCAGTCTGTTTCCTAGTGCCGGTTTGAAGTTCCTGCAGTTTTCACTGTAAAACCGAGTTGGAGCTAGAACCACCAAATATATATGTATGGAGTGGAGTTTGCAACTGAAAAGAAACTTTGTGTTCCAAAAAAGCTAGGTGAAGGACGGCTTAAACACAAACTTATCTCTTCAGAAATAAGCATGTGGAGAGACGTTCGTTCATCTAGCACAAAGGGAACGGGTTGCAGGAGAAACTTTTACTCTGGTTTCTCAGTCTGTTTCCTAGTGCCGGTTTGAAGTTCCTGCAGTTTTCACTGTAAAACAGAGTTGGAGCTAGTACCTCCCCATATATATGTATGGAGTAGAATTTGCAACTGAAAAGAATCTTTGTGTTCCCAACAGCTAGGTGAAGAACGGCGTTCACACACACACATCTCTCAGAACTTTGCATGTGGAGAGACGTTCGTTCATCTAGCACAAAAGGAACGGGATGCAGGAGAAACTTTTACTCTGGTTTCTCAGTCTGTTTCCTAGTGCCGGTTTGAAGTTCCTGCAGTTTTCACTGTAAAACCGGGTTGGAGCTAGTACCTCCCCATACAAATGTATGGAGTGGAGTTTGCAACTGAAAAGAAACTTTGTGTTCCCAACAAGCTAGGTGAAGGACGGCTTTCACACACACTTATCTCTCAGAACTTTGCATGTGGAGAGACGTTCGTTCATCTATCACAAAGAGAACGGGTTGCAGGAGTAACGTTTACACTGGTTTCTCAGTCTGTTTCCTAGTGCCGGTTTGAAGTTCCTGCAGTTTTCCCTGTAAAACCAGGTTGGAGCTAGTACCTCCCCATGTATATGTATGGAATGGAGTTTGCATCTGAAAAGAAACTTTGTGTTCCCAACAAGCTAGGTGAAGGACGGCTTTCACACACACTTATCTCTCAGAACTGAGCATGTGGAGAGACGTTCGTTCATCTAGCACAAAGGGAACGGGTTGCAGGAGAAACTTTTACTCTGGTTTCTCAGTCTGTTTCCTAGTGCCGATTTGAAGTTCCTGCAGTTTACACTGTAAAACAGAGTTGGAGCTAGTACCTCCCCATATATATGTATGGAGTGGAGTTTGCAACTGAAAAGAAACTTTCTGTTCCCAACAAGCTAGGTGAACAACGGCTTTCACACACACTTATCTGTCAGAACTGAGCATGTGGAGAGACATTCGTTCATCTAGCACAAAAGGAACGGGATGCAGGAGAAACTTTTACTCTGGTTTCACAGTCTGTTTCCTAGTGCCGGTTTGAAGTTCCTGCAGTTTTCACTGTAAAACCGGGTTGGAGCTAGTACCCCCCATACAATGTATGGAGTGGAATTTGCAACTGAAAAGAAACTTTGTGTTCAGAACAAGCTAGGTGAAGGACGGCTTCACACACACTTATCTCTCAGAACTGAGCATGTGGATAGGCGTTCGTTCATCTATCACAATGAGAACGGGTTGCAGGAGAAACTTTTACTCTGGTTTCTCAGTCTGTTTCCTAGTGCCGGTTTGAAGTTCCTGCAGTTTTCACTGTAAAACCGTGTTGGATCTAGTACGTCCCCATATATATGTATGGAGTGGAGTTTGCAACTGAAAAGAAACTTTGTGTTCCCAACAAGCTAGGTGAAGTACGGCTTTCACACACACACATCTCTCAGAACTTTGCATGTGGAGAGACGTTCGTTCATCTAGCACAAAGGGAACGGGTTGCAGGAGAAACTTTTACTCTGGTTTCTCAGTCTGTTTCCTAGTGCCGGTTTGAAGTTCCTGCTGTTTTCACTGTAAAACCGGGTTGGAGCTAGTACCTCCCCATACAAATGTATGGAGTGGAATTTGCAACTGAAAAGAAACTTTGTGTTGCCAAAAAGCTTGGTTAAGGGCGGCATTCACACACACATATCTCTCAGAACTGAGCATGTGGAGAGACGTTCGTTCATCTAGCACAAAGGGAACGGGTTGCAGGAGAAACTTTTACTCTGGTTTCTCAGTCTGTTTCCTAGTGCCGGTTTGAAGTTCCTGCAGTTTTCACTGTAAAACAGAGTTGGAGCTAGTACCTCCCCATATATATGTATGGAGTGGAGTTTGCAACTGAAAAGAAACTTTGTGTTCCCAACAAGCTAGGTGAAGTATGGCTTTCACACACACTTATCTCTCAGAACTGAGCATGTGGAGAGACATTCGTTCATCTAGCACAAAGGGAACGGGTTGCAGGAAAACTTTTACTCTGGTTTCTCAGTCTGTTTCCTAGTGCCGGTTTGAAGTTCCTGCAGTTTTCACTGTAAACCCGGGTTGGAACTAGTACCTCCCCATATATATGTATGGAGTGGAGATGGCAACTGAAAAGAAACTTTGTGTTCCCAACAAGCTAGGTGAAGGACGGCTTTCACACACACTTATCTCTCAGAACTGAGCATGTGGAGAGACGTTCGTTCATCTAGCCCAAAGGGAACGGGTTGCAGGGGAAACTTTTACTCTGGTTTCTCAGTCTGTTTCCTAGTGCCGGTTTGAAGTTCCTGCAGTTTTCACTGTAAAACAGAGTTGGAGCTTGTACCTCCCCATATATATGTATGGAGTGTTGTTTGCAACTGAAAAGAAACTTTGTGTTCCCAACAAGCTAGGTGAAGGACGGCATTCACACACAATTATCTCTCAGAACTGAGCATGTGGAGAGACTTTCTTTCAACTATCACAAAGGGAACGGGTTGCAGGTGAAACTTTTACTCCGGTTTCTCAGTCTGTTTCCTACTGCCGGTTTGAAGTTCCTGCAGTTTTCACTGTAAAAGCGAGTTCGAGCTAGAACCTCCCCATATATATGTATGGATTGGAGTTTGCAACTGAAAAGAAACTTTGTGTTCCCAACAAGCTAGGTGAAGTACGGCTTTCACACACACTTATCTCTCAGAACTGAGTATGTGGAGAGACATTCGTTCATCTAGCACAAAGGGAACGGGTTGCAGGAAAACTTTTACTCTGGTTTCTCAGTCTGTTTCCTAGTGCCGGTTTGAAGTTCCTGCAGTTTTCACTGTAAAACCGAGTTGGAGCTACTACCACCCCATATATATGTATGGAGAGGAGTTTGCAACTGAAAAGAAACTTTGTGTTCCCAACAAGCTAGGTGAAGGACGGCTTTCACACACACTTATCTCTCAGAACTGAGCATGGGGAGAGATGTTCGTTCATCTAGCACAAAGAGAACGGGTTGTAGGAGAAACTTTTACTCTGGTTTCTCAGTCTGTTTCCTAGTGCCGGTTTGAAGTTCCTGCAGTTTTCACTGTAAAACCGAGTTGGAGATAGTACCTCCCCATATATATGTATGGAGTGGTGTTTGCAACTGAAAAGAAACTTTTTGTTCCCAACAAACTAGGTGAAGGTCGGCTTTCACACACACATATCTCTCAGAACTGAGCATGTGGAGAGACGTTCGTTCATCTAGCAAATAGGGAACGGGTTGCAGGAGAAACTTTTTCTCTGGTTTCTCAGTCTGTTTCCTAGTGCCGGTTTGAAGTTCCTGCAGTTTTCACTGTAAAAAAGTGTTGGAGCTAGTACCTCCCCATATATATGTATGGAGTGGAGTTTGCAACTGAAAAGAAACTTTGTGTTCCCAACAAGCTAGGTGAAGGACGGCTTTCACACACACTTATCTCTCAGAACTGAGCATGTGGAGAGACGTTCGTTCATCTAGCACAAAGGGAACGGGTTGCAGGAGAAACTTTTACTCTGGTTTCTCAGTCTGTTTCCTAGTGCTGGTTTGAAGTTCCTGCAGTTTTCACTGTTAAACCGAGTTGGAGCTAGAACCACCGCATATATATGTATGGAGTGGAGTTTGCAACTGAAAAGAAACTTTGTGTTCCAAAAAAGCTAGGTGAAGGACGGCTTTCACACACACTTATCTCTTCAGAAATAAGCATGTGGAGAGACGTTCGTTCATCTAGCACAAAGGGAACGGGTTGCAGGAGAAACTTTTACTCTGGTTTCTCAGTCTGTTTCCTAGTGCCGGTTTGAAGTTCCTGCAGTTTTCACTGTAAAACTGATTTGGAGCTTGTACCTCCCCATATATATGTATGGAGTGGAGTTTGCAACTGAAAAGAAACTTTGTGTTCCCAACAAGCTAGGTGAAGTACGGCTTTCACACACACTTATCTCTCAGAACTGAGCATGTGGAGAGACATTCGTTCATCTAGCACAAAGGGAACGGGTTGCAGGAAAACTTTTACTCTGGTTTCTCAGTCTGTTTCCTAGTGCCGGTTTGAAGTTCCTGCAGTTTTCAATGTAAACCCGGGTTGGAACTAGTACCTCCCCATATATATGTATGGAGTGGAGATGGCAACTGAAAAGAAACTTTGTGTTCCAAACAAGCTAGGTGAAGGACGGCTTTCACACACACTTATCTCTCAGAACTGAGCATGTGGAGAGACGTTCGTTCATCTAGCACAAAGGGAACGGGTTGCAGGGGAAACTTTTACTCTGGATTCTCAGTCTGTTTCCTAGTGCCGGTTTGAAGTTCCTGCAGTTTTCACTGTAAAACCGAGTTGGAGCTTGTACCTCCCCATATATATGTATGGAGTGGTGTTTGCAACTGAAAAGAAACTTTGTGTTCCCAACAAGCTAGGTGAAGGACGGCTTTCACACACACATATCTCTCAGAACTGAGCATGTGGAGGGTCGTTCGTTCATCTAGCACAAAAGGAACGGGTTGCAGGAGAAACTTCTACTCTGGTTTCTCAGTCTGTTTCCTAGTGCCGGTTTGAAGTTCCTGCAGTTTTCACTGTAAAACCGATTTGGAGCTAGTACCTACCCATATATATGTATAGAGTGGAGTTTGCAACTGAAAAGAAACTTTGTGTTCCCAACAAGCTAGGTGAAGGACGGCTTTCACACACAATTATCTCTCAGAACTGAGCATGTGGAGAGACTTTCTTTCAACTATCAAAAAGGGAACGGGTTGCAGGTGAAACTTTTACTCCGGTTTCTCAGTCTGTTTCCTAGTGCCGGTTTGAAGTTCCTGCAGTTTTCACTGTAAAAGCGAGTTCGAGCTAGAACCTCCCCATATATATGTATGGATTGGAGTTTGCATCTGAAAAGAAACTTTGTGTTCCCAACAAGCTAGGTGAAGTACGGCTTTCACGCACACTTATCTCTCAGAACTGAGTATGTGGAGAGACATTCGTTCATCTAGCACAAAGGGAACGGGTTGCAGGAAAACTTTTACTCTGGTTTCTCAGTCTGTTTCCTAGTGCCGGTTTGAAGTTCCTGCAGTTTTCACTGTAAAACCGAGTTGGAGCTACTACCACCCCATATATATGTATGGAGTGGAGTTTGCAACTGAAAAGAAACTTTGTGTTCCCAACAAGCTAGGTGAAGGACGGCTTTCACACACACTTACTCTCAGAACTGAGCATGGGGAGAGACGTTCGTTCATCTAGCACAAAGAGAACGGGTTGCAAGAGAAACTTTTACTCTGGTTTCTCAGTCTGTTTCCTAGTGCCGGTTTGAAATTCCTGCAGTTTTCACTTTAAAACCGAGTTGGAGCTAGTACCTCCCCATATATATATATGGAGTGGAGTTTGCAACTGGAAAAAACTTTGTGTTCCCAACAAGCTAGGTGAAGGACGGCTTTCACACACACTTATCTCTCAGAACTGAGCATGTGGAGAGACGTTCGTTCATCTAACACAAAGGGAACGGGATGCTGGGGAAACTTTTTCTCTGGTTTCTCAGTCTGTTTCCTAGTGCCGGTTTGAAGTTCCTGCAGTTTTCACTGTAAAAAAGTGTTGGAGCTAGTACCTCCCCATATATATGTATGGAGTGGAGTTTGCAACTGAAAAGAAACTTTGTGTTCCCAACAAGCTAGGTGAAGGACGGCTTTCACACACAGTTATCTCTCAGAACTGAGCATGTGGAGAGACGTTCGTTCATCTAGCACAAAGGGAACGGGTTGCAGGAGAAACGTTTTCTCTGGTTTCTCAGACTGTTTCCTAGTGCCGGTTTGAAGTTCCTGCAGTTTTCACTGTAAAACCAATTTGGAGCTAGTACCTCCCCATATATATGTATGGATTGGAGTTTGCAACTTAAAAGAAACTTTGTGTTCCCAACAAGCTAGGTGAAGGACGGCTTTCACACACACTTATCTCTCAGAACTGAGCATGTGGAGAGACGTTCGTTCATCTAGCACAATGGGAACTGGTTGCAGGAGAAACTTTTACTCTGGTATCTCAGTCTGTTTCATAGTGCCGGTTTGAAGTTCCTGCAGTTTTCACTCTAAAACAGAGTTGGAGCTAGTACCTCTCCATATATATGTATGGAGTGGAGTTTGCAACTGAAAAGAAACTTTGTGTTCCCAACAAGCAAGGTGAAGGACGGCTTTCACACACACTTATCTCTCAGAACTGAGCATGTGGATAGACGTTCGTTCAAATAGCACATAGGGAACGGGTTGCTGGAGAAACTTTTACTCTGGTTTCTCAGTCTGTTTCCTAGTGCGGGTTTGAAGTTCTTGCAGTTTTCACTGTAAAACCGAGTTGGAGCTTGTACCTACCCATATATATGTATGGATTGGAGTTTGCAACTGAAAAGAAACTTTGTGTTCCCAACAAGCTAGGTGAAGTACGGCTTTCACACACACTTATCTCTCTGAACTGAGCATGTGGAAAGACGTTCATCCATCGAGCACAAAGGGAAAGGTTTGCCTGTGAAACTTTTACTCTGGTTTCTCAGTCTGTTTCCTAGTGCCGTTTTGAAGTTCCTGCAGTTTTCACTGTAAAACCAATTTGGAGTTAGTTCCTACCCATGTATATGTATGGAGTGGAGTTTGCAACCGAAAAGAAACCTTGTGTTCCCAACCAGATAAGTGAAGGACGGCTTTCACACACACATATCTCTCAGAACTGAGCATGTGCAGAGACTTTCGTTCATTTAGCACAATTGGAAAGGTTTCCAGGAGAAACTAGTTCTGTTTTTCTCAGTCTGTTTCCTAGTGCCGTTTTGAATTTCCTGCAGTTTTCACTGTAAAACCGGGTTTGAACTAGTACCTCCCCATATATATGTATCGAGAGGTGTTTGCAATTGAAAAGAACATTTGTGTTAACAACAAGCTAAGTGAAGGAAGGCTTTCACACACACTTATCCCTAGAACTGAGCAGGTGGAGAGACGTACGTTCATCTAGCACAAAGCGAACGGGTTGCAGAAGAAACTATTAATCTGGATTCTCAATCTGTTTCCTAGTGCCGGTGTGAAGTTCCTGCAGTTTTCACTGTAACCACGAGTTGGGGCCAATAACTCCCCATTTATATGTATGGAGTGGAGTTTGCAACTGAAAAGAAACTTTGTGTTCCCAACAAAGTATTTGAAATTTGGCTTTCACACACACTTAACCTTCAGAACTGAACATGTGCAGAGACGTTCGTTCATCTAGCACAAACGGAACGGTTTGCAGGAGAAACTTGTACTCTTTTTTATCAGTCTGTTTCCTAGTGCCGGTTTGAAGTTCCTGCAGTTTTCACTGTAAAACCGAGTTGAAACTAGTACCTCACCATATATATATATGCAGAGGAATTGGCAATTGAAAAGTAACTTTGTGTTCCCAACAATGTAGGTTAATGACGGCTTTCACACACACTTATCTCTCAGAACTGAGCATGTGGAGAAACGTTCGTTCATGTAGCACAAAGGGAAAGGGTTGCAGGAGAATCTTTCCTCTGGTTTCTCAGTCTGTTTCCTAGTGCCGGTTTGAATTTCCTGCAGTTTTCACTGTAAAACCGATTTGGAGCTAGTACATCCCCATATATATGTATGGAGAGGTGTTTGCAACTGAAAAGAAAGTTTGTTTTCCCAACAAGCTAGGTGAAAGACGGCTTGCAAACACACTTCTCTCTCTAAACTGAGCATGTGGAGACACGATCTTTCATCTAGCACAACAGAAACGGGTTGCAGGAAAAACTTTTACTTTGGATTCTCAGTCTGTTTCCTAGTGCCGGTTTGAAATTCCGGCAGTTTTCACAGTAAAATCGAGTTGAAGCTAGGACCTCCCCATATATATGTATGGAGTGGGGTTGGCAACTGAAAAGAAACTTTGTGTTCTCAACAAGCTACTTGAAGGACGGCTTTCACACACAATTATCTCTCAGAACTGAGCATGAGGAGAGACTTTCGTTCAAATAGCACAAAGGGAAAGGGTTGCAGGAGAAACTTTTACTCTGGATTCTCAGTCTCTTTCCTAGTGCCGGTGTGAAGTTCCTGCAGTTTTCACTGTAAAAACGAGTTGGAGCTAATACCTCCCCATATATATGTATTGAGAGGAGTTTGCAATTGAAAAGAACTTTGTGTTCCCAACAAGCTAGGTGAAGTACGGCTTTCACACACTCTTATCTCTCAGAACTGAACATGTGCAGAGACGTTCGTTCATCTAGTAAAAATGGAACGGGATGCAGGAGAAACTTTTAATCTGGTTTCTCAGTCTGTTTCCTAGTGCCGGTTTGAAATTCCGGCAGTTTTCACAGTAAAATCGAGTTGAAGCTAGGACCTCCCCATATAAATGTATGGAGTGGAGTTGGCAACTGAAAAGAAACTTTGTGTTCTCAACAAGCTACTTGAAGGACGGCTTTCACACACACTTATCTCTCAGAACTTTGCATGTGGAGAGATGTTCGTTCATCTATCACAAAGGGAACGGTTTGCAGGAGAAACTTTTACTGTGGTTTCTCAGGCTGTTTCCTAGTGCTGGTTTGAAGTTCCTGCAGTTTTCCCTGTAAAACTGGGTTGGAGCTAGTACCTCCCCATGTATATGTATGGAGTGGAGTTTGCAACTGAAAAGAAACTTTGTTTTCACAACAAGCTAGGTGAAGGGCGGCTTTCAAACACACTTATCTCTCAGAACTGAGCATGTGGAGAGACTTTCGTTCATCTAGCACAAAGGGAACGGTTTGCAGGTGTAACGTTTACACTGGTTTCTCAGTCTGTTTCCTAGTGCCGGTTTGAAGTTCCTGCAGTTTTCATTGTAAAACCGAGTTGGAGCTAGAACCACCAAATATATATGTATGGAGTGGAGTTTGCAACTGAAAAGAAACTTTGTGTTCCAAAAAACTAGGTGAAGGACGGCTTACACACAAACTTATCTCTTCAGAAATAAGCATGTGGAGAGACGTTCGTTCATCTAGCACAAAGGGAACGGGTTGCAGGAGAAACTTTTACTCTGGTTTCTCAGTCTGTTTCCTAGTGCCGGTTTGAAGTTCCTGCAGTTTTCACTGTAATACCGGGTTGGAGCTAGTACCTCCCCATACAAATGTATGGAGTGGAGTTTGCAACTGAAAAGAAACTTTGTGTTCCCAACAAGCTAGGTGAAGGACGGCTTTCACACACACTTATCTCTCAGAACTTTGCATGTGGAGAGACGTTCGTTCATCTATCACAAAGAGAACGGGTTGCAGGAGAAACTTTTACTGTGGTTTCTCAGTCTGTTTCCTAGTGCCGGTTTGAAGTTCCTGCAGTTTTCACTGTAAAACCGAGTTGGAGCTTGTACCTCCCCATATATATGTATGGAGTGGAGTTTGCAACTGAAAAGAAACTTTGTGTTCCCAACAAGCTAGGTGAAGAACGGCTTTCACACACACTTATCTCTTCAGAACTGTGCATGGGGATAGACGTTCGTTCATCTAGCACAAAGGGAACGGGTTGCAGGAGTAACGTTTACACTGGTTTCTCAGTCTGTTTCCTAGTGCCGGTTTGAAGTTCCTGCAGTTTTCCCTGTAAAACCGGGTTGGAGCTAGTACCTCCCCATGTATATGTATGGAGTGGAGTTTGCATCTGAAAAGAAACTTTGTGTTCCCAACAAGCTAGGTGAAGGACGGCTTTCACACACACTTATCTCTCAGAACTGAGCATGTGGAGAGACGTTCGTTCATCTAGCACAAAGGGAACGGGTTGCAGGAGAAACTTTTACTCTGGTTTCTCAGTCTGTTTCCTAGTGCCGATTTGAAGTTCCTGCAGTTTACACTGTAAAACAGAGTTGGAGCTAGTACCTCCCCATATATATGTATGGAGTGGAGTTTGCAACTGAAAAGAAACTTTCTGTTCCCAACAAGCTAGGTGAACAACGGCTTTCACACACACTTATCTGTCAGAACTGAGCATGTGGAGAGACATTCGTTCATCTAGCACAAAAGGAACGGGATGCAAGAGAAACTTTTACTCTGGTTTCACAGTCTGTTTCCTAGTGCCGGTTTGAAGTTCCTGCAGTTTTCACTGTAAAACCGTGTTGGATCTAGTACGTCCCCATATATATGTATGGAGTGGAGTTTGCAACTGAAAAGAAACTTTGTGTTCCCAACAAGCTAGGTGAAGTACGGCTTTCACACACACACATCTCTCAGAACTTTGCATGTGGAGAGACGTTCGTTCATCTAGCACAAAGGGAACGGGTTGCAGGAGAAACTTTTACTCTGGTTTCTCAGTCTGTTTCCTAGTGCCGGTTTGAAGTTCCTGCTGTTTTCACTGTAAAACCGGGTTGGAGCTAGTACCTCCCCATACAAATGTATGGATTGGAATTTGCAACTGAAAAGAAACTTTGTGTTGCCAAAAAGCTTGGTGAAGGGCGGCATTCACACACACATATCTCTCAGAACTGAGCATGTGGAGAGACGTTCGTTCATCTAGCACAAAGGGAACGGGTTGCAGGAGAAACTTTTACTCTGGTTTCTCAGTCTGTTTCCTAGTGCCGGTTTGAAGTTCCTGCAGTTTTCACTGTTAAACCGAGTTGGAGCTAGAACAACCGCATATATATGTATGGAGTGGAGTTTGCAACTGAAAAGAAACTTTGTGTTCCAAAAAAGCTAGGTGAAGGACGGCTTACACACACACTTATCTCTTCAGAAATAAGCATGTGGAGAGACGTTCGTTCATCAAGCACAAAGGGAACGGGTTGCAGGAGAAACTTTTACTCTGGTTTCTCAGTCTGTTTCCTAGTGCCGGTTTGAAGTTCCTGCAGTTTTCACTGTAAAACAGAGTTGGAGCTAGTACCTCCCCATATATATGTATGGAGTGGAGTTTGCAACTGAAAAGAAACTTTGTGTTCCCAACAAGCTAGGTGAAGTACGGCTTTCACACACACTTATCTCTCAGAACTGAGCATGTGGAGAGACATTCGTTCATCTAGCACAAAGGGAACGGGTTGCAGGAAAACTTTTACTCTGGTTTCTCAGTCTGTTTCCTAGTGCCGGTTTGAAGTTCCTGCAGTTTTCACTGTAAACCCGGGTTGGAACTAGTACCTCCCCATATATATGTATGGAGTGGAGATGGCAACTGAAAAGAAACTTTGTGTTCCAAACAAGCTAGGTGAAGGACGGCTTTCACACACACTTATCTCTCAGAACTGAGCATGTGGAGAGACGTTCGTTCATCTAGCACAAAGGGAACGGGTTGCAGGGGAAACTTTTACTCTGGTTTCTCAGTCTGTTTCCTAGTGCCGGTTTGAAGTTCCTGCAGTTTTCACTGTAAAACCGAGTTGGAGATTGTACCTCCCCATATATATGTATGGAGTGGTGTTTGCAACTGAAAAGAAACTTTGTGTTCCCAACAAGCTAGGTGAAGGACGGCTTTCACACACACATATCTCTCAGAACTGAGCATGTGGAGGGTCGTTCGTTCATCTAGCACAAAGGGAACGGGTTGCAGGAGAAACTTCTACTCTGGTTTCTCAGTCTGTTTCCTAGTGCCGGTTTGAAGTTCCTGCAGTTTTCACTGTAAAACCGATTTGGAGCTAGTACCTACCCATATATATGTATAGAGTGGAGTTTGCAACTGAAAAGAAACTTTGTGTTCCCAACAAGCTAGGTGAAGGACGGCTTTCACACACAATTATCTCTCAGAACTGAGCATGTGGAGAGACTTTCTTTCAACTATCACAAAGGGAACGGGTTGCAGGTGAAACTTTTACTCCGGTTTCTCAGTCTGTTTCCTAGTGCCGGTTTGAAGTTCCTGCAGTTTTCACTGTAAAAGCGAGTTCGAGCAGGAACCTCCCCATATATATGTATGGATTGGAGTTTGCATCTGAAAAGAAACTTTGTGTTCCCAACAAGCTAGGTGAAGTACGGCTTTCACACACACTTATCTCTCAGAACTGAGTATGTGGAGAGACATTCGTTCATCTAGCACAAAGGGAACGGGTTGCAGGAAAACTTTTACTCTGGTTTCTCAGTCTGTTTCCTAGTGCCGGTTTGAAGTTCCTGCATTTTTCACTGTAAAACCGAGTTGGAGCTACTACCACCCCATATATATGTATGGAGTGGAGTTTGCAACTGAAAAGAAACTTTGTGTTCCCAACAAGCTAGGTGAAGGACGGCTTTCACACACACTTATCTCTCAGAACTGAGCATGTGGAGAGACGTTCGTTCATCTAACACAAAGGGAACGGGATGCAGGGGAAACTTTTTCTCTGGTTTCTCAGTCTGTTTCCTAGTGCCGGTTTGAAGTTCCTGCAGTTTTCACTGTAAAACCGAGTTGGAGCTAGTACCTCCCCATATATATGTATGGAGTGGAGTTTGCAACTGAAAAGAAACTTTGTGTTCCCAACAAGCTAGGTGAAGGACGGCTTTCACACACACTTATCTCTCAGAACTGAGCATGTGGAGAGACGTTCGTTCATCTAGCACAAAGGGAACGGGTTGCAGGAGAAACGTTTTCTCTGGTTTCTCAGACTGTTTCCTAGTGCCGGTTTGAAGTTCCTGCAGTTTTCACTGTAAAACCAATTTGGAGCTAGTACCTCCCCATATATATGTATGGATTGGAGTTTGCAACTTAAAAGAAACTTTGTGTTCCCAACAAGCTAGGTGAAGGACGGCTTTCACACACACTTATCTCTCAGAACTGAGCATGTGGAGAGACGTTCGTTCATCTAGCACAAATTGAACGGGTTGAAAGAGAAACTTTACTCAGGTTTCTCAGTCTGTTTCCTAGTGCCGGTTTGAAGTTCCTGCAGTTTTCACTCTAAAACAGAGTTGGAGCTAGTACCTCCCCATATATATGTATGGATTGGAGTTTGCAACTTAAAAGAAACTTTGTGTTCCCAACAAGCTAGGTGAAGGACGGCTTTCACACACACTTATCTCTCAGAACTGAGCATGTGGAGAGACGTTCGTTCATCTAGCACAATGGGAACTGGTTGCAGGAGAAACTTTTACTCTGGTATCTCAGTCTGTTTCCTAGTGCCGGTTTGAAGTTCCTGCAGTTTTCACTCTAAAACAGAGTTGGAGCTAGTACCTCTCCATATATATGTATGGAGTGGAGTTTGCAACTGAAAAGAAACTTTGTGTTCCCAACAAGCAAGGTGAAGGACGGCTTTCACACACACTTATCTCTCAGAACTGAGCATGTGGATAGACGTTCGTTCAAATAGCACATAGGGAACGGGTTGCTGGAGAAACTTTTACTCTGGTTTCTCAGTCTGTTTCCTAGTGCCGTTTTGAAGTTCCTGCAGTTTTCACTGTAAAACCAATTTGGAGTTAGTTCCTACCCATGTATATGTATGGAGTGGAGTTTGCAACCGAAAAGAAACCTTGTGTTCCCAACCAGATAAGTGAAGGACGGCTTTCACACACACATATCTCTCAGAACTGAGCATGTGCAGAGACTTTCGTTCATTTAGCACAATTGGAAAGGTTTCCAGGAGAAACTAGTTCTGTTTTTCTCAGTCTGTTTCCTAGTGCCGTTTTGAATTTCCTGCAGTTTTCACTGTAAAACCGGGTTTGAACTAGTACCTCCCCATATATATGTATCGAGAGGTGTTTGCAATTGAAAAGAACATTTGTGTTAACAACAAGCTAAGTGAAGGAAGGCTTTCACACACACTTATCCCTAGAACTGAGCAGGTGGAGAGACGTACGTTCATCTAGCACAAAGCGAACGGGTTGCAGAAGAAACTATTAATCTGGATTCTCAATCTGTTTCCTAGTGCCGGTGTGAAGTTCCTGCAGTTTTCACTGTAACCACGAGTTGGGGCCAATAACTCCCCATTTATATGTATGGAGTGGAGTTTGCAACTGAAAAGAAACTTTGTGTTCCCAACAAAGTATTTGAAATTTGGCTTTCACACACACTTAACCTTCAGAACTGAACATGTGCAGAGACGTTCGTTCATCTAGCACAAACGGAACGGTTTGCAGGAGAAACTTGTACTCTTTTTTATCAGTCTGTTTCCTAGTGCCGGTTTGAAGTTCCTGCAGTTTTCACTGTAAAACCGAGTTGAAACTAGTACCTCACCATATATATATATGCAGAGGAATTGGCAATTGAAAAGTAACTTTGTGTTCCCAACAATGTAGGTTAATGACGGCTTTCACACACACTTATCTCTCAGAACTGAGCATGTGGAGAAACGTTCGTTCATGTAGCACAAAGGGAAAGGGTTGCAGGAGAATCTTTCCTCTGGTTTCTCAGTCTGTTTCCTAGTGCCGGTTTGAATTTCCTGCAGTTTTCACTGTAAAACCGATTTGGAGCTAGTACATCCCCATATATATGTATGGAGAGGTGTTTGCAACTGAAAAGAAAGTTTGTTTTCCCAACAAGCTAGGTGAAAGACGGCTTGCAAACACACTTCTCTCTCTAAACTGAGCATGTGGAGACACGATCTTTCATCTAGCACAACAGAAACGGGTTGCAGGAAAAACTTTTACTTTGGATTCTCAGTCTGTTTCCTAGTGCCGGTTTGAAATTCCGGCAGTTTTCACAGTAAAATCGAGTTGAAGCTAGGACCTCCCCATATATATGTATGGAGTGGGGTTGGCAACTGAAAAGAAACTTTGTGTTCTCAACAAGCTACTTGAAGGACGGCTTTCACACACAATTATCTCTCAGAACTGAGCATGAGGAGAGACTTTCGTTCAAATAGCACAAAGGGAAAGGGTTGCAGGAGAAACTTTTACTCTGGATTCTCAGTCTCTTTCCTAGTGCCGGTGTGAAGTTCCTGCAGTTTTCACTGTAAAACCGAGTTGGAGCTAATACCTCCCCATATATATGTATTGAGAGGAGTTTGCAATTGAAAAGAACTTTGTGTTCCCAACAAGCTAGGTGAAGTACGGCTTTCACACACTCTTATCTCTCAGAACTGAACATGTGCAGAGACGTTCGTTCATCTAGTAAAAATGGAACGCGATGCAGGAGAAACTTTTAATCTGGTTTCTCAGTCTGTTTCCTAGTTGCGGTTTTAATTTTCTGATATTTCACTGTAAAATAGATTTGGAGCTAGTACCGACCCATATATATGCATGGAGTGGAGTTTGCAACTGAAAAGAAACTTTGTGTTCCCAACAAGCTAGGTGAAGTACGGCTTTCACACCCACTTATCTCTCTGAGCTGAGCATGTGGAAAGACGTTCATCCATCTAGCACAAAGGGAAAGGTTTGCCTGGGAAACTTTTACTCTGGTTTCTCAGTCTGTTTCCAAGTGCCGTTTTGAAGTTCCTGCAGTTTTCACTGTAAAACCAATTTGGAGTTAGTTCCTACCCATGTATATGTATGGAGTGGAGTTTGCAACCGAAAAGAAACCTTGTGTTCCCAACAAGATAAGTGAAGGACGGCTTTCACACACACTTATCTCTCAGAACTGAGCATGTGCAGAGACTTTCGTTCATCTAGCACAAATTGAAAGGTTTCCAGGAGAAACTAGTACTCTTTTTCTCAGTCTGTTTCCTAGTGCCGTTTTGAATTTCCTGCAGTTTTCACTGTAAAACCGATTTGGAACTAGTACCTCCCCATATATATGTATCGAGAGGTGTTTGCAATTGAAAAGAACATTTGTGTTCACAACAAGCTAAGTGAAGGAAGGCTTTCACACACACTTTTCAATAGAACTGAGCAGGTGGAGAGACGTACGTTCATCTAGCACAAAGCGAACGGGTTGCAGAAGAAAATATTAATCTGGATTCTCAATCTGTTTCCTAGTGCCGGTGTGAAGTTCCTGCAGTTTTCACTGTAACCACGATTTGGGGCCAATAACTCCCCATTTATATGTATGGAGTGGAGTTTGCAACTGAAAAGAAACTTTGTGTTCCCAACAAGATATTTGAAGTTAGGCTTTCACACACACTTATCCTTCAGAACTGAACATGTGCAGAGACTTTTGTTCATCTAGCACAAACGGAACGGTTTGCAGGAGAAACTTGTACTCTTTTTTATCAGTCTGTTTCCTAGTGCCGGTTTGAAGTTCCTGCAGTTTTCACTGTAAAACCGTGTTGAAACCAGTACCTCACTATATATATATATATGCAGAGGAGTTTGCAATTGAAAAGTAACTTTGTGTTCCCAACAATGTAGGTTAATGACGGCTTTCACACACACTTATCTCTCAGAACTGAGCATGTGGAGAGACGTTCGTTCATCAAGCACAAAGGAAAGGGTTGCTGGAGAATCTTTCCTCTGGTTTCTCAGTCTGTTTCCTAGTGCCGGTTTGAAGTTCCTGCAGTTTTCACTGTAAAACCGAGTTGGAGCTAGTACCTCCAAATATATATGTATGGAGTGGAGTTTGCAACTGAAAAGAAACTTTGTGTTCCCAACAAGCTAGGTGAAGGACGGCTTTCACACACACTTATCTCTCAGAACTGAGCATGTGGAAAGACGTTCGTTCATCTAGCACAAAGGGAACGGGTTGCAGGAGAATCATTTACTCTGGTTTCTCAGTCTGTTTCCTAGTGCCGGTTTGAAGTTCCTGCAGTTTTCACTGTAAAACCGAGTTGGAGCTAGTACCTCCAAATATATATGTATGCAGTGGAGTTTGCATCTGAAAATAAACATTGTGTTCCCAACAATCTAGGTGAAGGACGGCTTTCACACACACTTATTTCTCAGAACTGAGCATGTGGAGAGACGTTCGTTCATCTAGCACAAAGGGAACGGGTTGCAGTAGAAACTTTTCTCTAGATTTTCAGTCTGTTTCCTAGTGCCAGTTTGAAGGTCCTGCAGTATTCACTGTAAAACCGAGTTGGAGCTAGTACCAGCCCATATATATGTATGGAGTGGTGTTTGCAACTGAAAAGAAACTTTGTGTTCTCAACAAGCTACTTGAAGGACGGCTTTCACACACAATTATCTCTCAGAACTGAACATGAGGAGAGACTTTCGTTCAAATAGCACAAAGGGAAAGGGTTGCAGGAGAAACTTTTACCCTGGATTCTCAGTCTCTTTCCTAGTGCCGGTGTGAAGTTCCTGCAGTGTTCACTGTAAAACCGAGTTGGAGCTAATACCTCCCCATATATATGTATTGAGAGGAGTTTGCAATTGAAAAGAACTTGTGTTCCCAGCAAGCTAGGTGAAGTACGGCTTTCACACACACTTATCTCTCAGAACTGAACATGTGCAGAGACGTTCGTTCATCTAGTAAAAATGGAACGGGATACAGGAGAAACTTTTAATCTGGTTTCTCAGTCTGTTTCCTAGTTCCGGTTTTAATTTTCTGCAGTTTTCACTGTAAATCCGAGTTGGAGCTATTACCTACCCATATATATGTATTGTGTGGATTTGGTAACTGAAAAAAAATTTTGAGTTCCCAAAAAGCTAGGTGAAGGACGGCTTTCAAAAACAGTTCTCTCTCAAAACTGAGTATGTGGAGCGACTTTCGTTCATCAAGCACACAGGGAACGGGTTGCAGGAGAAACTTTTACTCTGGTTTCTCAGTTTGTTTCCTTGTGCCGGTTTAAAGTTCCAGCAGTTTTCACTGTGAAAACGAGTTGGGGCTAGTACCTCCCCATATATAAGTAAGAAGAGGAATTGGCAATTGAAAAGTAGTTTTGTGTTCCAACAAGCTAGGTGAAGGTCGGCTTTCACACACACTTATCTCTCAGAACTGAGCATGTGGAAAGACTTTCGTTCATCTAGCACAAAGGGAACGGCTTGCAAGAGAAATTTTTCTCTGGATTCTCAGTCTGTTTCCTAGTGCCGGTGTGAAGAACCTGCAGTTTTCACTGTAAAACCGAGTTGGAGCTAGTACATCCCCATATATATGTATGGAGAGGTGTTTGCAACTGAAAAGATAGTTTGTTTTCCCAACAAGCTAGGTGAAAGACGGCTTGCAAACAGACTTCTCTGTCTAAACTGAGCATGTGGAGAGACGATCTTTCATCTAGCACAACAGAAACGGGTTGCAGGAAAAACTTTTACTTTGGATTCTCAGTCTGTTTCCTAGTGCCGGTTTGAAATTCCGGCAGTTTTCACAGTAAAATCGAGTTGAAGCTATGACCTCCCCATATATATGTATGGATTGGATTTGGCAACTGAAAAGAAACTTTGTGTTCCCAACAAGCTATGTGAAGGACGGCTTTCACACACACTTATCTCTCAGAACTGAACATGTGCAGAGACATTCGTTCATCTAGCACAAAGGGAACGGTTTGCAGGAGAAACTTTTACCCTTTTATCTCAGTCTGTTTCCTAGTGCCGGTTTGAAGTTCCTGCAGTTTTCACTATAAAACCGAGTTGGAGCTAGTACCTCCCCACATATATGTATGGAGTGGAGTTTGCACCTGAAAAGGAACTTTGTGTTCCCAGCAAGATAGGTGAAGGACGGATTTCACACACACTTATCTCTCTGAACAGAGCATGTGGGAAGACGTTCGTTCATCTAGCACAAAGGGAAAGGTTTCCAAGAAAAACTTTTACTCTGGATTCTCAGTCTGTTTCCTAGTGCCGGTTTGAAGTTCCTGCAGTTTTCACTGTAAAACCGAGTTGGAGCTAGTACCTAACCATATATATGTATGGAGTGGATTTGGAAACTGAAAAGAAACTTGGAATTCCCAACAAGCCAGTTGAAGGACGGCTTTCACACACACTTAACTCTCAGAATTGAGCATGTGGAGAGACGTTCGTTCATCTAGCGCAAAGGAAACGAGTTGCAGGAGAAACTTTTACTCTGGATTCTCAGTCTCTTTCCTAGTGCCGGTGTGAAGTTCCTGCAGTTTTCACTGTAAAACCGAGTTGGATCTAATACCTCCCCATATATATGTATTGAGAGGAGTTTGCAATTGAAAAGAACTCTGTGTTCCCAACAAGCTAGGTGAAGTACGGCTTTCACACACACTTAACTCTCAGAATTGAGCATGTGGAGAGACGTTCGTTCATCTAGCGTAAAGGGAAAGGGTTGCAGGGGAAACTTTTACTCTGGTTTCTCAGTCTGTTTCCTAGTGCCGGTATTAATTTTCTGCAGTTTTCACTGTAAATCCGTGTTGGAGCTAGTACTTACCCATATATCAGTATGGATTGGAGTTTGCAACTGAAAAGAATCTTTGTGTTCCCAACAAGCTAGGTGAAGGACGGCTTTCACACACACTTATCTCTCTGAAATCATCATGTGAAAATACGTTCGTTCATCTAGCACAAAGGGAACGGCTTTCAGAAGAAACTTTTACTCTGGATTCTCATTCTGTTTCCTAGTGCCGGTTTGATGTTCCTGCAGTTTTCACTGTAAAACAGATTTGGAGCAAGTACCTCCCCATATATAAGTATGGAGTGGAGTTGACAACTGAAAAGATACTTTGTGTTCCCAACAAGCTAGGTGAAGGACGGCTTTCAAACCCAATTATCTCTCAGAAGTGAGCATGTGGAGAGACATTCGTTCATCTAGCACAAAGGGAACGGCTTGCAGGAGAAATTTTAACTCTGGTTCTCAGTCTGTTTCCCAGTGCCTGTTTTAATTTTCTGCAATTATCACTGAAAAACCGAGTTGGAACTAGTACCTACCCATATATATGTATGGTGTGCAGTTTGCAACTGCAAAGAAACTTTGTGTTCCCATCAAGCTATGTAAAGGACGGCTTTCACACACATATCTCTCTGAACTGATCATGTGGAAAGACGTTCATTCATCTAGTACAAAGGGAAAGTTTTGCAGGAAAAAGTTTTCTCTGGTTTCTCAGTCTGTTTCCTAGAGACGGTTTGAAGTTCCTGCTGTTTTCACTGGAAAACCGAGTTGGAGCTAGTACCACCCCATTTATATGTATGGAGAGGAGTTTGCATTTAAAAATTAAATTTGTGTTCCCATCAAGCTAGGTGATCGACTGCTTTCACACACATTTATCTCTCAGAAATGAGCATGTGGAGAGACGTTCGTTCTTCTTGCACAAATGGAACGGGTTGCAGGAGAAACATTTACTCTGGTTTCTCAGTCTCTTTCCTAGTGTCGGTTTTAATTTTCTGCAGTTTTCACTGTAAATCCGAGTTGGAGCTATTACCTACCCATATATATGTATTGTGTGGATTTGGCAACTGAAAAAAAATTTTGAGTTCCCAAAAAGCTATGTGAAGGACGGCTTTCACACACAGTTCTCTCTCAGAACTGAGCATGTGGAGCGACTTTCATTCATCTAGCACAAAGGGAACGGGTTGCAGTAGAAACTTTAATCTGGATTCTCATTCTGTTTCCTAGTGCATATTTGAAGTTCCTGCAGTTTTCACTGTAAAACCGAGTTGGATCTAGTAACTATCCATATATATGTATGGAGTGGAGTTGGCAACTGAAAAGAAACTATGTGTTCCCAACAAGCTAGGTGAAGGACGGTTTCACACATAATTATCTATCAGAACTGAGCATGTGGAGAGACGTTCGTTCATCTAGCAAAGGGAACGGATTGCAGGAGAAACTTTTACTCTGTTTTCTCAGTCTGATTCCTAGTGCCGGTTCGAATTTTCTGCACTTTTCAGTGTAAAACCGAGTTTCAGTTTGTACTTACCCATATATATGTATGGAGTGGAGTTGGCAACTGAAAAGAATCTTTAAGTTCCCAACAAGCTAGTTGAAGTACGGCTTTCACACACACTTCTCTCTCAGAACTGAGCATGTGGAGAGACTTTCTTTCATCTTCCACAAAGGAAACGGGTTGCAGGAGAAACTTTTACTCTGGTTTCTCAGTCTGTTTCCTAGTGCCGGTTTGAAGTTCCTGCAGTATTCACTGTAAAACCGAGTTTTAGCTAGTACCACCCCATATATATGTATGGAGTGGAGTTGGCAACTGAAAAGAAACTATGTGTACCAACAAGCTAGGTGAAGGGCGGCTTTAACACACACTTATTTCTCAGAACTGAACATGTGCAGACACTTTCGTTCATCTAGCACAAAGGGAACGGATTGCAGGAGAAACTTTTACTCTGTTTTCTCAGTCTGATTCCTAGTGCCCGTTCGAATTTTCTGCACTTTTCATTGTAAAACAGAGTTGGAGCTAGTAATTACCCATATATCTGGTTGGAGTGGAGTTTGCAACTGAAAAGTAACTTTGTGTTCCCAACAAGCTAGGTGAAGTACGGCTTTCACACACACTTATCTCTCTGAACTCACCATGTGAAAATACGTTCGTTCAGGTAGCACAAAGGGAACGGGTTCCAGAAGAAACTATTACTCTGGATTCTCAGTCTGTTTCCTAGTGCCGGTTTGATGTTCCTGCTGTTTTCACTGTAAAACAGATTTGGAGCTAGTACCTCCCCATATATATGTATGGAGTGGAGTTGGCAACTGAAAAGAAACTTTGTGTTCCCAACAAGCTAGGTGAAGAACGGCTTTCACACCCAATTATCTCTCAGAACTGAACATGTGGAGAGACATTCGTTCATCTAGCACAAAGGGAACAGGTTGCAGGAGTAACTTTTACTCTGGTTTCTCAGTCTGTTTCCTAGTGCGGTTTGAAGTTCCTGCAGTTTTCACTACAAAACAGTGTTGGTTTTAGTACCACACCATATATATGTATGGAGTGGTGTTTGCAACTGAAAATAAACTTTGTGTTCCCAACAAGCTACATGAAGTACGGCTTTCACACACATTATCTCTCAGAACTGAACATGTGCAGAAACTTTCGTTCATCTAGCACAAAGTGAAAGGTTTCCAGGAAAAACTTTTACTCTCGATTCTCAGTCTGTTTCCTAGTGCCGGTTTGAAGTTCCTGCAGTTTTCACTATAAAACAGAGTTGGAGCTAGTACCTCCCCATATATATGTATTGTGTGGACTTGAAAACTGAAAAAAAATTTTGATTTCCCAGAAAGCTAGGTGAAGGACGGCTTTCACACACTGTTCTCTCTCAGAATTGAGCATGTGGAGAGTCTTTCGTTCATCTAGCACAAAGGGAACGGGTTGCAGGAGAAACTGTTCCTCTGGTTTCTCAGTTTGTTTCCTGGTGCCTTTTTGATTTTCCTGCAGTTATCACTGTAAAACCGTGTTGGAGCTAGAAACTACACATATAAATTTATGCAGTGGATTTTCAACTTAAAAGAAACTTTGTGTTCCCAACAAGCTAGTTGAAGGACGGCTTTCACAGACACTTATCTCTCAGAACTGAGCATGTGGAGAGACGTTCTTTCATCTAGCACAAAGGTAACTTGTTGCAGGAGGAACTTTTACTTTGGTTTCTGTGTCTGTTTCTTGTGCCTGTTTGAAGTTCCTGCGTTTTTCACTGAAAAACATATTTCGAGCTAGAACCTCCCCATATATATGTATGGAGAGGATTTTGAAATTGAAAAGTAACTCTGTGTTCCCAACAAGCTAGGTGAAGGACGGCTTTCACACACACATCTCTCTCAGAACTGAGCATGTGGAGAGACGTTCGTTCATCTAGAACAAAGGGAAAGAGTTGCAGGAGAAATTCTTAGTCTGGTTTCTCAGTCTGTTTCCTAGTGCCATTTTGAATTTCCTGCAGTTTTCACTGTAAAACCGAGTAGGACCTTGTACCTCCCCATATATATGTGTGGATTGTTGTTTGCAACTGAAAAGAAACTTTGTGTTCCCAACAAGCTAGGTGAAGGACGGCTTTTACACACACATATCTCTCAGAACTGATCATTTGAGAGACGTTTGTTCATTTAGCAAAAAGGGAACGGGATGCAGGAGAAACTTTACTCTGGTTTCTCAGTCTGTTCATAGTTCCGATTTGATTATCCTGCAATTTTCACTGTAAAACCGAGTTGGAGCTAGTACCTACCCATAATAATGTATGCATAGGTGTTTGCAACTGAAAAGGAACTTTGTGTTCTCAACAAGCTAGGTGAAGGACGGTTTTCACACACACTTATCTATCTCAACTGAACATGTGCAGAGACGTTCGTTCATCTAGCACAAAGGGAACGGGTTGCAGGAAAAATTTTACTCTGGTTTCTCAGTCTCTTTCCTACTGCCGGTTAGAAGTTCCTGCATTTTTCTCTGTAAAATCGATTTGGAGCTAGAACCTCCGCATATATATGTATGGAGTGGAGTTTGCACCTGAAAAGGGACTTTGTGTTCCCAACAAGCTAGTTGAAGTACGGCTTTATGCACAATTATCTCTCAGAACTTAGCATGAGGAGAGACGTTCGTTCATCTAGCACAAAGGGAAAGTGTTGCAGGGAAAACTTTTATTCTGTTTTCTCAGTCTGTTTCCTAGTGATGTTTGAAGTTCCTTCATTTTTCACTGTAAAACCGAGTTGGATCTAGTACTTCCCCATATATATGTATTTAGTGCAGATGGCAAATTAAAAGAAAATTTGTGCTCCCAACAAGCTAGGTGAAGGACGGCTTTCACACACACTTATCTCTCAGAACTGAGCATGTGGAGAGACATTCGTTCTTTTAGCATAAAAGGAAAGTGTTGCATGAGAAACTATTACTCTGTTTTCTCAATCTGTTTCCTAGTGCCGGTTTGAAGTTCCTGCTGTTTTCACTGTAAAACCGATTTGGAGATAGTACCTCCCCATATATATATATGGAGAGGAGTTTGCAACTGAAAAGAAACTTTGGGTTCCCAACAAGCTAGGTGAAGGACGGATTTCACACACACTTATCTCTCAAAACTGAGCATGTCGAAAGACGTTCGTTCATCTAGCACAAAGGGAACGGGTTGCAGGAGAAACTTTTACTCTGGTTTCTCAGTCTGTTTCCTAGTGCCGGTATGAAATTCCTGCAGTTTTCACTGTAAAAGAGAGTTGGAGCTAATACCTACCCACATATATGTATGGAGAGGAGTTTTCAACTGAAAAGAAACTTTGCGTTCCCAACAAGCTAGGTGAAGGACGGCTTTCACACACACTTATCTCTCAGAACTCAGCATGTGGAGTGACGTTCGTTCATCTAGCACAAAGGGAACGGGTTGCAGGAGAAACTTTTACTCTGATTTCTCAGTCTGTTTCCTATTGCCTATTTGAAGTTCCAGAGGTTTTCACTGTAAAAATGGGTTTGAGCTTGAACCTCTCCATAAATATGTATGGAGTGGAGTTGGCAACTGAAAAGAAACTTTGTGTTCCCAATGAGCATTTGGAAGTAGGTCTTTCACACAAACATATCTCTCAGAACTGAGCATGTGGAGGGACGTTCGTTCATCTAGCACAAACGGAACGGGTTGCAGGAGAAACTTTTACTCTGGTTTCTCAGTCTGTTTCCTAGTGCCGGTTTGAAGTTCCTGCAGTTTTCACTGTAAAACAGAGTTGGAGCTAGTACCTCCCCATATATATTTATGGAGTGGAGTTTGCAAATTAAAAGTAACATTGTGTTTCCAGGAAGCTAGGTGATGTACGGCTTTCACACACATTTATCTCTCAGAACTGAGCATGTGGAGAGACGTTCGTTCTTCTTGCACAAAGGGAAAGGTTTGCAGGAAAACTTTTACTTTGGTTTCTCTGTCTGTATCCTAGTGCCGGTTTGAAGTTCCTGCAGTTTTCACTGTAAAACCGAGTTGGAGCTAGTACTTCCCCATATATATGTATTGTGTGGAGTTGGGAACTGAAAAAAAATTTTGAGGTCCCAAAAAGCTAGGTGATGGACGGCTTTCACACACAGTTCTCTCTCACAACTGAGCATGTGGAGCGACATTCGTTCATCTAGCAACAAGGGGAAGGTTTGCAGGAAAAACTTTTACTCTGGTTTCTCAGTCTGTTTCCTAGTGCTGGTTTGATATTCCTGCAGTTTTCACTCTAAAACCGAGTTGGTGCTAGTACCTCTCCACATATATGTATGGAGTGGAGTTGGCAACTGAAAAGAAAATTTGTGTTCCCAACAAGCTAGGTGACGGACGGCTTCACACAAAATAATCTCTCAGAACTGAGCATGTGGAGAGACGTTCGTTCATCTAGCAAAAGGGAACAAGTTGCCAGAGAAACTTTTACTCTGGTTTCTCAGTATTTTTCCTAGTGCCGGTTTGAATTTCCTGCATTTTTCCCTGTAAAACCAATTTGGAGTTAGTTCCTACCCATGTATATGTATGGAGTGGAGTTTGCAACCGAAAAGAAACCTTGTGTTCCCAACCAGATAAGTGAAGGACGGCTTTCACACACACATATCTCTCAGAACTGAGCATGTGCAGAGACTTTCGTTCATTTAGCACAATTGGAAAGGTTTCCAGGAGAAACTAGTTCTGTTTTTCTCAGTCTGTTTCCTAGTGCCGTTTTGAATTTCCTGCAGTTTTCACTGTAAAACCGAGTTGGAACTAGTACCTCCCCATATATATGTATCGAGAGGTGTTTGCAATTGAAAAGAACATTTGTGTTAACAACAAGCTAAGTGAAGGAAGGCTTTCACACACACTTATCCCTAGAACTGAGCAGGTGGAGAGACGTACGTTCATCTAGCACAAAGCGAACGGGTTGCAGAAGAAACTATTAATCTGGATTCTCAATCTGTTTTCTAGTGCCGGTGTGAAGTTCCTGCAGTTTTCACTGTAACCACGAGTTGGGGCCAATAACTCCCCATTTATATGTATGGAGTGGAGTTTGCAACTGAAAAGAAACTTTGTGTTCCCAACAAAGTATTTGAAATTTGGCTTTCACACACACTTAACCTTCAGAACTGAACATGTGCAGAGACGTTCGTTCATCTAGCACAAACGGAACGGTTTGCAGGAGAAACTTGTACTCTTTTTTATCAGTCTGTTTCCTAGTGCCGGTTTGAAGTTCCTGCAGTTTTCACTGTAAAACCGAGTTGAAACTAGTACCTCACCATATATATATATGCAGAGGAATTGGCAATTGAAAAGTAACTTTGTGTTCCCAACAATGTAGGTTAATGACGGCTTTCACACACACTTATCTCTCAGAACTGAGCATGTGGAGAAACGTTCGTTCATGTAGCACAAAGGGAAAGGGTTGCAGGAGAATCTTTCCTCTGGTTTCTCAGTCTGTTTCCTAGTGCCGGTTTGAATTTCCTGCAGTTTTCACTGTAAAACCGATTTGGAGCTAGTACATCCCCATATATATGTATGGAGAGGTGTTTGCAACTGAAAAGAAAGTTTGTTTTCCCAACAAGCTAGGTGAAAGACGGCTTGCAAACACACTTCTCTCTCTAAACTGAGCATGTGGAGACACGATCTTTCATCTAGCACAACAGAAACGGGTTGCAGGAAAAACTTTTACTTTGGATTCTCAGTCTGTTTCCTAGTGCCGGTTTGAAATTCCGGCAGTTTTCACAGTAAAATCGAGTTGAAGCTAGGACCTCCCCATATATATGTATGGAGTGGGGTTGGCAACTGAAAAGAAACTTTGTGTTCTCAACAAGCTACTTGAAGGACGGCTTTCACACACAATTATCTCTCAGAACTGAGCATGAGGAGAGACTTTCGTTCAAATAGCACAAAGGGAAAGGGTTGCAGGAGAAACTTTTACTCTGGATTCTCAGTCTCTTTCCTAGTGCCGGTGTGAAGTTCCTGCAGTTTTCACTGTAAAACCGAGTTGGAGCTAATACCTCCCCATATATATGTATTGAGAGGAGTTTGCAATTGAAAAGAACTTTGTGTTCCCAACAAGCTAGGTGAAGTACGGCTTTCACACACTCTTATCTCTCAGAACTGAACATGTGCAGAGACGTTCGTTCATCTAGTAAAAATGGAACGGGATGCAGGAGAAACTTTTAATCTGGTTTCTCAGTCTGTTTCCTAGTTCCGGTTTTAATTTTCTGATATTTCACTGTAAAATAGATTTGGAGCTAGTACCGACCCATATATATGCATGGAGTGGAGTTTGCAACTGAAAAGAAACTTTGTGTTCCCAACAAGCTAGGTGAAGTACGGCTTTCACACCCACTTATCTCTCTGAACTGAGCATGTGGAAAGACGTTCATCCATCTAGCACAAAGGGAAAGGTTTGCCTGGGAAACTTTTACTCTGGTTTCTCAGTCTGTTTCCAAGTGCCGTTTTGAAGTTCCTGCAGTTTTCACTGTAAAACCAATTTGGAGTTAGTTCCTACCCATGTATATGTATGGAGTGGAGTTTGCAACCGAAAAGAAACCTTGTGTTCCCAACAAGATAAGTGAAGGACGGCTTTCACACACACTTATCTCTCAGAACTGAGCATGTGCAGAGACTTTCGTTCATCTAGCACAAATTGAAAGGTTTCCAGGAGAAACTAGTACTCTTTTTCTCAGTCTGTTTCCTAGTGCCGTTTTGAATTTCCTGCAGTTTTCACTGTAAAACCGAGTTGGAACTAGTACCTCCCCATATATATGTATCGAGAGGTGTTTGCAATTGAAAAGAACATTTGTGTTAACAACAAGCTAAGTGAAGGAAGGCTTTCACACACACTTATCAATAGAACTGAGCAGGTGGAGAGACGTACGTTCATCTAGCACAAAGCGAACGGGTTGCAGAAGAAACTATTAATCTGGATTCTCAATCTGTTTCCTAGTGCCGGTGTGAAGTTCCTGCAGTTTTCACTGTAACCACGATTTGGGGCCAATAACTCCCCATTTATATGTATGGAGTGGAGTTTGCAACTGAAAAGAAACTTTGTGTTCCCAACAAGATATTTGAAGTTAGGCTTTCACACACACTTATCCTTCAGAACTGAACATGTGCAGAGACTTTCGTTCATCTAGCACAAACGGAACGGTTTGCAGGAGAAACTTGTACTCTTTTTTATCAGTCTGTTTCCTAGTGCCGGTTTGAAGTTCCTGCAGTTTTCACTGTAAAACCGTGTTGAAACCAGTACCTCACTATATATATATATGCAGAGGAGTTTGCAATTGAAAAGTAACTTTGTGTTCCCAACAATGTAGGTTAATGACGGCTTTCACACACACTTATCTCTCAGAACTGAGCATGTGGAGAGACGTTCGTTCATCAAGCACAAAGGAAAGGGTTGCTGGAGAATCTTTCCTCTGGTTTCTCAGTCTGTTTCCTAGTGCCGGTTTGAAGTTCCTGCAGTTTTCACTGTAAAACCGAGTTGGAGCTAGTACCTCCAAATATATATGTATGGAGTGGAGTTTGCAACTGAAAAGAAACTTTGTGTTCCCAACAAGCTAGGTGAAGGACGGCTTTCACACACACTTATCTCTCAGAACTGAGCATGTGGAGAGACGTTCGTTCATCTAGCACAAAGGGAACGGGTTGCAGTAGAAACTTTTCTCTAGATTTTCAGTCTGTTTCCTAGTGCCAGTTTGAAGGTCCTGCAGTATTCACTGTAAAACCGAGTTGGAGCTAGTACCAGCCCATATATATGTATGGAGTGGTGTTTGCAAATGAAAAGAAACTTTGTGTTCTCAACAAGCTACTTGAAGGACGGCTTTCACACACAATTATCTCTCAGAACTGAACATGAGGAGAGACTTTCGTTCAAATAGCACAAAGGGAAAGGGTTGCAGGAGAAACTTTTACCCTGGATTCTCAGTCTCTTTCCTAGTGCCGGTGTGAAGTTCCTGCAGTGTTCACTGTAAAACCGAGTTGGAGCTAATACCTCCCCATATATATGTATTGAGAGGAGTTTGCAATTGAAAAGAACTTGTGTTCCCAACAAGCTAGGTGAAGTACGGCTTTCACACACACTTATCTCTCAGAACTGAACATGTGCAGAGACGTTCGTTCATCTAGTAAAAATGGAACGGGATACAGGAGAAACTTTTAATCTGGTTTCTCAGTCTGTTTCCTAGTTCCGGTTTTAATTTTCTGCAGTTTTCACTGTAAATCCAGTTGGAGCTATTACCTACCCATATATATGTATTGTGTGGATTTGGTAACTGAAAAAAAATTTTGAGTTCCCAAAAAGCTAGGTGAAGGACGGCTTTCACACACAGTTCTCTCTCAAAACTGAGCATGTGGAGCGACTTTCGTTCATCAAGCACACAGGGAACGGGTTGCAGGAGAAACTTTTACTCTGGTTTCTCAGTTTGTTTCCTTGTGCCGGTTTAAAGTTCCAGCAGTTTTCACTGTGAAAACGAGTTGGGGCTAGTACCTCCCCATATATAAGTAAGAAGAGGAATTGGCAATTGAAAAGTAGTTTTGTGTTCCAACAAGCAAGTGAAGGTCGGCTTTCACACACACTTATCTCTCAGAACTGAGCATGTGGAAAGACTTTCGTTCATCTAGCACAAAGGGAACGGCTTGCAAGAGAAATTTTTCTCTGGATTCTCAGTCTGTTTCCTAGTGCCGGTGTGAAGAACCTGCAGTTTTCACTGTAAAACCGAGTTGGAGCTAGTACATCCCCATATATATGTATGGAGAGGTGTTTGCAACTGAAAAGAAAGTTTGTTTTCCCAACAAGCTAGGTGAAAGACGGCTTGCAAACAGACTTCTCTGTCTAAACTGAGCATGTGGAGAGACGATCTTTCATCTAGCACAACAGAAACGGGTTGCAGGAAAAACTTTTACTTTGGATTCTCAGTCTGTTTCCTAGTGCCAGTTTGAAATTCCGGCAGTTTTCACAGTAAAATCGAGTTGAAGCTATGACCTCCCCATATATATGTATGGATTGGATTTGGCAACTGAAAAGAAACTTTGTGTTCCCAACAAGCTATGTGAAGGACGGCTTTCACACACACTTATCTCTCAGAACTGAACATGTGCAGAGACATTCGTTCATCTAGCACAAAGGGAACGGTTTGCAGGAGAAACTTTTACCCTTTTATCTCAGTCTGTTTCCTAGTGCCGGTTTGAAGTTCCTGCAGTTTTCACTATAAAACCGAGTTGGAGCTAGTACCTCCACACATATATGTATGGAGTGGAGTTTGCACCTGAAAAGGAACTTTGTGTTCCCAGCAAGATAGGTGAAGGACGGATTTCACACACACTTATCTCTCTGAACAGAGCATGTGGGAAGACGTTCGTTCATGTAGCAAAAAGGGAAAGGGTTGCAGGAGAATCTTTCCTCTGGTTTCTCAGTCTGTTTCCTAGTGCCGGTTTGAATTTCCTGCAGTTTTCACTGTAAAACCGATTTGGAGCTAGTACATCCCCATATATATGTATGGAGAGGTGTTTGCAACTGAAAAGAAAGTTTGTTTTCCCAACAAGCTAGGTGAAAGACGGCTTGCAAACACACTTCTCTCTCTAAACTGAGCATGTGGAGACACGATCTTTCATCTAGCACAACAGAAACGGGTTGCAGGAAAAACTTTTACTTTGGATTCTCAGTCTGTTTCCTAGTGCCGGTTTGAAATTCCGGCAGTTTTCACAGTAAAATCGAGTTGAAGCTAGGACCTCCCCATATATATGTATGGAGTGGGGTTGGCAACTGAAAAGAAACTTTGTGTTCTCAACAAGCTACTTGAAGGACGGCTTTCACACACAATTATCTCTCAGAACTGAGCATGAGGAGAGACTTTCGTTCAAATAGCACAAAGGGAAAGGGTTGCAGGAGAAACTTTTACTCTGGATTCTCAGTCTCTTTCCTAGTGCCGGTGTGAAGTTCCTGCAGTTTTCACTGTAAAACCGAGTTGGAGCTAATACATCCCCATATATATGTATTGAGAGGAGTTTGCAATTGAAAAGAACTTTGTGTTCCCAACAAGCTAGGTGAAGTACGGCTTTCACACACTCTTATCTCTCAGAACTGAACATGTGCAGAGACGTTCGTTCATCTAGTAAAAATGGAACGGGATGCAGGAGAAACTTTTAATCTGGTTTCTCAGTCTGTTTCCTAGTTCCGGTTTTAATTTTCTGATATTTCACTGTAAAATAGATTTGGAGCTAGTACCGACCCATATATATGCATGGAGTGGAGTTTGCAACTGAAAAGAAACTTTGTGTTCCCAACAAGCTAGGTGAAGTACGGCTTTCACACCCACTTATCTCTCTGAACTGAGCATGTGGAAAGACGTTCATCCATCTAGCACAAAGGGAAAGGTTTGCCTGGGAAACTTTTACTCTGGTTTCTCAGTCTGTTTCCAAGTGCCGTTTTGAAGTTCCTGCAGTTTTCACTGTAAAACCAATTTGGAGTTAGTTCCTACCCATGTATATGTATGGAGTGGAGTTTGCAACCGAAAAGAAACCTTGTGTTCCCAACAAGATAAGTGAAGGACGGCTTTCACACACACTTATCTCTCAGAACTGAGCATGTGCAGAGACTTTCGTTCATCTAGCACAAATTGAAAGGTTTCCAGGAGAAACTAGTACTCTTTTTCTCAGTCTGTTTCCTAGTGCCGTTTTGAATTTCCTGCAGTTTTCACTGTAAAACCGAGTTGGAACTAGTACCTCCCCATATATATGTATCGAGAGGTGTTTGCAATTGAAAAGAACATTTGTGTTAACAACAAGCTAAGTGAAGGAAGGCTTTCACACACACTTATCAATAGAACTGAGCAGGTGGAGAGACGTACGTTCATCTAGCACAAAGCGAACGGGTTGCAGAAGAAACTATTAATCTGGAATCTCAATCTGTTTCCTAGTGCCGGTGTGAAGTTCCTGCAGTTTTCACTGTAACCACGATTTGGGGCCAATAACTCCCCATTTATATGTATGGAGTGGAGTTTGCAACTGAAAAGAAACTTTGTGTTCCCAACAAGATATTTGAAGTTAGGCTTTCACACACACTTATCCTTCAGAACTGAACATGTGCAGAGACTTTCGTTCATCTAGCACAAACGGAACGGTTTGCAGGAGAAACTTGTACTCTTTTTTATCAGTCTGTTTCCTAGTGCCGGTTTGAAGTTCCTGCAGTTTTCACTGTAAAACCGTGTTGAAACCAGTACCTCACTATATATATATATGCAGAGGAGTTTGCAATTGAAAAGTAACTTTGTGTTCCCAACAATGTAGGTTAATGACGGCTTTCACACACACTTATCTCTCAGAACTGAGCATGTGGAGAGACGTTCGTTCATCAAGCACAAAGGAAAGGGTTGCTGGAGAATCTTTCCTCTGGTTTCTCAGTCTGTTTCCTAGTGCCGGTTTGAAGTTCCTGCAGTTTTCACTGTAAAACCGAGTTGGAGCTAGTACCTCCAAATATATATGTATGGAGTGGAGTTTGCAACTGAAAAGAAACTTTGTGTTCCCAACAAGCTAGGTGAAGGACGGCTTTCACACACACTTATCTCTCAGAACTGAGCATGTGGAGAGACGTTCGTTCATCTAGCACAAAGGGAACGGGTTGCAGTAGAAACTTTTCTCTAGATTTTCAGTCTGTTTCCTAGTGCCAGTTTGAAGGTCCTGCAGTATTCACTGTAAAACCGAGTTGGAGCTAGTACCAGCCCATATATATGTATGGAGTGGTGTTTGCAAATGAAAAGAAACTTTGTGTTCTCAACAAGCTACTTGAAGGACGGCTTTCACACACAATTATCTCTCAGAACTGAACATGAGGAGAGACTTTCGTTCAAATAGCACAAAGGGAAAGGGTTGCAGGAGAAACTTTTACCCTGGATTCTCAGTCTCTTTCCTAGTGCCGGTGTGAAGTTCCTGCAGTGTTCACTGTAAAACCGAGTTGGAGCTAATACCTCCCCATATATATGTATTGAGAGGAGTTTGCAATTGAAAAGAACTTGTGTTCCCAACAAGCTAGGTGAAGTACGGCTTTCACACACACTTATCTCTCAGAACTGAACATGTGCAGAGACGTTCGTTCATCTAGTAAAAATGGAACGGGATACAGGAGAAACTTTTAATCTGGTTTCTCAGTCTGTTTCCTAGTTCCGGTTTTAATTTTCTGCAGTTTTCACTGTAAATCCGAGTTGGAGCTATTACCTACCCATATATATGTATTGTGTGGATTTGGTAACTGAAAAAAAATTTTGAGTTCCCAAAAAGCTAGGTGAAGGACGGCTTTCACACACAGTTCTCTCTCAAAACTGAGCATGTGGAGCGACTTTCGTTCATCAAGCACACAGGGAACGGGTTGCAGGAGAAACTTTTACTCTGGTTTCTCAGTTTGTTTCCTTGTGCCGGTTTAAAGTTCCAGCAGTTTTCACTGTGAAAACGAGTTGGGGCTAGTACCTCCCCATATATAAGTAAGAAGAGGAATTGGCAATTGAAAAGTAGTTTTGTGTTCCAACAAGCAAGTGAAGGTCGGCTTTCACACACACTTATTTCTCAGAACTGAGCATGTGGAAAGACTTTCGTTCATCTAGCACAAAGGGAACGGCTTGCAAGAGAAATTTTTCTCTGGATTCTCAGTCTGTTTCCTAGTGCCGGTGTGAAGAACCTGCAGTTTTCACTGTAAAACCGAGTTGGAGCTAGTACATCCCCATATATATGTATGGAGAGGTGTTTGCAACTGAAAAGAAAGTTTGTTTTCCCAACAAGCTAGGTGAAAGACGGCTTGCAAACAGACTTCTCTGTCTAAACTGAGCATGTGGAGAGACGATCTTTCATCTAGCACAACAGAAACGGGTTGCAGGAAAAACTTTTACTTTGGATTCTCAGTCTGTTTCCTAGTGCCGGTTTGAATTTCCGGCAGTTTTCACAGTAAAATCGAGTTGAAGCTATGACCTCCCCATATATATGTATGGATTGGATTTGGCAACTGAAAAGAAACTTTGTGTTCCCAACAAGCTATGTGAAGGACGGCTTTCACACACACTTATCTCTCAGAACTGAACATGTGCAGAGACATTCGTTCATCTAGCACAAAGGGAACGGTTTGCAGGAGAAACTTTTACCCTTTTATCTCAGTCTGTTTCCTAGTGCCGGTTTGAAGTTCCTGCAGTTTTCACTATAAAACCGAGTTGGAGCTAGTACCTCCACACATATATGTATGGAGTGGAGTTTGCACCTGAAAAGGAACTTTGTGTTCCCAGCAAGATAGGTGAAGGACGGATTTCACACACACTTATCTCTCTGAACAGAGCATGTGGGAAGACGTTCGTTCATCTAGCACAAAGGGAAAGGTTTCCAAGAAAAACTTTTACTCTGGATTCTCAGTCTGTTTCCTAGTGCCGGTTTGAAGTTCCTGCAGTTTTCACTGTAAAACCGAGTTGGAGCTAGTACCTAACCATATATATGTATTTAGTGGATTTGGAAACTGAAAAGAAACTTGGAATTCCCAACAAGCCAGTTGAAGGACGGCTTTCACACACACTTAACTCTCAGAATTGAACATGTGGAGAGACGTTCGTTCATCTAGCGCAAAGGAAACGAGTTGCAGGAGAAACTTTTACTCTGGATTCTCAGTCTCTTTCCTAGTGCCGGTGTGAAGTTCCTGCAGTTTTCACTGTAAAACCGAGTTGGATCTAATACCTCCCCATATATATGTATTGAGAGGAGTTTGCAATTGAAAAGAACTCTGTGTTCCCAACAAGCTAGGTGAAGTACGGCTTTCACACACACTTATCTCTCAGAACTGAACATGTGCAGAGACGTTCGTTCATCTAGTAAAAATGGAACGGGATGCAGGAGAAACTTTTAATCTGGTTTCTCAGTCTGTTTCCTAGTTCCGGTTTTAATTTTCTGCAGTTTTCACTGTAAAATAGAGTTGGAGCTAGTACCGACCCATATATATGCATGGAGTGGAGTTTGCAACTGAAAAGAAACTTTTTGTTCCCAACAAGCTATGTGAAGTACGTCTTTCACACACACTTATCTCTCTGAACTGAGCATGTGGAAAGACGTTCATCCATCTAGCCCAAAGGGAAAGGTTTGCCTGGGAAACTTTTACTCTGGTTTCTCAGTCTGTTTCCTAGTGCCGGTTTGAAGTTCCTGCACTTTTCACTGTAAAACCAATTTGGAGATAGTTCCTACCCATGTATATGTATGGATTGGAGTTTGCAACCGAAAAGAAACCTTGTGTTCCCAACAAGATAATTGAAGGACGGCTTTCACACACACATATCTCTCAGAATTGAGCTTGTGTATAGACGTTCGTTCATCTAGCACAAAGGGAACTGGTTGCAGGGAAAACTTTTACTCTTTTTTCTCAGTCTGTTTCCTAGTGCTGGTTGGAAGTTCCTGCACTTTTCACTGTAATACCGAGTTGGAGCTAGAACCTCCCCATATATATGTATGGAGTGGAGTTGGCAAATGAAAAGAAAGTTTGTGTTCCCAACAAGCTACATGAAGTACGGCTTTAACACACAATTATCTCTCAGAACTGAACATGTGCAGAAAGTTTCGTTCATCTAGCACAAAGTGAACGGGTTGCAGGAGAAACTTTTACTCTGGTTTCTCTGTCTGCTTCCAAGTGCCGGTTTTAATTTTCTGCAGTTTTCACTGTAAATACGTGTTGGAGCTATTACCTACCCATATATATGTCTTGTGAGGATTTGGTAACTGAAAAAAAATTTTGAGTTCCCAAAAACCTAGGTGAAGGACGGCTTTAAAAAACAGTTCTCTCTCAGAACTGAGCATGTGGAGCGACTTTCGTTCATCAAGCACACAGGGAACGGGTTGCAGGAGAAATTTTTACTCTGGTTTCTCAGTCTTTTTCCTAATGCCGGTTTAAAGTTCCAGCAGTTTTCACTGTAAAACCGATTTGGAGCTAGTACCTCCCCATATATATGTTTGGAGTGTAGTTTGCAACTGTAAAGAAACATTGTGTTCCCAACAAGATAGTTGAAGTACGGCTTTCACACACAAATATCTCTCAGAAATGAACATGTGCAGAGACTTTCGTTGATCCAGCACAAAGGGAACGGGTTGCAGGAGAAACTTTTACTCTGATTTCTCAGTCTGTTTCCTAGTGCCGGTTTGAAGTTCCTGCAGTTTTCACTGTACAACCGAGTTGGAGCTTGTACCTCCCCATATATATGTATGGATTGGAGTTGGCAACTGAAAAGAAACTTTGTGTTCCCAACAAGCTATGTGAAGGTCGGCTTTCACACACACTTATCTCTCAGAACTGAACATGTGCAGAGACATTCGTTCATCTAGCACAAAGGGAATGGGTTGCAGGAGAAACTTTTACCCTTTTTTCTCAGTCTGTTTCCTAGTGCCGGTTTGAAGTTCCTGCAGTTTTCACTATAAAACCGAGTTGGAGCTAGTACCTCCCCACATATATGTATGGAGTGGAGTTTGCACCTGAAAAGGAACTTTGTGTTCCCAGCAAGATAGGTGAAGGACGGATTTCACACACACTTATCTCTCTGAACAGAGCATGTGGGAAGACGTTCGTTCATCTAGCACAAAGGGAAAGGTTTCCAGGAAAAACTTTTACTCTGGATTCTCAGTCTGTTTCCTAGTGCCGATTTGAAGTTCCTGCAGTTTTCACTGTAAACCCGAGTTGGAGCTCGTACCTAACCATATATATGTATGGAGTCGATTTGGAAACTGAAAAGAAACTTTGAATTCCCAACAAGCTAGTTGAAGGACGGCTTTCACACACACTTAACTCTCAGAATTGAGCATGTGGAGAGACGTTCGTTCATCTAGCGTAAAGGGAAAGGGTTGCAGGGGAAACTTTTACTCTGGTTTCTCAGTCTGTTTCCTAGTGCCGGTATTAATTTTCTGCAGTTTTCACTGTAAATCCGTTTTGGAGCTAGTACTTACCCATATATCAGTATGGAGTGGAGTTTGCAACTGAAAAGAATCTTTGTGTTCCCAACAAGCTAGGTGAAGGACGGCTTTCACACACACTTATCTCTCTGAAATCAGCATGTGAAAATACGTTCGTTCATCTAGCACAAAGGGAACGGCTTTCAGAAGAAACTTTTACTCTGGATTCTCATTCTGTTTCCTAGTGCCGGTTTGATGTTCCTGCAGTTTTCACTGTAAAACAGATTTGGAGCAAGTACCTCCCCATATATAAGTATGGAGTGGAGTTGGCAACTGAAAAGATACTTTGTGTTCCCAACAAGCTAGGTGAAGGACGGCTTTCAAACCCAATTATCTCTCAGAAGTGAGCATGTGGAGAGACATTCGTTCATCTAGCACAAAGGGAACGGCTTGCAGGAGAAATTTTAACTCTGGTTCTCAGTCTGTTTCCCAGTGCCTGTTTTAATTTTCTGCAATTATCACTGAAAAACCGAGTTGGAACTAGTACCTACCCATATATATTTATGGTGTGCAGTTTGCAACTGCAAAGAAACTTTGTGTTCCCATCAAGCTATGTAAAGGACGGCTTTCACACACATATCTCTCTGAACTGAGCATGTGGAAAGACGTTCATTCATCTAGTACAAAGGGAAAGTTTTGCAGGAAAAAGTTTTACTCTGGTTTCTCAGTCTGTTTCCTAGAGACGGTTTGAAGTTCCTGCTGTTTTCACTGGAAAACCGAGTTGGAGCTAGTACCACCCCATTTATATGTATGGAGAGGAGTTTGCATTTAAAAATTAAATATGTGTTCCCATCAAGCTAGGTGATCGACTGCTTTCACACACATTTATCTCTCAGAAATGAGCATGTGGAGAGACGTTCGTTCTTCTTGCACAAATGGAACGGGTTGCAGGAGAAACATTTACTCTGGTTTCTCAGTCTCTTTCCTAGTGTCGGTTTTAATTTTCTGCAGTTTTCACTGTAAATCCGAGTTGGAGCTATTACCTACCCATATATATGTATTGTGTGGATTTGGCAACTGAAAAAAAATTTTGAGTTCCCAAAAAGCTATGTGAAGGACGGCTTTCACACACAGTTCTCTCTCAGAACTGAGCATGTGGAGCGACTTTCATTCATCTAGCACAAAGGGAACGGGTTGCAGTAGAAACTTTAATCTGGATTCTCATTCTGTTTCCTAGTGCATATTTGAAGTTCCTGCAGTTTTCACTGTAAAACCGAGTTGGATCTAGTAACTATCCATATATATGTATGGAGTGGAGTTGGCAACTGAAAAGAAACTATGTGTTCCCAACAAGCTAGGTGAAGGACGGTTTCACACATAATTATCTATCAGAACTGAGCATGTGGAGAGACGTTCGTTCATCTAGCAAAGGGAACGGATTGCAGGAGAAACTTTTACTCTGTTTTCTCAGTCTGATTCCTAGTGCCGGTTCGAATTTTCTGCACTTTTCAGTGTAAAACCGAGTTTCAGTTTGTACTTACCCATATATATGTATGGAGTGGAGTTGGCAACTGAAAAGAATCTTTAAGTTCCCAACAAGCTAGTTGAAGTACGGCTTTCACACACACTTCTCTCTCAGAACTGAGCATGTGGAGAGACTTTCTTTCATCTTCCACAAAGGAAACGGGTTGCAGGAGAAACTTTTACTCTGGTTTCTCAGTCTGTTTCCTAGTGCCGGTTTGAAGTTCCTGCAGTTTTCACTTTAAAACCGAGTTTTAGCTAGTACCACCCCATATATATGTATGGAGTGGAGTTGGCAACTGAAAAGAAACTATGTGTTCCCAACAAGCTAGGTGAAGGGCGGCTTTAACACACACTTATTTCTCAGAACTGAACATGTGCAGACACTTTCGTTCATCTAGCACAAAGGGAACGGATTGCAGGAGAAACTTTTACTCTGTTTTCTCAGTCTGATTCCTAGTGCCCGTTCGAATTTTCTGCACTTTTCATTGTAAAACAGAGTTGGAGCTAGTAATTACCCATATATCTGGTTGGAGTGGAGTTTGCAACTGAAAAGTAACTTTGTGTTCCCAACAAGCTAGGTGAAGTACGGCTTTCACACACACTTATCTCTCTGAACTCACCATGTGAAAATACGTTCGTTCAGGTAGCACAAAGGGAACGGGTTCCAGAAGAAACTATTACTCTGGATTCTCAGTCTGTTTCCTAGTGCCGGTTTGATGTTCCTGCTGTTTTCACTGTAAAACAGATTTGGAGCTAGTACCTCCCCATATATATGTATGGAGTGGAGTTGGCAACTGAAAAGAAACTTTGTGTTCCCAACAAGCTAGGTGAAGAACGGCTTTCACACCCAATTATCTCTCAGAACTGAACATGTGCAGAGACATTCGTTCATCTAGCACAAATGGAACGGGTTGCAGGAGAAAATATTTCTCTGGATTTTCAGTCTGTTTCCTAGTGCCGGTTCGAAGTTCCTGCAGTATTCACTGTAAAACAGAGTTGTAGCTTTTACCTCCCAATATATATATATGGGGTGGAGTTGGCAAATGAAAAGAAATTTTGTGTCCCCAACAAGCTAGCTGAAGGACGGCATTCACACCCACTTATCTCTCAGTACTGAGCATGTGGAGAGACATTCGTTCATCTAGCACAAAGGGAACAGGTTGCAGGAGTAACTTTTACTCTGGTTTCTCAGTCTGTTTCCTAGTGCCGGTTTGAAGTTCCTGCAGTTTTCACTACAAAACAGTGTTGGTTTTAGTACCACACCATATATATGTATGGAGTGGTGTTTGCAACTGAAAATAAACTTTGTGTTCCCAACAAGCTACATGAAGTACGGCTTTCACACACATTATCTCTCAGAACTGAACATGTGCAGAAACTTTCGTTCATCTAGCACAAAGTGAAAGGTTTCCAGGAAAAACTTTTACTCTCGATTCTCAGTCTGTTTCCTAGTGCCGGTTTGAAGTTCCTGCAGTTTTCACTATAAAACAGAGTTGGAGCTAGTACCTCCCCATATATATGTATTGTGTGGACTTGAAAACTGAAAAAAACTTTTGATTTCCCAGAAAGCTAGGTGAAGGACGGCTTTCACACACTGTTCTCTCTCAGAATTGAGCATGTGGAGAGTCTTTCGTTCATCTAGCACAAAGGGAACGGGTTGCAGGAGAAACTGTTCCTCTGCTTTCTCAGTTTGTTTCCTGGTGCCTTTTTGATTTTCCTGCAGTTATCACTGTAAAACCGTGTTGGAGCTAGAAACTACACATATAAATTTATGCAGTGGATTTTCAACTTAAAAGAAACTTTGTGTTCCCAACAAGCTAGTTGAAGGACGGCTTTCACAGACACTTATCTCTCAGAACTGAGCATGTGGAGAGACGTTCTTTCATCTAGCACAAAGGTAACTTGTTGCAGGAGGAACTTTTACTTTGGTTTCTGTGTCTGTTTCTTGTGCCTGTTTGAAGTTCCTGCGTTTTTCACTGAAAAACATATTTCGAGCTAGAACCTCCCCATATATATGTATGGAGAGGATTTTGAAATTGAAAAGTAACTCTGTGTTCCCAACAAGCTAGGTGAAGGACGGCTTTCACACACACATCTCTCTCAGAACTGAGCATGTGGAGAGACGTTCGTTCATCTAGAACAAAGGGAAAGAGTTGCAGGAGAAATTCTTAGTCTGGTTTCTCAGTCTGTTTCCTAGTGCCATTTTGAATTTCCTGCAGTTTTCACTGTAAAACCGAGTAGGACCTTGTACCTCCCCATATATATGTGTGGATTGTTGTTTGCAACTGAAAAGAAACTTTGTGTTCCCAACAAGCTAGGTGAAGGACGGCTTTTACACACACATATCTCTCAGAACTGATCATTTGAGAGACGTTTGTTCATTTAGCAAAAAGGGAACGGGATGCAGGAGAAACTTTACTCTGGTTTCTCAGTCTGTTCAGAGTTCCGATTTGATTATCCTGCAGTTTTCACTGTAAAACCGAGTTGGAGCTAGTACCTACCCATAATAATGTATGCATAGGTGTTTGCAACTGAAAAGGAACTTTGTGTTCTCAACAAGCTAGGTGAAGGACGGTTTTCACACACACTTATCTATCTCAACTGAACATGTGCAGAGACGTTCGTTCATCTAGCACAAAGGGAACGGGTTGCAGGAAAAATTTTACTCTGGTTTCTCAGTCTCTTTCCTACTGCCGGTTAGAAGTTCCTGCATTTTTCTCTGTAAAACCGATTTGGAGCTAGAACCTCCGCATATATATGTATGGAGTGGAGTTTGCACCTGAAAAGGGACTTTGTGTTCCCAACAAGCTAGTTGAAGTACGGCTTTACGCACAATTATCTCTCAGAACTAAGCATGAGGAGAGACGTTCGTTCATCTAGCACAAAGGGAAAGTGTTGCAGGGAAAACTTGTATTCTGTTTTCTCAGTCTGTTTCCTAGTGATGTTTGAAGTTCCTTCATTTTTCACTGTAAAACCGAGTTGGATCTAGTACTTCCCCATATATATGTATTTAGTGCAGATGGCAAATTAAAAGAAAATTTGTGCTCCCAACAAGCTAGGTGAAGGACGGCTTTCACACACACTTATCTCTCAGAACTGAGCATGTGGAGAGACATTCGTTCTTTTAGCATAAAAGGAAAGTGTTGCATGAGAAACTATTACTCTGTTTTCTCAATCTGTTTCCTAGTGCCGGTTTGAAGTTCCTGCTCTTTTCACTGTAAAACCGATTTGGAGATAGTACCTCCCCATATATATATATGGAGAGGAGTTTGCAACTGAAAAGAAACTTTGGGTTCCCAACAAGCTAGGTGAAGGACGGATTTCACACACACTTATCTCTCAAAACTGAGCATGTCGAAAGACGTTCGTTCATCTAGCACAAAGGGAACGGGTTGCAGGGGAAAATCTTACTCTGGTTTCTCAGTCTGTTTCCTAGTGCCGGTATGAAATTCCTGCAGTTTTCACTGTAAAAGAGAGTTGGAGCTAATACCTACCCACATATATGTATGGAGAGGAGTTTTCAACTGAAAAGAAACTTTGCGTTCCCAACAAGCTAGGTGAAGGACGGCTTTCACACACACTTATCTCTCAGAACTCAGCATGTGGAGTGACGTTCGTTCATCTAGCACAAAGGGAACGGGTTGCAGGAGAAACTTTTACTCTGATTTCTCAGTCTGTTTCCTAGTGCCTATTTGAAGTTCCAGAGGTTTTCACTGTAAAAATGGGTTTGAGCTTGAACCTCTCCATAAATATGTATGGAGTGGAGTTGGCAACTGAAAAGAAACTTTGTGTTCCCAATGAGCATTTGGAAGTAGGTCTTTCACATAAACATATCTCTCAGAACTGAGCATGTGGAGGGACGTTCGTTCATCTAGCACAAACGGAACGGGTTGCAGGAGAAACTTTTACTCTGGTTTCTCAGTCTGTTTCCTAGTGCCGGTTTGAAGTTCCTGCAGTTTTCACTGTAAAACAGAGTTGGAGCTAGTACCTCCCCATATATATTTATGGAGTGGAGTTTGCAAATTAAAAGTAACTTTGTGTTTCCAGGAAGCTAGGTGATGGACGGCTTTCACACACATTTATCTCTCAGAACTGAGCATGTGGAGAGACGTTCGTTCTTCTTGCACAAAGGGAAAGGTTTGCAGGAAAAACTTTTACTTTGGTTTCTCTGTCTGTATCCTAGTGCCGGTTTGAAGTTCCTGCAGTTTTCACTGTAAAACCGAGTTGGAGCTAGTACTTCCCCATATATATGTATTGTGTGGAGTTGGGAACTGAAAAAAAATTTTGAGGTCCCAAAAAGCTAGGTGATGGACGGCTTTCACACACAGTTCTCTCTCACAACTGAGCATGTGGAGCGACATTCGTTCATCTAGCACCAAGGGGAAGGTTTGCAGGAAAAACTTTTACTCTGGTTTCTCAGTCTGTTTCCTAGTGCTGGTTTGATATTCCTGCAGTTTTCACTCTAAAACCGAGTTGGTGCTAGTACCTCTCCACATATATGTATGGAGTGGAGTTGGCAACTGAAAAGAAAATTTGTGTTCCCAACAAGCTAGGTGACGGACGGCTTCACACAAAATAATCTCTCAGAACTGAGCATGTGGAGAGACGTTCGTTCATCTAGCAAAAGGGAACAAGTTGCCAGAGAAACTTTTACTCTGGTTTCTCAGTATTTTTCCTAGTGCCGGTTTGAATTTCCTGCATTTTTCCCTGTAAAACCGAGTTGGAACTAGTACCTCCCCATATATATGTATGAAGTGGAGTTTGCAACTGAAAAGTTACTTTATGTTCCCAACAAGCTAGGTGAAGGACGGCTTTCACACACACTTATCTCTCAAAACTGAACATGTGCAGAGACGTTCGTTCATCTAGCACAAAGGGAACTATTTGCAGGACAAACTAATACTCTGTTTTCCCAGGCTGTTTCCTAGTGCCTGTTTGAATTTCCTGCAGTTTTTAGTGTCAAACTGTGTTGGGGCTAGTACCTCCCATATTTATGTATGGAGAGGAGTTTGCAAATGAAAAGAAACTTTGTGTTCCAAACAAGCTAGGTGAAGGACGGTTTTCACACACATTTATCTCTCAGAACTGAGCATTTGGAGAGACTTTGGTTCATCTAGCACATAAGGAACGGGATTTAGGAGAAACTGTTATTCTGGTTTCTCAGTCTGTTTAATAGTGCCGGTGTGAAGTTCCTGCAGATTTCACTCTAAAACAGTGTTGGAGCTAGTACCTCCCCATATATATATATGGAGAGCTCTTTGCAACTGAAAAGAAACTTTGTGTTCCCAACAAGCTAGGTGAAGGTCGGCTTTCACACAAACAAATCTCTCAGAACTGAGCATGTGGAGAGACGTTCGTTCATCTGACACAAAGGGAAGGGGTTGCAGGAGAAACTTTACTCTGGTTTCTCAGTCTGTTTCCTAGTGCCGGTTTGAAGTTTCTGCAATTTTCCCTGTAAAACCGAGTTGGAGCTAGTACCTCCCCATATATATGTATGGAAAGGAGTTTGCAACTGAAAGCAAACTTTGTGTTCCCAACAAGCTAGGTGAAGGACGGCTTTCACACACACATAACTCTCAGAACTGAGCATGTGGAGAGACGTTCGTTCATCTAGCACAAAAGGAACTGGTGGCAGGAGAAATTTTACTCTGGTTTCTCAGTCTGTTTCCTAGTGCATGATTGAAGTTCCTGCAGTTTTGACTGTAAAACCGATTTGGAGCTAGTAAATCCCCATACATATGAATGGAGTGGGGTTTGCAACTGAAAAGAAACTTTGTGTCCCAACACCCTAGGTGAAGGTGGCTTTCACACACACTTATCTCTCAGAACTGAGCAAGTGGGGAGACGTTCGTTCATCTAGCACAAAGGGAACGGGTTGCAGGAGAAACTTTTCCTCTGGATTCTCAGTCTGTTTCCTAGTGCTTGTTTGAAGTTCCTGCAGTTTTCACTGTAAAACAGAGTTTGAGCTATTACATCCCCACATATATGTATGGATTGGGGTTTGCTACTGAAAAGAAACTTTGTGTTCCCAACAAGCTATGTGAAGGACGGCTTTAAAAGACAACTATTTCTCACAATTGAGCATGTGGAGGGACGTTCGATCACCTAGCAAAAATGGAACGGATTGCAGGAGAAACATTTACACTGGTTTCCCAGTCTGTTTCCTAGTGCCGGTTTGAAGTTCCTGCAGTTTTCACTGTAAAAACAGGATGAAGCTAGTACTTCCCCTTATATATATATGGATTGAAGTTTCCAACTGATAAGAAATTTGTATTCCCAACAAGCTAAGTGGAAGACGGCTTTAACACACACTTATCTCTCAGAACTTAGCATGTGGAGAGACGTTCGTTTATCTAGGACAAAGGGAACGGGTTGCAGGAAGAACTTTTACTCTGGTTTCTCAGTCTTTTTCCTAGTGCAGGTTTGAAGTTCCTGCAGTTTTCACTGTAAACACGAGTTGGAGCTAGTACCCCCCATATATATGTATGGAGTGGAAATGGCAACTTAACAGAAATTTGTGTTCCCAAAAAGCTAAGTGAAGGACGTTTTTAACACACAATTATCTCTCAGAAATGAGCATGTGGAGAGACGTTCGTTCACTAGCACAAAGGGAACGGATTGCAGGAGAAACTTTTACTCTGGTTTCTCAGTTTGTTTCCTAGTGCCGGTTTGAAGTTTCTGCAATTTTCACTGTAAAACCGATTTGGAGCTGGTGCCTCCCCATATATATGTATGGATTGGAGTTTGCAACTGAAAAGAAAGTTTGTGTTCCCAACAAGCTAGGTGAAGGACGGCTTTCACAGACACTTATCCCTCAGAACTGAGGATGTGGAGAGACTTTCGTTCATCCAGCACAAACAGAACGGCTTGCAGGAGAAACTTTTACTCTGGTTTCTCAGTCTGTTTCCTAGTGCCGGTTTGAAGTTCCTGCAGTTTCACTGTAAAAACAGGTTGGAGCTAGTACATCCCCATATATATATATGGATTGAAATTTGCAACTGATAAGAAATTTGTGTTCCCAACAAGCTATGTGAAGGACGGCTTTCACACACACTTATCTCTCAGAACAGAGCATGTGGAGTGACGTTCGTTCATCTAGCACAAAGGGAACGGGTTGCAGTAGAAATATTTCGTCTGGTTTCTCAGTCTGTTTCCTAGTGCCAGTTTGAAATTCCTGCAGTTTTCACTGTAAAATTGTGATGGAGCTAGTACATCCCCATATATAAGTATGGAGTTGACTTTGCAACAGAAAAGAAATTGTGTGTTCCCTACAAGCTAGGTGAAGGACGGCTTTCACACACACTTATCTCTCAGAACTGAGCATGTGGAGAGACTTTCGTTCATCTAGCACAAATGGAACGGGTTGCAGGAGGAACTTTTCCTTTGGTTTCACAGTCAGTTTCTTAGTGCCGGTTGGAAGTTCCTGCAGTTTTCACTGTAAAATCGAGATGGAGCTAGTACCTCCCCATATATATGTATGGAGGGGAGTTAGTAACAGAAAAGAATCTTTGTGTTCCCAACAAGCTATGTGAAGGACGGCTGTCACACACAATTATCTCTTAGACCTGAGCATGTGGAGAGACGTTCGTTCATCTATCACAAAGGGAACGGTTTGCAGGAGAAACTATTCCTCTGGTTTCTCAGTCTGTTTCCTAGTGCCGGTTTGAAGTTAATGCAGTTTTCACTGTAACACCAATTTGGAGATAGTACCTCCTGATATAATCTTAGGAAGTGGAGTTTCCTATTGAAAAGAAACTTTGTGTTCCCAACAAGCTAGGTGAATTACAGCTTTCACACCCACATATCTCTCAGAACTGAGCATGTGGAGAGACGTTCGTTCATCTAGCACAAAGGAACGGTTTGCAGGATAAATTTTTACTCTTGTTTCTCAGTCTGTTTCCTAGTGCCGGTTGGAATATTCTGCATTTTTCACTGTAAAATTGTGATGGAGCTAGTACATCCCAATATATAAGTATGGAGTTGACTTTGCAACAGAAAAGAAATTGTGTGTTCCCAACAAGCTAGGTGAAGGACGGCTTTCACACACACTTATCTCTCAGAACTGAGCATGTGGAGAGACTTTCGTTCATCTAGCACAAATGGAACGGGTTGCAGGAGGAACTTTTCCTTTGGTTTCACAGACAGTTTGTTAGTGCCGGTTGGAAGTTCCTGCAGTTTTCACTGTAAAATCGAGATGGAGCTAGTACCTCCCCATATATATGTATGGAGGGGAGTTAGTAACAGAAAAGAATCTTTGTGTTCCCAACAAGCTATGTGAAGGACGGCTGTCACACACAATTATCTCTTAGAACTGAGCATGTGGAGAGACGTTCGTTCATCTATCAAAAAGGGAACGGGTTGCAGGAGAAACTTTTCCTCTGGTTTCTCAGTCTGTTTCCTATTGCCGGTTTGAAGTTCCTGCAGTTTTCACTGTACAAACAGGTTGGAGCTAGTACCTCCCCTTATATATATATGGAATGAAGTTTGCAACTGATAAGAAATTTGTGTTCTGAACAAGCTAGATGAAGGACGGCTTTCACACACATTTATCTCTCAGAACTGAGCATCTGGAGAGATGTTCGTTCATCTATCACAAAAGGAACGGGTTGCAGGGAAACTTTTCCTCTAGTTTCTCAGTCTGTTTCTTACTGCCTGTTTGTAGTTCCTGCAGTTTTACCGGTAAAACCGTGTTGGAGCTTGTACCACCCCATATATATTTATGGAGTGGGGTTTGCTACTGAAAAGAAACTTTGTGTTCCTTGCAAGCTAGTTGAAGGTCGGCTTTCACACACACTTATCTCTCAGAACTGAGCATGTGGAGAGACGTTCGTTCATCTAGCACAAAGGAAACCGGTTGCAGGAGAAACTTTTCCTCTGTTTTCTCAGTGAGTTCCCTAGTGCCGGTTTGAAGTTCCTGCAGTTTTCACTGTAAAATCGATTTGAAGATAGTACTTCCCCTTATAAATGTATGGAGTGGAGTTTCCTATTGAAAAGAAACTTTTTGTTCCCAAAGAGCTAGGTGAATTACGGCTTTCACACCCACATATCTCTCAGAACTGAGCATGTGTAGAGACGTTTGTTCATCTAGCACAAAGAACGGTTTGCAGGATAAATTTTTACTCTGGTTTCTCAGTCTGTTTCCTAATGCCGGTTTGAATATCCTGCAGTTTTCTCTGTAAATTCGAGATGGGGCTAGTACATTCCCATATATAAGTACGGAGTTGAGTTTGTAACTCTAAAGAAATTTTGTGTTCCCAACAAGATAGGTGAAGGACGGCTTTCACACACAATTTTCCCTGAGAACTGAGCATGTGGAGAGACGTTCGATCATCTAGCACAAAGGGAATGTGTTGCAGGAGAAACTTTTACTCTGGATTCTCAGTCTGTTTCCTAGTGCGGGTTTGAAGTTCCTGCAGTTTTTACTGTAAAAACAGGTTGCAACTAGTACCTCCCCTTATATATATATATGGATAGAAGTTTGAAACTGATAAGAAATTTGTGTTCCCAACAAGCTAGTTGAAGGACAGCTTTCAAACACACTTATCTCTCAGAACTTAACTTGTGGAGAAACGTTCGTTCATCTAGCAAAAATGGAACGGATTGCAGGAGAAACTTTTACTCTGGTTTCTCAGTCTGTTTCCTAGTGCCGTTTTTAAGTTCCTGCGGTTTTCACTGTAAACCGAGTTGGAGCTTGTACCTCCCCTTATATATGTATGGACTGGGGTTGGCAACTGAAAAGAAAATTTGTGTTCCCAACAAGCTAGGTGAAGGACGTCTTTCACAGTGAATTATCTATCAGAAATGAGCATGTGGAGAGACGTTCGGTCATCTACCACAAAGGGAACGGATTGCAGGTGAAACTATTCCTCTGGTTTCTCAGTCTGTTTCCTAGTGCCGATTTAAAGTTCCTGCAGTTTTCACTGTAAACAGATTTGGAGCTAGTACCTCGCCATATATATGTATGGAGTTGAGTTTGCACCTGAAAAGAAATTTTGTGTTCCAACAAGCTAGGTGAAAGACGGCTTTCACACACACTTATCTCTCAGAACTGAGCATGTGGAGAGACTTTCGTTCATCTAGCACAAAGGGAACGGATTGCAGGTTTAACTTTTCCTCTGGTTTCTCAGTCAGTTCCTTAGTGCTGGTTGGAAGTTCCTGCAGTTTTCACTGTAAAATCGAGATGGAGATAGTACCTCCCCATATATATGTAGGGAGGGGAGTTAGTAACTGAAAAGTATCTTTGTATTCCCAACAAGCTATATGAAGGACGGCTGTCACACACAATTATCTCTTAGAACTGAGCATGTGGAGAGACGTTTGTTCATCTATCACAAAGGGAATGGGTTGCAGGAGAAACTTTCCCTCTGGTTTCTCAGTCTGTTTCCTAGTGCCGGTTTGAAATTCCTGCAGTTTTCACAGTAAAACAGAGTTGGAGCTAGTACCTCCCCAAATATATGTACAGAGTGGTGTTGGCAAATGAAAAGAAACATTGTGTTCCCAACAACCTAGGTGAAGGACGGCATTCACACACACATAGCTCTCAGAACTGAGCATGTGCAGAGACTTTCATTCATCTAGCACAAATGGAACGGGTTGCAGGAGAGACTTTTACTCTTTTTTCTCAGTCTGTTTCTTAGTGCCGGTTAGAAGTTCCTGCAGTTTTACATGTAAAATCGAGTTGGAGCTAGAATTTCCCCATATATATCTATGGAGTGGTATTGGCAACTGAAAAGAAAGTTTGTGTTCTCAACAAGCTAGGTGAAGGACGGCTTTCACACACACTCATCTCTCAGAAATTAGCATGTGGAGAGACGTTCGTTCATCTACCACAAAGGGAAAGGATTGCAGGAGAAACTTTTCCTCTGGATTCTCAGTCTGTTTCCTAGTGCCGGTTTGAAGTTCCTGTAGTTTTCACTGAAAAACCGAGTTGGAGCTATACCTCCCCATATAAATGTATCGAGTGGAGTTTGCTATTGATAAGAAACTTTGTGTTCCCAACAAGCTAGGTGAAGGACGGCTTTCATACACAAATATATATCAGAACTGAGCATGTGGAGAGAAGTTCGTTCATCTAGCACAAAGGAAAGTTTTGCAGGACAAATTTTTACTCTGGTTTCTCAGTCTTTTTCTTGTGCCGGATTGAAGTTCCTACAGATTTCACTGTAAATCCGTGTTGGAGCTAGCACCTCCCCATATATATGTATGGATTGGAGTTTGCAACTTAAAAGAAATTTTGTGTTCCCAACAAGTTTTATGAAGTACGGCTTTCACACACACTTATCTCTCAGAACTTAGCATGTGGAGAGACGTTCGTTCATCTAGCACAAATGGAACGGCTTGCAGAACAAACTGTTACTCTGGACTCTCGGTCTGTTTCCTAGTGCCGTTTTGAAGTTCCTGCAGTTTTCACTGTAAAACCGAGTTGGAGCTAGTACCTCCCCATATATATGTATGGAGTGGATTTGCAACTGAAAAGAAACGTTGTGTTCCCAACAAGCTTTATGAAGGACGGCATTCACATACAATTATATCTCAGAAATGATCATGTGGAGAGACATTCGTTCATCTAGCAGAAAGGGAACGGGTTGCAGGGGAAACTTTTACTCTGGTTTCTCAGTCTGTTTCCTACTGCCTGTTTGAAGTTCCTGCAATTTTACCTGTAAAACCGAGTTAGAGCTAGTACCTCCCCATATATATTTATGGAGTGGATGTTCCAACTGAAAAGATACTTTCTGTTCCTAGCACGCTAGGTGAAGGACGGCTTTCACACACACTTATCTCTCAGAACTGAGCATGTGGAGAGACGTTCGTTCATCTAGCACAATGGGAACGGGTTGCAGGAAAAACTTTTCCTCTGGTTTCTCAGTCTTTTTCCTAGTGCTGTATTGAAGTTCCTGCAGTTTTCACTGTAAACCGATTTTGAGCTAATACATCCCCATATATAAGTAAGGGGTTGATTTTGCAACTGAAAAAAAGTTTGCGTTCCCAACAAGTTAGGTGAAGGACGGCTTTCACACTCACTTATGTCTCAGAACTGAGCGTGTGGAGAGACGTTCGTTCATCTAGCACAAAGGGAACGGGTTGCAGGTGAAAGTATTCCTCTGGTTTCTCAGTCTGTTTCCTAGCGCCGGTTTGAAGTTCCTGCAGTTTTCACTGTACAAACAGGTTGGAGCTAGTAACTCCCCTTATATATATATAGATTGAAGTTTGCATCTTATAAGAATTTGTTTTCCAAACAAGCTAGGTGAAGGACGGCTTTCACACACACTTATCTCTCAGAACTGAGCATGTGGAGAGATGTTCGTTCATCTATCACAAAGGGAACGGGTTGCAGGAGAAACTTTGCTCTGGTTTCTCAGTCTGTTTCCTAGTGCCGGTTTGAACTTCCTGCAGTTTTCACTGTAAAATCTAGATGGAGCTAGTACCTCCCCATATAAATGTATGGATTGGAGTTTGCTATTGAAAAGTAACTATGTGTTCCCAACAAGCTAGTTGAATTACGGCTTTCACACACACATATCTCTCAGAACAGAGCATGTGGCGAGACGTTCTTTCATCTAGAACAAAGGAAAGGTTTGCAGGATAAACTTATTCTCTGGTTTCTCAGTCTGTTTCCTAGTGTCGATTTGAATATCCTGCAGTTTTCACTGTAAAATCTAGATGGAGCTAGTACATCCCCATATATAAGTATGGAGTTGAGTTTGCAACTGAAAATAAAGTTTGTGTTCCCAACAAACTAGGTGAATGACGTCTTTAACACACAAATTTCCCTGAGAACTGAGCATGTGGGGAAACGTTCGTTCACCTAACACAAATGGAACGGCTTGCAGGAGAAACATTTACTCTGGTTTCTCAGTCTGTTCCTAGTGCCGTTTTGAAGTTCCTGCAGATTTCACTAAAAAACAGGTTGGAGCTAATACCTCCCCTTATATATATAAGGATTGAAGTTTGCAACTGAAAACAAAATTTGTGTTCCCAACAACCTAGGTGAAAGACGTCTTTCACACTGAATTATCTCTCAGAAATGAGCATGTGGAGAGACGTTCGTTCATCTACCACAAATGGAACGGATTGCAGGAGAAACTTTTCCTCTGGTTTCTCAGACTTTTTCCTAGTGCAGGTTTGAAGTTCCTACAGTTTTCACTGTAAAACCGAGTTGGAGATATTACCTCCCCATATATATGTATTGATTGAGTATGCAACTTAAAATAACTTTGTGTTCCCAACAAGTTAGGTGAAGGACGGCTTTCACACAAAATAATCTCTCACACCTGAGCATGTGGATAGACGTTTGTTCATCTAGCACAAAAGGAACCGTTTGGAGGGAAACTTCTACTCTGGTTTCCCAGTGTATCCTAGTGCCGGTTTGAAGTTCTTCCAGTTTTCACTGTAAAACAGAGTTGGAGCTGGTACCTGCCCATATATATGTATGGAGTGGATTTTGCAACTGAAAGGAAACTTTGAGTTCCCAACAAGCTAGGTCAAGGACGGCTTTCACACATAAATATCTCTCAGAACTGAGCATGTGGAGAGACGTTCGTTCATCTAGCACAAAGGGAACGGGTTGCAGGAGAAATTTTACTCTGGTTTTTCAGTCTGTTTCCTAGTGCCGGTTGGAAGTTCCTGCAGTTTTCACTGTAAAACCGAGTTGGAGCTAGCTCCTCCCCATATATATGTATGGAGTGGAGTTTGCAACTTAAAAGAAACTTTGTGTTCCCAACAAGCTAGGTGAAGGACGGCTTTCACACACACTTATCCCTGAGATCTGAGCATGTTGAGAGACGTTCGTTCATCTGGAACAAATGGAACGGCTTGCAGGGGAAATTTTACTCTGGTTTTTCAGTATGTTTCCTAGTGCCGGTTTGAAGTTCCTGCAGTTTTCACTGTAAAACCGAGTTGGAACTGGTGCCTCTCAATATATATGTATGGATTGGAGTATGCAACCTAAAAGAAAGTTGTGTTCCAAACATGCTATGTGAAGGACGGCTTCACACACTCTTATCTCTCAGAAATTAGCATGTGGAGAGACGTTCGTTCATCTAGCAAAAAGGGACCGGTTTACAGGAGAAACTTTTCCTCTTTTTTCTCATTCTGTATCCTAGTGCCGGTTGGAAGTTCCTGCAGTTTTCACTGTAAATCCGACTTGAAGCTAGTACCCCCCATTATATATTTATGGATTGGAGTTTTTCACTGAAAAGAAACTTGGTGTTCCCAACAAGCTAGGTGAAGTACGGCTTTCACAGACATTTATCTCTCAGAAATTAGCATGTGGAGAGACGTTCGTTCATCTATCACAAAGGGAACTGGTTGCAGGAGAAACTTTTACTCTGGTTTCTCATTCTGTTTCCTAGTACCGGTTTTATTTTCCTGCAGTTTTCACTGTAAAACCGAGTTGGATCTGGAGCCTCCCCATATATATGTATGGATTGGAGTTTGCAACCTAAAAGAAAGTTTGTGTTCCAAACAGCTAGGTGAAGTACGGCTTTCGCACACACTTATCTCTCAGAACTGAGCATATGTAGAGACGTTCCTTCATCTAGCACAAAGGGAACGGGTTGCAGGAGAAACTTTTACTCTGGTTTCTCAGTCTGTTTAATAGTGCCGGTTTCAATATCTGCCGTTTTCACTGTAAAACGGAGACGGAGATTGTACCTCCCCATATATATGTATGGAGTGGTGTTGGCACCTGAAAAGAAACTTTGTGTTCCCAACAAGCCTGGTGAAGTACAGCTTTCACACACACATATCTCTCAGAACTGAGCATGTGGAGAGACGTTCGTTCATCTAGCACAAAGAGAACGGGTTGAAGGAGGAAGTTTTACTCTGGTTTCTCAGTCTGTTTCCTACTGTTGCTTGGAAGTTCCTGCATTTTTACCTTTAAAAATAGTTGGAGTTAGTACCACCCCATATATATTTATGGGGTGGAGTTTGCAACTAAAAAGAAACTTTGGTGCCCAACAGCTATGTGTAGTTCGGCATTCGCACACATTTATCTCTCAGAACTGTGCATGAGCAGAGACGTTCATTCATCTAAAACAAACGGAACGGGTTGCAGACGAAACATTTACTCTGGTTTCTCAGTCTCTTTCCAAGTGCTGGTTTGAAGTTCCTGCAATTTTACATGTAAAACAGAGTTGGAGCTAGTACCACCCCATATATATTTATGGAGTGAAGATTGCAACTGAAAAGAAACATTGTGTACCCAACAACTAGGAGCAGTACGGCATTCCCACAAAATTATCTCTCAGAACTGATCATGTGGAGAGACTTTCATTCATCTAGAACAAATGGAACGGCTTGCACAACAAACTTTTACTCTGGACTCTCCGTCTGTTTCCTACTGCCGGTTTGAATTTCCTGCAGTTTTCACTGTAAAACCGAGATGGAACATGTACCACCCCAAATATAAATATGGAGTGGAGTTTGCAACAGAAAAGAAAGTTTGTGTTCCCAACAAGCTAGGTGAAGGAAGGCTTTCACACACAATTATCTCTCAGAAATGAGCATGTGGAAAGACGTTCGTTAATCTACCACAAAGGGAACGGGTTGCAGGAGAAACTTTTCCTCTGGTTTCTCAGTCTGTTTCCTACTGCCGGTTTGAAAATCCTGCCGTTTTCAGAGTAAACCAGTGTTGGAGCTAGTACCTCCCCAGATATATGTATGGAGTGGATTTTGAAACTGAAAAGTAACTATGATATCCACACAAGCTAGGTGAATGACAGCTTTCATACACACATATCTCTCACAACTGAGCATGTAGAGAGACGTTCGTTCATCTAGCACAAAGGGAACGTGTTGCAGGAGAAACTTTTACTCTGGTTTCTCAGTCTGTTTCCTAGTGCCGGTTTGAATTTCCTGCAGTTTTCACTGTAAATCCGATTTGGAGCTGGTGCCTCCCCATATATATTTATGGATTGGTGTTTGCAACCTAAAAGGAAGTTTGTGTTCCAAACAACCTATGTGAAAGGCGGCTTTCACACACACTTATCTCTCAGAAATTAGCATGTGGAGAGACGTTCCTTCATCGAGCACCAAGGGAACGGGATGCAGGGGATACTTTTACTCTGGTTTCTCAGTCTGTTTCCTAGTGCCAGTTTGAAGTTCCTGTAGTTTTCACTATAAAATCGAGTTGGAGTTAGTACCTTCCCATATATAAGTATGGAGTTGAGTTTGCACCTGAAAAGAAAATTTGTATTCCCAACAAGCTATGTGAAGGACGGCTTTCACACACACTTATCCCTGAGAACTGAGCAAGTGGAGAGACCTTCGTTCATCTAGCACAAATGGAACGGCTTGCAGGAAAAACATTTAATCTTGTTCCTCAGTCTGTTTCCTAGTGCCGGTTTGAAGTTCCTGCAGTTTTCACTGTAAAAACAGGTTGGAGCTTGTACCTCCCCTTATATATATGTGGATTGAAGTTAGCAACTGATAAGAAATTTGTGTTCAAAACAAGCTAAATGAAGGACGGCTTTCACACACACTTGTATCTCAAAATTAGCATGTGTTGAGACGTTCGTTCATCTAGCACAAAGGGACCGGTTTGCAGGAAAAACTTTTCCTCTGGTTTCTCAGTCTGTTTCCTATTGCCGGTTGGATGTTCCTGCAGTTTTCACTGTAAAACCGAGTTTGAGCTAGTACCTCCCCATATATATGTATGGATTGGAGTTTTTAACTGAAAAGAAAGTTGGTGTTCCCAACAAGCTAGGTGAAGTACGGCTTTCACAGACATTTATCTCTCAGAAATTAGCATGTGGAGAGACGTTCGTTCATCTATCACAAAGGGAACTGGTTGCAGGAGAAACTTTTCCTCTGGTATCTCAGTCTGTTTCCTAGTGCGGGTTTGAAGTTTCGGCAATTTTCACTGTAAACCCGACTTGGAGCTGGTGCCTCCCCATATATATGTATGGATTGGACTTTGCAACCTAAAAGAATGTTTGTGTTCCCAACAAGCTAGGAGAAGGACGGCTTTCACACACACTTATCTCTCAGAACTGAGCATGTGGAGAGACGTTGGTTCATCTAGCACAATGGAACGGGTTGCAGGAGGAACATTTAACCTGGATTCTCATTCTGTTTCCTAGTGCTGGTTTGAAGTTCCTGCAGTTTTACCTGTAAAAAGGTGTTGGAGCTTGTACCACCCCATATATATTCATGGGGTGGAATTTGCAACTAAAAAGAAACTTTGGTTCCCAACAGCTAGGTGTAGTACGGCTTTCACACACACTTATTTCTCAGAACTGAGCATGTGGAGTGATTTTGTTCATCAAGCACAAATGGAACAGGTTGCAGTAGAAACTTTTACTCTGGTTTCTCATTCTGTCTCCTAGTGCCAGTTTGAACTTCCTACAGATTTCACTGTAAAACCGAGTTAGTGCTAGCACCATCCTATATATATGTATGGAGTGGAGATTGCAACTGAAAAGAAACTTTTGTTCCCAACACGCTAGTTGAAGGACGGCTTTCACACACACTTCTACCTGAGAACTGAGTATGTGGAGAGACTTTCGTTCATCTAACAAAAAAGGAACGGCTTGCAGAACAAATTATTACTCTGGTTTCTCAGTGTGTTTCTTAGTGCCGGTTTGAAGTTCCTGCAGTTTTCACTATAAAACCGAGTTGGGGCTAGTATCTCCCCATATATATGTATAGAGTGCAATTTGCAAATGAAAAGAAACTTTGTTTTCCCAACAAGCTAGGTGAAGGACGGCTTTCACACACACTTATAATTCAGAACTGAGCATGTGGAGAGACGTTCGTTCAACTAGCACAAAGGGAACGGGTTGCAGGAGAAATTTTACTCTGGATTCTCAATCTGTTTCCTAGTGCCTGTTTGAAGTTCCTGCAGTTTTCACTGTAAAACCGAACTGGAGCTAGTACCTCCCCATATATATGTATGGAGTGGAGTTTGCAACTGAAAAGAATTTTGTGTTCCCAACAAGCTAGGTGAAGGACGGCTTTCACACACACTTCTCCCTGAGAACTGAGCATGTGGAGAGACGTTCGTTCATCTAACAAAAAAGGAACGGCTTGCAGAACAAACTTTTACTCTTGACTCTCGTTCTGTTTCCTAGTGCCGGTTTGAATTTCCGGCAGTTTTCACTGTAAAACCGAGTTGGAACAAGTACCTCCCCAAATATATGTATGGAGTGGAGTTTGCAACTGAAAAGAAACTTTGTGTTTCCAACAAAGATAGGTGAAAGACGGCTTTCACACACAATTATATCTCAGAACAGATCATGTGGAGAGACTTTCGTTCATATATCACAATGAGAACAGGTTGCAGGAAAAACATTTACTCTGGTTTCTCAGGCTGTTTCATAGTGCCGTTTTGAAGTTCCTGCAGTTTTCACTGTAAAACCGAGTTGGAGCTAGTTCCTCCCCATATATATGTATGCAGTCGAGTTGGCAACTGAAAAGAAATTTTGTGTTCCCAACAAGTTATGTGAAGGACGGATTTCAAACACAATTACCTCTGAGAAATGAGCATGTGGAGAGACGTTCGTTCATCTACCACAAAGGGATCGGATTGCAGGAGAATCTCTTCCTCTGGATTCTCAGTCTGTTTCCTAGTGCCAGATTGAAGTTCCTGCAGTTTTCACTGTAAAACCGAGTTGGAGCTAGAACATCCCCATATATATGTATGGAGTGGATTTAGCAACAGAAAAGAAACTTTGTGTTCCCTTCAAGCTAGATGTAGTACGGCATTCACACACACATATCTCTCAGAAATGAACATGTGGATAGACGTTAGTTCATCTACCACAAAGAACGGGTTGCAGGAGAAACTTTTACTATGGTTTCTCAGTCTTTTTTCTCGTGCCGGTTTGAAGTTCCAACAGTTTTCACTGTAAATCCGTGTTGGAGATTGTACCTCCCAATATATATGTATTGATTGTGTTTGCAACTTAAAAAAACCTTGTGTTCCACACAATCTATGTGAAGGACGGCTTTCACACACACATATCTCTCAGAACTGAGCATGTGGAGAGACGTTCGTTCATCTAGCACAAAGGGAACGTGTTGCAGGAGAAACTTTTACTCTGGTTTCTCAGTCTCTTTCCTAGTGCCGGTTTGAATTTCCTGCAGTTTTCACTGTAAAATCGAGTTGCAGCTGGTGCCTCCCCATATATATGTATAGATTGGAGTTTGCAACCTAAAAGAATGTTTGTGATTCAAATAAGCTATGTGAAGGACGGCTTTCACACACACTTATCTCTCAGAAATCAGCATGTGGAGAGACGTTCGTTCATCTACCACAAAGGGAACTGGTTGCAGGAGAAATTTTACTCTGGTTTCTCAGTCTGTTTCCTAGTTCCTGTTAGAAGATCCTGCAGTTTTCACTGTAAAACCGAGTTGGAGCTAGTACCTCCCCATATATATGTATGGAGTCGTGTTGGCAACAGAAAAGAGACTTTGTGTTCCCAACAAGTTATGTGAAGGACGGATTTCAAACACAATTATCTATCAGAAATGAGCATGTGGAGAGACTTTCTTTCGTCAGACACAAAGGGAACGGGGAGCAAGGGAAACATTTCCTCTGGTTTCTCATTGTGTTTCCTAGTGCCGGTTTGAAGTTCCTGCTGTTTTCACTGTAAAAAACGGTTGGAGCTAGTACCTCCCCATATATATATATCGATTGAAGTTTGCAACTGATAAGAAATTTGTGTTCCCAACAAACTAGGTGAAGGAAGGATTTCACACACACTTATCTCTCAGAACTGAGCATGTGGAAGGACGTTTGTTCATCTAGCACAAAGGGAACGGGTTGCAGGAGGAATTTTCATTTTGGTTTCTCAGTCTGTTTCTAGTGCCAGTTTGAATTTCCTGCAGTTTTCACTGTAAAACCGAGTTGGAGCTGGTGCCTCCCCATATATATGTATGAAGAGGAGTTTGCAACTGAAAAGAAACTTTGTGTTCCCAACAAGATAGGTGAAGTACGGCTTTCACACACAATAATCTATCACAACTGAGCATGTGGAGAGACGTTCGTTCATCTAGCACAAAAGGAACGGGTTGCAGGAGAAACATTTACTCTGGTTTCTCAGTGTGTTTCCTAGTGCCGATTTGAAGTTCCTGCAGTTTTCATTATAAAACCGAGTTGGAGCTAGTACCTCCCCATATATATGTATGGAGTGGAGTTTGCAACTGAAAAGAAACTTTGTGTTCCCAACAAGCTAGGTGAAGGACGGCTTTCACAGTCAGTAATCTCTCAGAACTGAGCATGTGGAGAGACGTTCGTTCATCTAGCACAAAGGGAATGGGTTGCAGGAGAAATTTTACTCTGGTTTCTCAGTCTGTATCCTAGTGCCTGTATGAATTTCCTGCAGTTTTCACTGTAAAACCGAGTTGGAGCTAGTACCTCCCCATCTATATGTATGGAATGGAGTTTGAAACTGAAAAGAAACTTTGTGTTCCCAACAAGCTAGGTGAAGGACGGCTTTCACACACACTTATACCTCAGAACTGAGCATGTGGAGAGATGTTCGTTCATCTTGCCCAAAGGGAACGTGTTGCTGGAGAAATTTTACTCTGGTTTCTCAGTCTGTTTCCTTGTGCCTGTTTGAAGTTCCTGCAGTTTTCAATGTAAAACAAATTGAGGCTAGTACCTCCCCATATATATGTATGGAATGGAGTTTGCAACTGAAAAGAAACTTTTTGTTCCCAACAAGCTAGGTGAAGGACGGCTTTCACACACACTTATCTCTCAGAATTGAGCATGTGGAGGGACGTTTGTGCATCTAGCACAAGCGGAACGGGTGGCAGGAGAGATTTTAATTTTTTTTTCTCATTCTGTTTCCTAGTGCCAGTTTGAAGTTCCTGCAGTTTTCACTGTAAACCGAGTTGGGGCTAGTACCTCCCCATATATATATATTTAGTGGAGTTGGCAACTGAAAAGAAACTTTGTGTTCTGAACAAGTTAGGTGAAGGACGTCTTTCACACACAATAATCTCTCAGACATTAGCATGTGGAGAGACGTTCTTACATCTACCACAAAGGGAACAGGTTGCAGGAGATACATTTCCTCTGGTTTCTCAGTCTGTTTCCTAGTGACGGTTTGAATTTCCTGCAGATTTCTCAGTAAAAACCGGTTGGAGCTTGTACCTCCCCATATATATATATGGATTGAAGTTTGCAACTGATAAAAAATTTGTGTTCCCAAGATACTAGGTGATGGAAGGCTTTCACACACACTTATCTCTCAGAACTAAGCATGTGGAGGGACGTTTGTTCATGTAGCACAAAGGGAACGGGTTGCAGGAAAAATTTAATTTTGGTTTCTCATTCTGTTTCCTAGTGCCAGTTTGAAGTTCCTATATTTTTCACTGTAAACCGAGTTGGAGCTAGTACCTCCCCATATATATGTATGGAGTGGAGTTGGCAACAGAAAAGAAACTTTGTGTTCCAAACAACATATGTGAAGGACCGCTTTCACACACACATCTCCCTGAGAACTGAGCATGTGGAGAGACGTTCGTTCATCTAGCACAAATGGAACGGCTTGCAGAACAAACTTTTACTCTGGACTCTCGGTCTGTTTCCTAGTGCCGGTTTGAATTTCCTGCAGTTTTCACTGTAAAACCGAGTTGGAACATGTACCTCCCCAAATATATGTATGGAGTGGAGTTGGCAACTGAAAAGAAACTTTGTGTTCCCAACAAGCGAGGTTAAGGACGGCTTTCACACACATATATCTCAGAAATTAGCATGTGGAGAGACGTTCGCTCATCTACCAAAAAGGGATAGGATTGCAGGAGAAACTTTTCCTCTGGTTTCTCAGTCTGTTTCCTACTGCCGGTGTGAAGTTCCTGCAGTTTTCACTGTAAAACCGAGTTGGAGCTTGTACCTCCCCACATATATGTATGGAGTGGAGATTGCAACTGAAAAGAAACTTTGTGTTCCCATCAAGCTAGATGAAGGACGGCTTTCACACACACATATCTCTCAGAAATGACCATGTGGATAGACGTTCGTTCATCTACCACAAAAACGGGTAGCAGGAGAAACTTTTACTCTGGTTTCTCAGTCTTTTTCCTAGTGCCGGTTTGAATTTCCTACAGTTTTCACTGTAAATACGTGTTGGAGAGGGTACCTCCCCATATATATGTATTGATTGAGTTTGCAACTTAAAAAAACTTTGTGTTCCACACAATCTATGTGAAGGACGGCTTTCACACACAATTGTCTCTCACAACTGAGCATGTGGAGAGACGTTCATTCATCTAGCAAAAAAGGAACGATTTGCAGGAGAAATTTTTACTCTGGTTTCTCAGTGTGTTTCCTAGTGCCGGTTTGAAGTTCCTGCAGTTTTCACTATAAAACCGAGTTGGAGCTAGTACCACCCCATATATATGTATGGAGTGGAGTTTGCAACTGAAAAGAAACTTGGTGTTCCCAACCATCTAAGTGAAGGACGGCTTTCACACACACTTCTCCCTGAGAACTGAGCATGTGGAGAGACATTCTTTCATCTACCAGAAAGGGAACGGGTTGCATGAGAAACATTTCCTCTGGTTTCTCAGTCTGTTTCCTAGTGCCGGTTTGAAATTCCTGCAGTTTTCACAGTAAAACAGGGTTGGAACTTGTACCTACCCAAATATATGTATGGAATTGTGTTGGCAACTGAAAAGTAACTATGTGTTCCCAAAAAGCTAGGTGAAGGACAGCTTTCACACACACATATCTCTCAGAACTGAGCATGTGGAGAGACGTTCGTTCATCTAGCACAAAGGGAACGTGTTGCAGGAGAAACTTTTACTCTGGTTTCTCAGTCTCTTTCCTAGTGCCGGTTTGAATTTCCTGCAGTTTTCACTGTAAAATCGAGTTGCAGCTGGTGCCTCCCCATATATATGTATAGATTGGAGTTTGCAACCTAAAAGAATGTTTGTGATTCAAATAAGCTATGTGAAGGACGGCTTTCACACACACTTATCTCTCAGAAATCAGCATGTGGAGAGACGTTCGTTCATCTACCACAAAGGGAACTGGTTGCAGGAGAAATTTTACTCTGGTTTCTCAGTCTGTTTCCTAGTTCCTGTTAGAAGATCCTGCAGTTTTCACTGTAAAACCGAGTTGGAGCTAGTACCTCCCCATATATATGTATGGAGTCGTGTTGGCAACAGAAAAGAGACTTTGTGTTCCCAACAAGTTATGTGAAGGACGGATTTCAAACACAATTATCTATCAGAAATGAGCATGTGGAGAGACTTTCTTTCGTCAGACACAAAGGGAACGGGGAGCAAGGGAAACATTTCCTCTGGTTTCTCATTGTGTTTCCTAGTGCCGGTTTGAAGTTCCTGCTGTTTTCACTGTAAAAAACGGTTGGAGCTAGTACCTCCCCATATATATATATCGATTGAAGTTTGCAACTGATAAGAAATTTGTGTTCCCAACAAACTAGGTGAAGGAAGGATTTCACACACACTTATCTCTCAGAACTGAGCATGTGGAAGGACGTTTGTTCATCTAGCACAAAGGGAACGGGTTGCAGGAGGAATTTTCATTTTGGTTTCTCAGTCTGTTTCTAGTGCCAGTTTGAATTTCCTGCAGTTTTCACTGTAAAACCGAGTTGGAGCTGGTGCCTCCCCATATATATGTATGAAGAGGAGTTTGCAACTGAAAAGAAACTTTGTGTTCCCAACAAGATAGGTGAAGTACGGCTTTCACACACAATAATCTATCACAACTGAGCATGTGGAGAGACGTTCGTTCATCTAGCACAAAAGGAACGGGTTGCAGGAGAAACATTTACTCTGGTTTCTCAGTGTGTTTCCTAGTGCCGATTTGAAGTTCCTGCAGTTTTCATTATAAAACCGAGTTGGAGCTAGTACCTCCCCATATATATGTATGGAGTGGAGTTTGCAACTGAAAAGAAACTTTGTGTTCCCAACAAGCTAGGTGAAGGACGGCTTTCACAGTCAGTAATCTCTCAGAACTGAGCATGTGGAGAGACGTTCGTTCATCTAGCACAAAGGGAATGGGTTGCAGGAGAAATTTTACTCTGGTTTCTCAGTCTGTATCCTAGTGCCTGTATGAATTTCCTGCAGTTTTCACTGTAAAACCGAGTTGGAGCTAGTACCTCCCCATCTATATGTATGGAATGGAGTTTGAAACTGAAAAGAAACTTTGTGTTCCCAACAAGCTAGGTGAAGGACGGCTTTCACACACACTTATACCTCAGAACTGAGCATGTGGAGAGATGTTCGTTCATCTTGCCCAAAGGGAACGTGTTGCTGGAGAAATTTTACTCTGGTTTCTCAGTCTGTTTCCTTGTGCCTGTTTGAAGTTCCTGCAGTTTTCAATGTAAAACAAATTGAGGCTAGTACCTCCCCATATATATGTATGGAATGGAGTTTGCAACTGAAAAGAAACTTTTTGTTCCCAACAAGCTAGGTGAAGGACGGCTTTCACACACACTTATCTCTCAGAATTGAGCATGTGGAGGGACGTTTGTGCATCTAGCACAAGCGGAACGGGTGGCAGGAGAGATTTTAATTTTTTTTTCTCATTCTGTTTCCTAGTGCCAGTTTGAAGTTCCTGCAGTTTTCACTGTAAACCGAGTTGGGGCTAGTACCTCCCCATATATATATATTTAGTGGAGTTGGCAACTGAAAAGAAACTTTGTGTTCTGAACAAGTTAGGTGAAGGACGTCTTTCACACACAATAATCTCTCAGACATTAGCATGTGGAGAGACGTTCTTACATCTACCACAAAGGGAACAGGTTGCAGGAGATACATTTCCTCTGGTTTCTCAGTCTGTTTCCTAGTGACGGTTTGAATTTCCTGCAGATTTCTCAGTAAAAACCGGTTGGAGCTTGTACCTCCCCATATATATATATGGATTGAAGTTTGCAACTGATAAAAAATTTGTGTTCCCAACATACTAGGTGATGGAAGGCTTTCACACACACTTATCTCTCAGAACTAAGCATGTGGAGGGACGTTTGTTCATGTAGCACAAAGGGAACGGGTTGCAGGAAAAATTTAATTTTGGTTTCTCATTCTGTTTCCTAGTGCCAGTTTGAAGTTCCTATATTTTTCACTGTAAACCGAGTTGGAGCTAGTACCTCCCCATATATATGTATGGAGTGGAGTTGGCAACAGAAAAGAAACTTTGTGTTCCAAACAACATATGTGAAGGACCGCTTTCACACACACATCTCCCTGAGAACTGAGCATGTGGAGAGACGTTCGTTCATCTAGCACAAATGGAACGGCTTGCAGAACAAACTTTTACTCTGGACTCTCGGTCTGTTTCCTAGTGCCGGTTTGAATTTCCTGCAGTTTTCACTGTAAAACCGAGTTGGAACATGTACCTCCCCAAATATATGTATGGAGTGGAGTTGGCAACTGAAAAGAAACTTTGTGTTCCCAACAAGCGAGGTTAAGGACGGCTTTCACACACATATATCTCAGAAATTAGCATGTGGAGAGACGTTCGCTCATCTACCAAAAAGGGATAGGATTGCAGGAGAAACTTTTCCTCTGGTTTCTCAGTCTGTTTCCTAGTGCCGGTGTGAAGTTCCTGCAGTTTTCACTGTAAAACCGAGTTGGAGCTTGTACCTCCCCACATATATGTATGGAGTGGAGATTGCAACTGAAAAGAAACTTTGTGTTCCCATCAAGCTAGATGAAGGACGGCTTTCACACACACATATCTCTCAGAAATGACCATGTGGATAGACGTTCGTTCATCTACCACAAAAACGGGTAGCAGGAGAAACTTTTACTCTGGTTTCTCAGTCTTTTTCCTAGTGCCGGTTTGAATTTCCTACAGTTTTCACTGTAAATACGTGTTGGAGAGGGTACCTCCCCATATATATGTATTGATTGAGTTTGCAACTTAAAAAAACTTTGTGTTCCACACAATCTATGTGAAGGACGGCTTTCACACACAATTGTCTCTCACAACTGAGCATGTGGAGAGACGTTCATTCATCTAGCAAAAAAGGAACGATTTGCAGGAGAAATTTTTACTCTGGTTTCTCAGTGTGTTTCCTAGTGCCGGTTTGAAGTTCCTGCAGTTTTCACTATAAAACCGAGTTGGAGCTAGTACCACCCCATATATATGTATGGAGTGGAGTTTGCAACTGAAAAGAAACTTGGTGTTCCCAACCATCTAAGTGAAGGACGGCTTTCACACACACTTCTCCCTGAGAACTGAGCATGTGGAGAGACATTCTTTCATCTACCAGAAAGGGAACGGGTTGCATGAGAAACATTTCCTCTGGTTTCTCAGTCTGTTTCCTAGTGCCGGTTTGAAATTCCTGCAGTTTTCACAGTAAAACAGGGTTGGAACTTGTACCTACCCAAATATATGTATGGAATTGTGTTGGCAACTGAAAAGTAACTATGTGTTCCCAAAAAGCTAGGTGAAGGACAGCTTTCACACACACATATCTCTCAGAACTGAGCATGTGGAGAGACGTTCGTTCATCTAGCACAAAGGGAACGTGTTGCAGGAGAAACTTTTACTCTGGTTTCTCAGTCTCTTTCCTAGTGCCGGTTTGAATTTCCTGCAGTTTTCACTGTAAAATCGAGTTGCAGCTGGTGCCTCCCCATATATATGTATAGATTGGAGTTTGCAACCTAAAAGAATGTTTGTGATTCAAATAAGCTATGTGAAGGACGGCTTTCACACACACTTATCTCTCAGAAATCAGCATGTGGAGAGACGTTCGTTCATCTACCACAAAGGGAACTGGTTGCAGGAGAAATTTTACTCTGGTTTCTCAGTCTGTTTCCTAGTTCCTGTTAGAAGATCCTGCAGTTTTCACTGTAAAACCGAGTTGGAGCTAGTACCTCCCCATATATATGTATGGAGTCGTGTTGGCAACAGAAAAGAGACTTTGTGTTCCCAACAAGTTATGTGAAGGACGGATTTCAAACACAATTATCTATCAGAAATGAGCATGTGGAGAGACTTTCTTTCGTCAGACACAAAGGGAACGGGGAGCAAGGGAAACATTTCCTCTGGTTTCTCATTGTGTTTCCTAGTGCCGGTTTGAAGTTCCTGCTGTTTTCACTGTAAAAAACGGTTGGAGCTAGTACCTCCCCATATATATATATCGATTGAAGTTTGCAACTGATAAGAAATTTGTGTTCCCAACAAACTAGGTGAAGGAAGGATTTCACACACACTTATCTCTCAGAACTGAGCATGTGGAAGGACGTTTGTTCATCTAGCACAAAGGGAACGGGTTGCAGGAGGAATTTTCATTTTGGTTTCTCAGTCTGTTTCTAGTGCCAGTTTGAATTTCCTGCAGTTTTCACTGTAAAACCGAGTTGGAGCTGGTGCCTCCCCATATATATGTATGAAGAGGAGTTTGCAACTGAAAAGAAACTTTGTGTTCCCAACAAGATAGGTGAAGTACGGCTTTCACACACAATAATCTATCACAACTGAGCATGTGGAGAGACGTTCGTTCATCTAGCACAAAAGGAACGGGTTGCAGGAGAAACATTTACTCTGGTTTCTCAGTGTGTTTCCTAGTGCCGATTTGAAGTTCCTGCAGTTTTCATTATAAAACCGAGTTGGAGCTAGTACCTCCCCATATATATGTATGGAGTGGAGTTTGCAACTGAAAAGAAACTTTGTGTTCCCAACAAGCTAGGTGAAGGACGGCTTTCACAGTCAGTAATCTCTCAGAACTGAGCATGTGGAGAGACGTTCGTTCATCTAGCACAAAGGGAATGGGTTGCAGGAGAAATTTTACTCTGGTTTCTCAGTCTGTATCCTAGTGCCTGTATGAATTTCCTGCAGTTTTCACTGTAAAACCGAGTTGGAGCTAGTACCTCCCCATCTATATGTATGGAATGGAGTTTGAAACTGAAAAGAAACTTTGTGTTCCCAACAAGCTAGGTGAAGGACGGCTTTCACACACACTTATACCTCAGAACTGAGCATGTGGAGAGATGTTCGTTCATCTTGCCCAAAGGGAACGTGTTGCTGGAGAAATTTTACTCTGGTTTCTCAGTCTGTTTCCTTGTGCCTGTTTGAAGTTCCTGCAGTTTTCAATGTAAAACAAATTGAGGCTAGTACCTCCCCATATATATGTATGGAATGGAGTTTGCAACTGAAAAGAAACTTTTTGTTCCCAACAAGCTAGGTGAAGGACGGCTTTCACACACACTTATCTCTCAGAATTGAGCATGTGGAGGGACGTTTGTGCATCTAGCACAAGCGGAACGGGTGGCAGGAGAGATTTTAATTTTTTTTTCTCATTCTGTTTCCTAGTGCCAGTTTGAAGTTCCTGCAGTTTTCACTGTAAACCGAGTTGGGGCTAGTACCTCCCCATATATATATATTTAGTGGAGTTGGCAACTGAAAAGAAACTTTGTGTTCTGAACAAGTTAGGTGAAGGACGTCTTTCACACACAATAATCTCTCAGACATTAGCATGTGGAGAGACGTTCTTACATCTACCACAAAGGGAACAGGTTGCAGGAGATACATTTCCTCTGGTTTCTCAGTCTGTTTCCTAGTGACGGTTTGAATTTCCTGCAGATTTCTCAGTAAAAACCGGTTGGAGCTTGTACCTCCCCATATATATATATGGATTGAAGTTTGCAACTGATAAAAAATTTGTGTTCCCAACATACTAGGTGATGGAAGGCTTTCACACACACTTATCTCTCAGAACTAAGCATGTGGAGGGACGTTTGTTCATGTAGCACAAAGGGAACGGGTTGCAGGAAAAATTTAATTTTGGTTTCTCATTCTGTTTCCTAGTGCCAGTTTGAAGTTCCTATATTTTTCACTGTAAACCGAGTTGGAGCTAGTACCTCCCCATATATATGTATGGAGTGGAGTTGGCAACAGAAAAGAAACTTTGTGTTCCAAACAACATATGTGAAGGACCGCTTTCACACACACATCTCCCTGAGAACTGAGCATGTGGAGAGACGTTCGTTCATCTAGCACAAATGGAACGGCTTGCAGAACAAACTTTTACTCTGGACTCTCGGTCTGTTTCCTAGTGCCGGTTTGAATTTCCTGCAGTTTTCACTGTAAAACCGAGTTGGAACATGTACCTCCCCAAATATATGTATGGAGTGGAGTTGGCAACTGAAAAGAAACTTTGTGTTCCCAACAAGCGAGGTTAAGGACGGCTTTCACACACATATATCTCAGAAATTAGCATGTGGAGAGACGTTCGCTCATCTACCAAAAAGGGATAGGATTGCAGGAGAAACTTTTCCTCTGGTTTCTCAGTCTGTTTCCTAGTGCCGGTGTGAAGTTCCTGCAGTTTTCACTGTAAAACCGAGTTGGAGCTTGTACCTCCCCACATATATGTATGGAGTGGAGATTGCAACTGAAAAGAAACTTTGTGTTCCCATCAAGCTAGATGAAGGACGGCTTTCACACACACATATCTCTCAGAAATGACCATGTGGATAGACGTTCGTTCATCTACCACAAAAACGGGTAGCAGGAGAAACTTTTACTCTGGTTTCTCAGTCTTTTTCCTAGTGCCGGTTTGAATTTCCTACAGTTTTCACTGTAAATACGTGTTGGAGAGGGTACCTCCCCATATATATGTATTGATTGAGTTTGCAACTTAAAAAAACTTTGTGTTCCACACAATCTATGTGAAGGACGGCTTTCACACACAATTGTCTCTCACAACTGAGCATGTGGAGAGACGTTCATTCATCTAGCAAAAAAGGAACGATTTGCAGGAGAAATTTTTACTCTGGTTTCTCAGTGTGTTTCCTAGTGCCGGTTTGAAGTTCCTGCAGTTTTCACTATAAAACCGAGTTGGAGCTAGTACCACCCCATATATATGTATGGAGTGGAGTTTGCAACTGAAAAGAAACTTGGTGTTCCCAACCATCTAAGTGAAGGACGGCTTTCACACACACTTCTCCCTGAGAACTGAGCATGTGGAGAGACATTCTTTCATCTACCAGAAAGGGAACGGGTTGCATGAGAAACATTTCCTCTGGTTTCTCAGTCTGTTTCCTAGTGCCGGTTTGAAATTCCTGCAGTTTTCACAGTAAAACAGGGTTGGAACTTGTACCTACCCAAATATATGTATGGAATTGTGTTGGCAACTGAAAAGTAACTATGTGTTCCCAAAAAGCTAGGTGAAGGACAGCTTTCACACACACATATCTCTCAGAACTGAGCATGTGGAGAGACGTTCGTTCATCTAGCACAAAGGGAACGTGTTGCAGGAGAAACTTTTACTCTGGTTTCTCAGTCTCTTTCCTAGTGCCGGTTTGAATTTCCTGCAGTTTTCACTGTAAAATCGAGTTGCAGCTGGTGCCTCCCCATATATATGTATAGATTGGAGTTTGCAACCTAAAAGAATGTTTGTGATTCAAATAAGCTATGTGAAGGACGGCTTTCACACACACTTATCTCTCAGAAATCAGCATGTGGAGAGACGTTCGTTCATCTACCACAAAGGGAACTGGTTGCAGGAGAAATTTTACTCTGGTTTCTCAGTCTGTTTCCTAGTTCCTGTTAGAAGATCCTGCAGTTTTCACTGTAAAACCGAGTTGGAGCTAGTACCTCCCCATATATATGTATGGAGTCGTGTTGGCAACAGAAAAGAGACTTTGTGTTCCCAACAAGTTATGTGAAGGACGGATTTCAAACACAATTATCTATCAGAAATGAGCATGTGGAGAGACTTTCTTTCGTCAGACACAAAGGGAACGGGGAGCAAGGGAAACATTTCCTCTGGTTTCTCATTGTGTTTCCTAGTGCCGGTTTGAAGTTCCTGCAGTTTTCACTGTAAAAAACGGTTGGAGCTAGTACCTCCCCATATATATATATCGATTGAAGTTTGCAACTGATAAGAAATTTGTGTTCCCAACAAACTAGGTGAAGGAAGGATTTCACACACACTTATCTCTCAGAACTGAGCATGTGGAAGGACGTTTGTTCATCTAGCACAAAGGGAACGGGTTGCAGGAGGAATTTTCATTTTGGTTTCTCAGTCTGTTTCTAGTGCCAGTTTGAATTTCCTGCAGTTTTCACTGTAAAACCGAGTTGGAGCTGGTGCCTCCCCATATATATGTATGAAGAGGAGTTTGCAACTGAAAAGAAACTTTGTGTTCCCAACAAGATAGGTGAAGTACGGCTTTCACACACAATAATCTATCACAACTGAGCATGTGGAGAGACGTTCGTTCATCTAGCACAAAAGGAACGGGTTGCAGGAGAAACATTTACTCTGGTTTCTCAGTGTGTTTCCTAGTGCCGATTTGAAGTTCCTGCAGTTTTCATTATAAAACCGAGTTGGAGCTAGTACCTCCCCATATATATGTATGGAGTGGAGTTTGCAACTGAAAAGAAACTTTGTGTTCCCAACAAGCTAGGTGAAGGACGGCTTTCACAGTCAGTAATCTCTCAGAACTGAGCATGTGGAGAGACGTTCGTTCATCTAGCACAAAGGGAATGGGTTGCAGGAGAAATTTTACTCTGGTTTCTCAGTCTGTATCCTAGTGCCTGTATGAATTTCCTGCAGTTTTCACTGTAAAACCGAGTTGGAGCTAGTACCTCCCCATCTATATGTATGGAATGGAGTTTGAAACTGAAAAGAAACTTTGTGTTCCCAACAAGCTAGGTGAAGGACGGCTTTCACACACACTTATACCTCAGAACTGAGCATGTGGAGAGATGTTCGTTCATCTTGCCCAAAGGGAACGTGTTGCTGGAGAAATTTTACTCTGGTTTCTCAGTCTGTTTCCTTGTGCCTGTTTGAAGTTCCTGCAGTTTTCAATGTAAAACAAATTGAGGCTAGTACCTCCCCATATATATGTATGGAATGGAGTTTGCAACTGAAAAGAAACTTTTTGTTCCCAACAAGCTAGGTGAAGGACGGCTTTCACACACACTTATCTCTCAGAATTGAGCATGTGGAGGGACGTTTGTGCATCTAGCACAAGCGGAACGGGTGGCAGGAGAGATTTTAATTTTTTTTTCTCATTCTGTTTCCTAGTGCCAGTTTGAAGTTCCTGCAGTTTTCACTGTAAACCGAGTTGGGGCTAGTACCTCCCCATATATATATATTTAGTGGAGTTGGCAACTGAAAAGAAACTTTGTGTTCTGAACAAGTTAGGTGAAGGACGTCTTTCACACACAATAATCTCTCAGACATTAGCATGTGGAGAGACGTTCTTACATCTACCACAAAGGGAACAGGTTGCAGGAGATACATTTCCTCTGGTTTCTCAGTCTGTTTCCTAGTGACGGTTTGAATTTCCTGCAGATTTCTCAGTAAAAACCGGTTGGAGCTTGTACCTCCCCATATATATATATGGATTGAAGTTTGCAACTGATAAAAAATTTGTGTTCCCAACATACTAGGTGATGGAAGGCTTTCACACACACTTATCTCTCAGAACTAAGCATGTGGAGGGACGTTTGTTCATGTAGCACAAAGGGAACGGGTTGCAGGAAAAATTTAATTTTGGTTTCTCATTCTGTTTCCTAGTGCCTGTTTGAAGTTCCTATATTTTTCACTGTAAACCGAGTTGGAGCTAGTACCTCCCCATATATATGTATGGAGTGGAGTTGGCAACAGAAAAGAAACTTTGTGTTCCAAACAACATATGTGAAGGACCGCTTTCACACACACATCTCCCTGAGAACTGAGCATGTGGAGAGACGTTCGTTCATCTAGCACAAATGGAACGGCTTGCAGAACAAACTTTTACTCTGGACTCTCGGTCTGTTTCCTAGTGCCGGTTTGAATTTCCTGCAGTTTTCACTGTAAAACCGAGTTGGAACATGTACCTCCCCAAATATATGTATGGAGTGGAGTTGGCAACTGAAAAGAAACTTTGTGTTCCCAACAAGCGAGGTTAAGGACGGCTTTCACACACATATATCTCAGAAATTAGCATGTGGAGAGACGTTCGCTCATCTACCAAAAAGGGATAGGATTGCAGGAGAAACTTTTCCTCTGGTTTCTCAGTCTGTTTCCTAGTGCCGGTGTGAAGTTCCTGCAGTTTTCACTGTAAAACCGAGTTGGAGCTTGTACCTCCCCACATATATGTATGGAGTGGAGATTGCAACTGAAAAGAAACTTTGTGTTCCCATCAAGCTAGATGAAGGACGGCTTTCACACACACATATCTCTCAGAAATGACCATGTGGATAGACGTTCGTTCATCTACCACAAAAACGGGTAGCAGGAGAAACTTTTACTCTGGTTTCTCAGTCTTTTTCCTAGTGCCGGTTTGAATTTCCTACAGTTTTCACTGTAAATACGTGTTGGAGAGGGTACCTCCCCATATATATGTATTGATTGAGTTTGCAACTTAAAAAAACTTTGTGTTCCACACAATCTATGTGAAGGACGGCTTTCACACACAATTGTCTCTCACAACTGAGCATGTGGAGAGACGTTCATTCATCTAGCAAAAAAGGAACGATTTGCAGGAGAAATTTTTACTCTGGTTTCTCAGTGTGTTTCCTAGTGCCGGTTTGAAGTTCCTGCAGTTTTCACTATAAAACCGAGTTGGAGCTAGTACCACCCCATATATATGTATGGAGTGGAGTTTGCAACTGAAAAGAAACTTGGTGTTCCCAACCATCTAAGTGAAGGACGGCTTTCACACACACTTCTCCCTGAGAACTGAGCATGTGGAGAGACATTCTTTCATCTACCAGAAAGGGAACGGGTTGCATGAGAAACATTTCCTCTGGTTTCTCAGTCTGTTTCCTAGTGCCGGTTTGAAATTCCTGCAGTTTTCACAGTAAAACAGGGTTGGAACTTGTACCTACCCAAATATATGTATGGAATTGTGTTGGCAACTGAAAAGTAACTATGTGTTCCCAAAAAGCTAGGTGAAGGACAGCTTTCACACACACATATCTCTCAGAACTGAGCATGTGGAGAGACGTTCGTTCATCTAGCACAAAGGGAACGTGTTGCAGGAGAAACTTTTACTCTGGTTTCTCAGTCTCTTTCCTAGTGCCGGTTTGAATTTCCTGCAGTTTTCACTGTAAAATCGAGTTGCAGCTGGTGCCTCCCCATATATATGTATAGATTGGAGTTTGCAACCTAAAAGAATGTTTGTGATTCAAATAAGCTATGTGAAGGACGGCTTTCACACACACTTATCTCTCAGAAATCAGCATGTGGAGAGACGTTCGTTCATCTACCACAAAGGGAACTGGTTGCAGGAGAAATTTTACTCTGGTTTCTCAGTCTGTTTCCTAGTTCCTGTTAGAAGATCCTGCAGTTTTCACTGTAAAACCGAGTTGGAGCTAGTACCTCCCCATATATATGTATGGAGTCGTGTTGGCAACAGAAAAGAAACTTTGTGTTCCCAACAAGTTATGTGAAGGACGGATTTCAAACACAATTATCTATCAGAAATGAGCATGTGGAGAGACTTTCTTTCGTCAGACACAAAGGGAACGGGGAGCAAGGGAAACATTTCCTCTGGTTTCTCATTGTGTTTCCTAGTGCCGGTTTGAAGTTCCTGCAGTTTTCACTGTAAAAAACGGTTGGAGCTAGTACCTCCCCATATATATATATCGATTGAAGTTTGCAACTGATAAGAAATTTGTGTTCCCAACAAACTAGGTGAAGGAAGGATTTCACACACACTTATCTCTCAGAACTGAGCATGTGGAAGGACGTTTGTTCATCTAGCACAAAGGGAACGGGTTGCAGGAGGAATTTTCATTTTGGTTTCTCAGTCTGTTTCTAGTGCCAGTTTGAATTTCCTGCAGTTTTCACTGTAAAACCGAGTTGGAGCTGGTGCCTCCCCATATATATGTATGAAGAGGAGTTTGCAACTGAAAAGAAACTTTGTGTTCCCAACAAGATAGGTGAAGTACGGCTTTCACACACAATAATCTATCACAACTGAGCATGTGGAGAGACGTTCGTTCATCTAGCACAAAAGGAACGGGTTGCAGGAGAAACATTTACTCTGGTTTCTCAGTGTGTTTCCTAGTGCCGATTTGAAGTTCCTGCAGTTTTCATTATAAAACCGAGTTGGAGCTAGTACCTCCCCATATATATGTATGGAGTGGAGTTTGCAACTGAAAAGAAACTTTGTGTTCCCAACAAGCTAGGTGAAGGACGGCTTTCACAGTCAGTAATCTCTCAGAACTGAGCATGTGGAGAGACGTTCGTTCATCTAGCACAAAGGGAATGGGTTGCAGGAGAAATTTTACTCTGGTTTCTCAGTCTGTATCCTAGTGCCTGTATGAATTTCCTGCAGTTTTCACTGTAAAACCGAGTTGGAGCTAGTACCTCCCCATCTATATGTATGGAATGGAGTTTGAAACTGAAAAGAAACTTTGTGTTCCCAACAAGCTAGGTGAAGGACGGCTTTCACACACACTTATACCTCAGAACTGAGCATGTGGAGAGATGTTCGTTCATCTTGCCCAAAGGGAACGTGTTGCTGGAGAAATTTTACTCTGGTTTCTCAGTCTGTTTCCTTGTGCCTGTTTGAAGTTCCTGCAGTTTTCAATGTAAAACAAATTGAGGCTAGTACCTCCCCATATATATGTATGGAATGGAGTTTGCAACTGAAAAGAAACTTTTTGTTCCCAACAAGCTAGGTGAAGGACGGCTTTCACACACACTTATCTCTCAGAATTGAGCATGTGGAGGGACGTTTGTGCATCTAGCACAAGCGGAACGGGTGGCAGGAGAGATTTTAATTTTTTTTTCTCATTCTGTTTCCTAGTGCCAGTTTGAAGTTCCTGCAGTTTTCACTGTAAACCGAGTTGGGGCTAGTACCTCCCCATATATATATATTTAGTGGAGTTGGCAACTGAAAAGAAACTTTGTGTTCTGAACAAGTTAGGTGAAGGACGTCTTTCACACACAATAATCTCTCAGACATTAGCATGTGGAGAGACGTTCTTACATCTACCACAAAGGGAACAGGTTGCAGGAGATACATTTCCTCTGGTTTCTCAGTCTGTTTCCTAGTGACGGTTTGAATTTCCTGCAGATTTCTCAGTAAAAACCGGTTGGAGCTTGTACCTCCCCATATATATATATGGATTGAAGTTTGCAACTGATAAAAAATTTGTGTTCCCAACATACTAGGTGATGGAAGGCTTTCACACACACTTATCTCTCAGAACTAAGCATGTGGAGGGACGTTTGTTCATGTAGCACAAAGGGAACGGGTTGCAGGAAAAATTTAATTTTGGTTTCTCATTCTGTTTCCTAGTGCCAGTTTGAAGTTCCTATATTTTTCACTGTAAACCGAGTTGGAGCTAGTACCTCCCCATATATATGTATGGAGTGGAGTTGGCAACAGAAAAGAAACTTTGTGTTCCAAACAACATATGTGAAGGACCGCTTTCACACACACATCTCCCTGAGAACTGAGCATGTGGAGAGACGTTCGTTCATCTAGCACAAATGGAACGGCTTGCAGAACAAACTTTTACTCTGGACTCTCGGTCTGTTTCCTAGTGCCGGTTTGAATTTCCTGCAGTTTTCACTGTAAAACCGAGTTGGAACATGTACCTCCCCAAATATATGTATGGAGTGGAGTTGGCAACTGAAAAGAAACTTTGTGTTCCCAACAAGCGAGGTTAAGGACGGCTTTCACACACATATATCTCAGAAATTAGCATGTGGAGAGACGTTCGCTCATCTACCAAAAAGGGATAGGATTGCAGGAGAAACTTTTCCTCTGGTTTCTCAGTCTGTTTCCTAGTGCCGGTGTGAAGTTCCTGCAGTTTTCACTGTAAAACCGAGTTGGAGCTTGTACCTCCCCACATATATGTATGGAGTGGAGATTGCAACTGAAAAGAAACTTTGTGTTCCCATCAAGCTAGATGAAGGACGGCTTTCACACACACATATCTCTCAGAAATGACCATGTGGATAGACGTTCGTTCATCTACCACAAAAACGGGTAGCAGGAGAAACTTTTACTCTGGTTTCTCAGTCTTTTTCCTAGTGCCGGTTTGAATTTCCTACAGTTTTCACTGTAAATACGTGTTGGAGAGGGTACCTCCCCATATATATGTATTGATTGAGTTTGCAACTTAAAAAAACTTTGTGTTCCACACAATCTATGTGAAGGACGGCTTTCACACACAATTGTCTCTCACAACTGAGCATGTGGAGAGACGTTCATTCATCTAGCAAAAAAGGAACGATTTGCAGGAGAAATTTTTACTCTGGTTTCTCAGTGTGTTTCCTAGTGCCGGTTTGAAGTTCCTGCAGTTTTCACTATAAAACCGAGTTGGAGCTAGTACCACCCCATATATATGTATGGAGTGGAGTTTGCAACTGAAAAGAAACTTGGTGTTCCCAACCATCTAAGTGAAGGACGGCTTTCACACACACTTCTCCCTGAGAACTGAGCATGTGGAGAGACATTCTTTCATCTACCAGAAAGGGAACGGGTTGCATGAGAAACATTTCCTCTGGTTTCTCAGTCTGTTTCCTAGTGCCGGTTTGAAATTCCTGCAGTTTTCACAGTAAAACAGGGTTGGAACTTGTACCTACCCAAATATATGTATGGAATTGTGTTGGCAACTGAAAAGTAACTATGTGTTCCCAAAAAGCTAGGTGAAGGACAGCTTTCACACACACATATCTCTCAGAACTGAGCATGTGGAGAGACGTTCGTTCATCTAGCACAAAGGGAACGTGTTGCAGGAGAAACTTTTACTCTGGTTTCTCAGTCTCTTTCCTAGTGCCGGTTTGAATTTCCTGCAGTTTTCACTGTAAAATCGAGTTGCAGCTGGTGCCTCCCCATATATATGTATAGATTGGAGTTTGCAACCTAAAAGAATGTTTGTGATTCAAATAAGCTATGTGAAGGACGGCTTTCACACACACTTATCTCTCAGAAATCAGCATGTGGAGAGACGTTCGTTCATCTACCACAAAGGGAACTGGTTGCAGGAGAAATTTTACTCTGGTTTCTCAGTCTGTTTCCTAGTTCCTGTTAGAAGATCCTGCAGTTTTCACTGTAAAACCGAGTTGGAGCTAGTACCTCCCCATATATATGTATGGAGTCGTGTTGGCAACAGAAAAGAAACTTTGTGTTCCCAACAAGTTATGTGAAGGACGGATTTCAAACACAATTATCTATCAGAAATGAGCATGTGGAGAGACTTTCTTTCGTCAGACACAAAGGGAACGGGGAGCAAGGGAAACATTTCCTCTGGTTTCTCATTGTGTTTCCTAGTGCCGGTTTGAAGTTCCTGCAGTTTTCACTGTAAAAAACGGTTGGAGCTAGTACCTCCCCATATATATATATCGATTGAAGTTTGCAACTGATAAGAAATTTGTGTTCCCAACAAACTAGGTGAAGGAAGGATTTCACACACACTTATCTCTCAGAACTGAGCATGTGGAAGGACGTTTGTTCATCTAGCACAAAGGGAACGGGTTGCAGGAGGAATTTTCATTTTGGTTTCTCAGTCTGTTTCTAGTGCCAGTTTGAATTTCCTGCAGTTTTCACTGTAAAACCGAGTTGGAGCTGGTGCCTCCCCATATATATGTATGAAGAGGAGTTTGCAACTGAAAAGAAACTTTGTGTTCCCAACAAGATAGGTGAAGTACGGCTTTCACACACAATAATCTATCACAACTGAGCATGTGGAGAGACGTTCGTTCATCTAGCACAAAAGGAACGGGTTGCAGGAGAAACATTTACTCTGGTTTCTCAGTGTGTTTCCTAGTGCCGATTTGAAGTTCCTGCAGTTTTCATTATAAAACCGAGTTGGAGCTAGTACCTCCCCATATATATGTATGGAGTGGAGTTTGCAACTGAAAAGAAACTTTGTGTTCCCAACAAGCTAGGTGAAGGACGGCTTTCACAGTCAGTAATCTCTCAGAACTGAGCATGTGGAGAGACGTTCGTTCATCTAGCACAAAGGGAATGGGTTGCAGGAGAAATTTTACTCTGGTTTCTCAGTCTGTATCCTAGTGCCTGTATGAATTTCCTGCAGTTTTCACTGTAAAACCGAGTTGGAGCTAGTACCTCCCCATCTATATGTATGGAATGGAGTTTGAAACTGAAAAGAAACTTTGTGTTCCCAACAAGCTAGGTGAAGGACGGCTTTCACACACACTTATACCTCAGAACTGAGCATGTGGAGAGATGTTCGTTCATCTTGCCCAAAGGGAACGTGTTGCTGGAGAAATTTTACTCTGGTTTCTCAGTCTGTTTCCTTGTGCCTGTTTGAAGTTCCTGCAGTTTTCAATGTAAAACAAATTGAGGCTAGTACCTCCCCATATATATGTATGGAATGGAGTTTGCAACTGAAAAGAAACTTTTTGTTCCCAACAAGCTAGGTGAAGGACGGCTTTCACACACACTTATCTCTCAGAATTGAGCATGTGGAGGGACGTTTGTGCATCTAGCACAAGCGGAACGGGTGGCAGGAGAGATTTTAATTTTTTTTTCTCATTCTGTTTCCTAGTGCCAGTTTGAAGTTCCTGCAGTTTTCACTGTAAACCGAGTTGGGGCTAGTACCTCCCCATATATATATATTTAGTGGAGTTGGCAACTGAAAAGAAACTTTGTGTTCTGAACAAGTTAGGTGAAGGACGTCTTTCACACACAATAATCTCTCAGACATTAGCATGTGGAGAGACGTTCTTACATCTACCACAAAGGGAACAGGTTGCAGGAGATACATTTCCTCTGGTTTCTCAGTCTGTTTCCTAGTGACGGTTTGAATTTCCTGCAGATTTCTCAGTAAAAACCGGTTGGAGCTTGTACCTCCCCATATATATATATGGATTGAAGTTTGCAACTGATAAAAAATTTGTGTTCCCAACATACTAGGTGATGGAAGGCTTTCACACACACTTATCTCTCAGAACTAAGCATGTGGAGGGACGTTTGTTCATGTAGCACAAAGGGAACGGGTTGCAGGAAAAATTTAATTTTGGTTTCTCATTCTGTTTCCTAGTGCCAGTTTGAAGTTCCTATATTTTTCACTGTAAACCGAGTTGGAGCTAGTACCTCCCCATATATATGTATGGAGTGGAGTTGGCAACAGAAAAGAAACTTTGTGTTCCAAACAACATATGTGAAGGACCGCTTTCACACACACATCTCCCTGAGAACTGAGCATGTGGAGAGACGTTCGTTCATCTAGCACAAATGGAACGGCTTGCAGAACAAACTTTTACTCTGGACTCTCGGTCTGTTTCCTAGTGCCGGTTTGAATTTCCTGCAGTTTTCACTGTAAAACCGAGTTGGAACATGTACCTCCCCAAATATATGTATGGAGTGGAGTTGGCAACTGAAAAGAAACTTTGTGTTCCCAACAAGCGAGGTTAAGGACGGCTTTCACACACATATATCTCAGAAATTAGCATGTGGAGAGACGTTCGCTCATCTACCAAAAAGGGATAGGATTGCAGGAGAAACTTTTCCTCTGGTTTCTCAGTCTGTTTCCTAGTGCCGGTGTGAAGTTCCTGCAGTTTTCACTGTAAAACCGAGTTGGAGCTTGTACCTCCCCACATATATGTATGGAGTGGAGATTGCAACTGAAAAGAAACTTTGTGTTCCCATCAAGCTAGATGAAGGACGGCTTTCACACACACATATCTCTCAGAAATGACCATGTGGATAGACGTTCGTTCATCTACCACAAAAACGGGTAGCAGGAGAAACTTTTACTCTGGTTTCTCAGTCTTTTTCCTAGTGCCGGTTTGAATTTCCTACAGTTTTCACTGTAAATACGTGTTGGAGAGGGTACCTCCCCATATATATGTATTGATTGAGTTTGCAACTTAAAAAAACTTTGTGTTCCACACAATCTATGTGAAGGACGGCTTTCACACACAATTGTCTCTCACAACTGAGCATGTGGAGAGACGTTCATTCATCTAGCAAAAAAGGAACGATTTGCAGGAGAAATTTTTACTCTGGTTTCTCAGTGTGTTTCCTAGTGCCGGTTTGAAGTTCCTGCAGTTTTCACTATAAAACCGAGTTGGAGCTAGTACCACCCCATATATATGTATGGAGTGGAGTTTGCAACTGAAAAGAAACTTGGTGTTCCCAACCATCTAAGTGAAGGACGGCTTTCACACACACTTCTCCCTGAGAACTGAGCATGTGGAGAGACATTCTTTCATCTACCAGAAAGGGAACGGGTTGCATGAGAAACATTTCCTCTGGTTTCTCAGTCTGTTTCCTAGTGCCGGTTTGAAATTCCTGCAGTTTTCACAGTAAAACAGGGTTGGAACTTGTACCTACCCAAATATATGTATGGAATTGTGTTGGCAACTGAAAAGTAACTATGTGTTCCCAAAAAGCTAGGTGAAGGACAGCTTTCACACACACATATCTCTCAGAACTGAGCATGTGGAGAGACGTTCGTTCATCTAGCACAAAGGGAACGTGTTGCAGGAGAAACTTTTACTCTGGTTTCTCAGTCTCTTTCCTAGTGCCGGTTTGAATTTCCTGCAGTTTTCACTGTAAAATCGAGTTGCAGCTGGTGCCTCCCCATATATATGTATAGATTGGAGTTTGCAACCTAAAAGAATGTTTGTGATTCAAATAAGCTATGTGAAGGACGGCTTTCACACACACTTATCTCTCAGAAATCAGCATGTGGAGAGACGTTCGTTCATCTACCACAAAGGGAACTGGTTGCAGGAGAAATTTTACTCTGGTTTCTCAGTCTGTTTCCTAGTTCCTGTTAGAAGATCCTGCAGTTTTCACTGTAAAACCGAGTTGGAGCTAGTACCTCCCCATATATATGTATGGAGTCGTGTTGGCAACAGAAAAGAAACTTTGTGTTCCCAACAAGTTATGTGAAGGACGGATTTCAAACACAATTATCTATCAGAAATGAGCATGTGGAGAGACTTTCTTTCGTCAGACACAAAGGGAACGGGGAGCAAGGGAAACATTTCCTCTGGTTTCTCATTGTGTTTCCTAGTGCCGGTTTGAAGTTCCTGCAGTTTTCACTGTAAAAAACGGTTGGAGCTAGTACCTCCCCATATATATATATCGATTGAAGTTTGCAACTGATAAGAAATTTGTGTTCCCAACAAACTAGGTGAAGGAAGGATTTCACACACACTTATCTCTCAGAACTGAGCATGTGGAAGGACGTTTGTTCATCTAGCACAAAGGGAACGGGTTGCAGGAGGAATTTTCATTTTGGTTTCTCAGTCTGTTTCTAGTGCCAGTTTGAATTTCCTGCAGTTTTCACTGTAAAACCGAGTTGGAGCTGGTGCCTCCCCATATATATGTATGAAGAGGAGTTTGCAACTGAAAAGAAACTTTGTGTTCCCAACAAGATAGGTGAAGTACGGCTTTCACACACAATAATCTATCACAACTGAGCATGTGGAGAGACGTTCGTTCATCTAGCACAAAAGGAACGGGTTGCAGGAGAAACATTTACTCTGGTTTCTCAGTGTGTTTCCTAGTGCCGATTTGAAGTTCCTGCAGTTTTCATTATAAAACCGAGTTGGAGCTAGTACCTCCCCATATATATGTATGGAGTGGAGTTTGCAACTGAAAAGAAACTTTGTGTTCCCAACAAGCTAGGTGAAGGACGGCTTTCACAGTCAGTAATCTCTCAGAACTGAGCATGTGGAGAGACGTTCGTTCATCTAGCACAAAGGGAATGGGTTGCAGGAGAAATTTTACTCTGGTTTCTCAGTCTGTATCCTAGTGCCTGTATGAATTTCCTGCAGTTTTCACTGTAAAACCGAGTTGGAGCTAGTACCTCCCCATCTATATGTATGGAATGGAGTTTGAAACTGAAAAGAAACTTTGTGTTCCCAACAAGCTAGGTGAAGGACGGCTTTCACACACACTTATACCTCAGAACTGAGCATGTGGAGAGATGTTCGTTCATCTTGCCCAAAGGGAACGTGTTGCTGGAGAAATTTTACTCTGGTTTCTCAGTCTGTTTCCTTGTGCCTGTTTGAAGTTCCTGCAGTTTTCAATGTAAAACAAATTGAGGCTAGTACCTCCCCATATATATGTATGGAATGGAGTTTGCAACTGAAAAGAAACTTTTTGTTCCCAACAAGCTAGGTGAAGGACGGCTTTCACACACACTTATCTCTCAGAATTGAGCATGTGGAGGGACGTTTGTGCATCTAGCACAAGCGGAACGGGTGGCAGGAGAGATTTTAATTTTTTTTTCTCATTCTGTTTCCTAGTGCCAGTTTGAAGTTCCTGCAGTTTTCACTGTAAACCGAGTTGGGGCTAGTACCTCCCCATATATATATATTTAGTGGAGTTGGCAACTGAAAAGAAACTTTGTGTTCTGAACAAGTTAGGTGAAGGACGTCTTTCACACACAATAATCTCTCAGACATTAGCATGTGGAGAGACGTTCTTACATCTACCACAAAGGGAACAGGTTGCAGGAGATACATTTCCTCTGGTTTCTCAGTCTGTTTCCTAGTGACGGTTTGAATTTCCTGCAGATTTCTCAGTAAAAACCGGTTGGAGCTTGTACCTCCCCATATATATATATGGATTGAAGTTTGCAACTGATAAAAAATTTGTGTTCCCAACATACTAGGTGATGGAAGGCTTTCACACACACTTATCTCTCAGAACTAAGCATGTGGAGGGACGTTTGTTCATGTAGCACAAAGGGAACGGGTTGCAGGAAAAATTTAATTTTGGTTTCTCATTCTGTTTCCTAGTGCCAGTTTGAAGTTCCTATATTTTTCACTGTAAACCGAGTTGGAGCTAGTACCTCCCCATATATATGTATGGAGTGGAGTTGGCAACAGAAAAGAAACTTTGTGTTCCAAACAACATATGTGAAGGACCGCTTTCACACACACATCTCCCTGAGAACTGAGCATGTGGAGAGACGTTCGTTCATCTAGCACAAATGGAACGGCTTGCAGAACAAACTTTTACTCTGGACTCTCGGTCTGTTTCCTAGTGCCGGTTTGAATTTCCTGCAGTTTTCACTGTAAAACCGAGTTGGAACATGTACCTCCCCAAATATATGTATGGAGTGGAGTTGGCAACTGAAAAGAAACTTTGTGTTCCCAACAAGCGAGGTTAAGGACGGCTTTCACACACATATATCTCAGAAATTAGCATGTGGAGAGACGTTCGCTCATCTACCAAAAAGGGATAGGATTGCAGGAGAAACTTTTCCTCTGGTTTCTCAGTCTGTTTCCTAGTGCCGGTGTGAAGTTCCTGCAGTTTTCACTGTAAAACCGAGTTGGAGCTTGTACCTCCCCACATATATGTATGGAGTGGAGATTGCAACTGAAAAGAAACTTTGTGTTCCCATCAAGCTAGATGAAGGACGGCTTTCACACACACATATCTCTCAGAAATGACCATGTGGATAGACGTTCGTTCATCTACCACAAAAACGGGTAGCAGGAGAAACTTTTACTCTGGTTTCTCAGTCTTTTTCCTAGTGCCGGTTTGAATTTCCTACAGTTTTCACTGTAAATACGTGTTGGAGAGGGTACCTCCCCATATATATGTATTGATTGAGTTTGCAACTTAAAAAAACTTTGTGTTCCACACAATCTATGTGAAGGACGGCTTTCACACACAATTGTCTCTCACAACTGAGCATGTGGAGAGACGTTCATTCATCTAGCAAAAAAGGGACGATTTGCAGGAGAAATTTTTACTCTGGTTTCTCAGTGTGTTTCCTAGTGCCGGTTTGAAGTTCCTGCAGTTTTCACTATAAAACCGAGTTGGAGCTAGTACCACCCCATATATATGTATGGAGTGGAGTTTGCAACTGAAAAGAAACTTGGTGTTCCCAACCATCTAAGTGAAGGACGGCTTTCACACACACTTCTCCCTGAGAACTGAGCATGTGGAGAGACATTCTTTCATCTACCAGAAAGGGAACGGGTTGCATGAGAAACATTTCCTCTGGTTTCTCAGTCTGTTTCCTAGTGCCGGTTTGAAATTCCTGCAGTTTTCACAGTAAAACAGGGTTGGAACTTGTACCTACCCAAATATATGTATGGAATTGTGTTGGCAACTGAAAAGTAACTATGTGTTCCCAAAAAGCTAGGTGAAGGACAGCTTTCACACACACATATCTCTCAGAACTGAGCATGTGGAGAGACGTTCGTTCATCTAGCACAAAGGGAACGTGTTGCAGGAGAAACTTTTACTCTGGTTTCTCAGTCTCTTTCCTAGTGCCGGTTTGAATTTCCTGCAGTTTTCACTGTAAAATCGAGTTGCAGCTGGTGCCTCCCCATATATATGTATAGATTGGAGTTTGCAACCTAAAAGAATGTTTGTGATTCAAATAAGCTATGTGAAGGACGGCTTTCACACACACTTATCTCTCAGAAATCAGCATGTGGAGAGACGTTCGTTCATCTACCACAAAGGGAACTGGTTGCAGGAGAAATTTTACTCTGGTTTCTCAGTCTGTTTCCTAGTTCCTGTTAGAAGATCCTGCAGTTTTCACTGTAAAACCGAGTTGGAGCTAGTACCTCCCCATATATATGTATGGAGTCGTGTTGGCAACAGAAAAGAAACTTTGTGTTCCCAACAAGTTATGTGAAGGACGGATTTCAAACACAATTATCTATCAGAAATGAGCATGTGGAGAGACTTTCTTTCGTCAGACACAAAGGGAACGGGGAGCAAGGGAAACATTTCCTCTGGTTTCTCATTGTGTTTCCTAGTGCCGGTTTGAAGTTCCTGCAGTTTTCACTGTAAAAAACGGTTGGAGCTAGTACCTCCCCATATATATATATCGATTGAAGTTTGCAACTGATAAGAAATTTGTGTTCCCAACAAACTAGGTGAAGGAAGGATTTCACACACACTTATCTCTCAGAACTGAGCATGTGGAAGGACGTTTGTTCATCTAGCACAAAGGGAACGGGTTGCAGGAGGAATTTTCATTTTGGTTTCTCAGTCTGTTTCTAGTGCCAGTTTGAATTTCCTGCAGTTTTCACTGTAAAACCGAGTTGGAGCTGGTGCCTCCCCATATATATGTATGAAGAGGAGTTTGCAACTGAAAAGAAACTTTGTGTTCCCAACAAGATAGGTGAAGTACGGCTTTCACACACAATAATCTATCACAACTGAGCATGTGGAGAGACGTTCGTTCATCTAGCACAAAAGGAACGGGTTGCAGGAGAAACATTTACTCTGGTTTCTCAGTGTGTTTCCTAGTGCCGATTTGAAGTTCCTGCAGTTTTCATTATAAAACCGAGTTGGAGCTAGTACCTCCCCATATATATGTATGGAGTGGAGTTTGCAACTGAAAAGAAACTTTGTGTTCCCAACAAGCTAGGTGAAGGACGGCTTTCACAGTCAGTAATCTCTCAGAACTGAGCATGTGGAGAGACGTTCGTTCATCTAGCACAAAGGGAATGGGTTGCAGGAGAAATTTTACTCTGGTTTCTCAGTCTGTATCCTAGTGCCTGTATGAATTTCCTGCAGTTTTCACTGTAAAACCGAGTTGGAGCTAGTACCTCCCCATCTATATGTATGGAATGGAGTTTGAAACTGAAAAGAAACTTTGTGTTCCCAACAAGCTAGGTGAAGGACGGCTTTCACACACACTTATACCTCAGAACTGAGCATGTGGAGAGATGTTCGTTCATCTTGCCCAAAGGGAACGTGTTGCTGGAGAAATTTTACTCTGGTTTCTCAGTCTGTTTCCTTGTGCCTGTTTGAAGTTCCTGCAGTTTTCAATGTAAAACAAATTGAGGCTAGTACCTCCCCATATATATGTATGGAATGGAGTTTGCAACTGAAAAGAAACTTTTTGTTCCCAACAAGCTAGGTGAAGGACGGCTTTCACACACACTTATCTCTCAGAATTGAGCATGTGGAGGGACGTTTGTGCATCTAGCACAAGCGGAACGGGTGGCAGGAGAGATTTTAATTTTTTTTTCTCATTCTGTTTCCTAGTGCCAGTTTGAAGTTCCTGCAGTTTTCACTGTAAACCGAGTTGGGGCTAGTACCTCCCCATATATATATATTTAGTGGAGTTGGCAACTGAAAAGAAACTTTGTGTTCTGAACAAGTTAGGTGAAGGACGTCTTTCACACACAATAATCTCTCAGACATTAGCATGTGGAGAGACGTTCTTACATCTACCACAAAGGGAACAGGTTGCAGGAGATACATTTCCTCTGGTTTCTCAGTCTGTTTCCTAGTGACGGTTTGAATTTCCTGCAGATTTCTCAGTAAAAACCGGTTGGAGCTTGTACCTCCCCATATATATATATGGATTGAAGTTTGCAACTGATAAAAAATTTGTGTTCCCAACATACTAGGTGATGGAAGGCTTTCACACACACTTATCTCTCAGAACTAAGCATGTGGAGGGACGTTTGTTCATGTAGCACAAAGGGAACGGGTTGCAGGAAAAATTTAATTTTGGTTTCTCATTCTGTTTCCTAGTGCCTGTTTGAAGTTCCTATATTTTTCACTGTAAACCGAGTTGGAGCTAGTACCTCCCCATATATATGTATGGAGTGGAGTTGGCAACAGAAAAGAAACTTTGTGTTCCAAACAACATATGTGAAGGACCGCTTTCACACACACATCTCCCTGAGAACTGAGCATGTGGAGAGACGTTCGTTCATCTAGCACAAATGGAACGGCTTGCAGAACAAACTTTTACTCTGGACTCTCGGTCTGTTTCCTAGTGCCGGTTTGAATTTCCTGCAGTTTTCACTGTAAAACCGAGTTGGAACATGTACCTCCCCAAATATATGTATGGAGTGGAGTTGGCAACTGAAAAGAAACTTTGTGTTCCCAACAAGCGAGGTTAAGGACGGCTTTCACACACATATATCTCAGAAATTAGCATGTGGAGAGACGTTCGCTCATCTACCAAAAAGGGATAGGATTGCAGGAGAAACTTTTCCTCTGGTTTCTCAGTCTGTTTCCTAGTGCCGGTGTGAAGTTCCTGCAGTTTTCACTGTAAAACCGAGTTGGAGCTTGTACCTCCCCACATATATGTATGGAGTGGAGATTGCAACTGAAAAGAAACTTTGTGTTCCCATCAAGCTAGATGAAGGACGGCTTTCACACACACATATCTCTCAGAAATGACCATGTGGATAGACGTTCGTTCATCTACCACAAAAACGGGTAGCAGGAGAAACTTTTACTCTGGTTTCTCAGTCTTTTTCCTAGTGCCGGTTTGAATTTCCTACAGTTTTCACTGTAAATACGTGTTGGAGAGGGTACCTCCCCATATATATGTATTGATTGAGTTTGCAACTTAAAAAAACTTTGTGTTCCACACAATCTATGTGAAGGACGGCTTTCACACACAATTGTCTCTCACAACTGAGCATGTGGAGAGACGTTCATTCATCTAGCAAAAAAGGAACGATTTGCAGGAGAAATTTTTACTCTGGTTTCTCAGTGTGTTTCCTAGTGCCGGTTTGAAGTTCCTGCAGTTTTCACTATAAAACCGAGTTGGAGCTAGTACCACCCCATATATATGTATGGAGTGGAGTTTGCAACTGAAAAGAAACTTGGTGTTCCCAACCATCTAAGTGAAGGACGGCTTTCACACACACTTCTCCCTGAGAACTGAGCATGTGGAGAGACATTCTTTCATCTACCAGAAAGGGAACGGGTTGCATGAGAAACATTTCCTCTGGTTTCTCAGTCTGTTTCCTAGTGCCGGTTTGAAATTCCTGCAGTTTTCACAGTAAAACAGGGTTGGAACTTGTACCTACCCAAATATATGTATGGAATTGTGTTGGCAACTGAAAAGTAACTATGTGTTCCCAAAAAGCTAGGTGAAGGACAGCTTTCACACACACATATCTCTCAGAACTGAGCATGTGGAGAGACGTTCGTTCATCTAGCACAAAGGGAACGTGTTGCAGGAGAAACTTTTACTCTGGTTTCTCAGTCTCTTTCCTAGTGCCGGTTTGAATTTCCTGCAGTTTTCACTGTAAAATCGAGTTGCAGCTGGTGCCTCCCCATATATATGTATAGATTGGAGTTTGCAACCTAAAAGAATGTTTGTGATTCAAATAAGCTATGTGAAGGACGGCTTTCACACACACTTATCTCTCAGAAATCAGCATGTGGAGAGACGTTCGTTCATCTACCACAAAGGGAACTGGTTGCAGGAGAAATTTTACTCTGGTTTCTCAGTCTGTTTCCTAGTTCCTGTTAGAAGATCCTGCAGTTTTCACTGTAAAACCGAGTTGGAGCTAGTACCTCCCCATATATATGTATGGAGTCGTGTTGGCAACAGAAAAGAAACTTTGTGTTCCCAACAAGTTATGTGAAGGACGGATTTCAAACACAATTATCTATCAGAAATGAGCATGTGGAGAGACTTTCTTTCGTCAGACACAAAGGGAACGGGGAGCAAGGGAAACATTTCCTCTGGTTTCTCATTGTGTTTCCTAGTGCCGGTTTGAAGTTCCTGCAGTTTTCACTGTAAAAAACGGTTGGAGCTAGTACCTCCCCATATATATATATCGATTGAAGTTTGCAACTGATAAGAAATTTGTGTTCCCAACAAACTAGGTGAAGGAAGGATTTCACACACACTTATCTCTCAGAACTGAGCATGTGGAAGGACGTTTGTTCATCTAGCACAAAGGGAACGGGTTGCAGGAGGAATTTTCATTTTGGTTTCTCAGTCTGTTTCTAGTGCCAGTTTGAATTTCCTGCAGTTTTCACTGTAAAACCGAGTTGGAGCTGGTGCCTCCCCATATATATGTATGAAGAGGAGTTTGCAACTGAAAAGAAACTTTGTGTTCCCAACAAGATAGGTGAAGTACGGCTTTCACACACAATAATCTATCACAACTGAGCATGTGGAGAGACGTTCGTTCATCTAGCACAAAAGGAACGGGTTGCAGGAGAAACATTTACTCTGGTTTCTCAGTGTGTTTCCTAGTGCCGATTTGAAGTTCCTGCAGTTTTCATTATAAAACCGAGTTGGAGCTAGTACCTCCCCATATATATGTATGGAGTGGAGTTTGCAACTGAAAAGAAACTTTGTGTTCCCAACAAGCTAGGTGAAGGACGGCTTTCACAGTCAGTAATCTCTCAGAACTGAGCATGTGGAGAGACGTTCGTTCATCTAGCACAAAGGGAATGGGTTGCAGGAGAAATTTTACTCTGGTTTCTCAGTCTGTATCCTAGTGCCTGTATGAATTTCCTGCAGTTTTCACTGTAAAACCGAGTTGGAGCTAGTACCTCCCCATCTATATGTATGGAATGGAGTTTGAAACTGAAAAGAAACTTTGTGTTCCCAACAAGCTAGGTGAAGGACGGCTTTCACACACACTTATACCTCAGAACTGAGCATGTGGAGAGATGTTCGTTCATCTTGCCCAAAGGGAACGTGTTGCTGGAGAAATTTTACTCTGGTTTCTCAGTCTGTTTCCTTGTGCCTGTTTGAAGTTCCTGCAGTTTTCAATGTAAAACAAATTGAGGCTAGTACCTCCCCATATATATGTATGGAATGGAGTTTGCAACTGAAAAGAAACTTTTTGTTCCCAACAAGCTAGGTGAAGGACGGCTTTCACACACACTTATCTCTCAGAATTGAGCATGTGGAGGGACGTTTGTGCATCTAGCACAAGCGGAACGGGTGGCAGGAGAGATTTTAATTTTTTTTTCTCATTCTGTTTCCTAGTGCCAGTTTGAAGTTCCTGCAGTTTTCACTGTAAACCGAGTTGGGGCTAGTACCTCCCCATATATATATATTTAGTGGAGTTGGCAACTGAAAAGAAACTTTGTGTTCTGAACAAGTTAGGTGAAGGACGTCTTTCACACACAATAATCTCTCAGACATTAGCATGTGGAGAGACGTTCTTACATCTACCACAAAGGGAACAGGTTGCAGGAGATACATTTCCTCTGGTTTCTCAGTCTGTTTCCTAGTGACGGTTTGAATTTCCTGCAGATTTCTCAGTAAAAACCGGTTGGAGCTTGTACCTCCCCATATATATATATGGATTGAAGTTTGCAACTGATAAAAAATTTGTGTTCCCAACATACTAGGTGATGGAAGGCTTTCACACACACTTATCTCTCAGAACTAAGCATGTGGAGGGACGTTTGTTCATGTAGCACAAAGGGAACGGGTTGCAGGAAAAATTTAATTTTGGTTTCTCATTCTGTTTCCTAGTGCCAGTTTGAAGTTCCTATATTTTTCACTGTAAACCGAGTTGGAGCTAGTACCTCCCCATATATATGTATGGAGTGGAGTTGGCAACAGAAAAGAAACTTTGTGTTCCAAACAACATATGTGAAGGACCGCTTTCACACACACATCTCCCTGAGAACTGAGCATGTGGAGAGACGTTCGTTCATCTAGCACAAATGGAACGGCTTGCAGAACAAACTTTTACTCTGGACTCTCGGTCTGTTTCCTAGTGCCGGTTTGAATTTCCTGCAGTTTTCACTGTAAAACCGAGTTGGAACATGTACCTCCCCAAATATATGTATGGAGTGGAGTTGGCAACTGAAAAGAAACTTTGTGTTCCCAACAAGCGAGGTTAAGGACGGCTTTCACACACATATATCTCAGAAATTAGCATGTGGAGAGACGTTCGCTCATCTACCAAAAAGGGATAGGATTGCAGGAGAAACTTTTCCTCTGGTTTCTCAGTCTGTTTCCTAGTGCCGGTGTGAAGTTCCTGCAGTTTTCACTGTAAAACCGAGTTGGAGCTTGTACCTCCCCACATATATGTATGGAGTGGAGATTGCAACTGAAAAGAAACTTTGTGTTCCCATCAAGCTAGATGAAGGACGGCTTTCACACACACATATCTCTCAGAAATGACCATGTGGATAGACGTTCGTTCATCTACCACAAAAACGGGTAGCAGGAGAAACTTTTACTCTGGTTTCTCAGTCTTTTTCCTAGTGCCGGTTTGAATTTCCTACAGTTTTCACTGTAAATACGTGTTGGAGAGGGTACCTCCCCATATATATGTATTGATTGAGTTTGCAACTTAAAAAAACTTTGTGTTCCACACAATCTATGTGAAGGACGGCTTTCACACACAATTGTCTCTCACAACTGAGCATGTGGAGAGACGTTCATTCATCTAGCAAAAAAGGAACGATTTGCAGGAGAAATTTTTACTCTGGTTTCTCAGTGTGTTTCCTAGTGCCGGTTTGAAGTTCCTGCAGTTTTCACTATAAAACCGAGTTGGAGCTAGTACCACCCCATATATATGTATGGAGTGGAGTTTGCAACTGAAAAGAAACTTGGTGTTCCCAACCATCTAAGTGAAGGACGGCTTTCACACACACTTCTCCCTGAGAACTGAGCATGTGGAGAGACATTCTTTCATCTACCAGAAAGGGAACGGGTTGCATGAGAAACATTTCCTCTGGTTTCTCAGTCTGTTTCCTAGTGCCGGTTTGAAATTCCTGCAGTTTTCACAGTAAAACAGGGTTGGAACTTGTACCTACCCAAATATATGTATGGAATTGTGTTGGCAACTGAAAAGTAACTATGTGTTCCCAAAAAGCTAGGTGAAGGACAGCTTTCACACACACATATCTCTCAGAACTGAGCATGTGGAGAGACGTTCGTTCATCTAGCACAAAGGGAACGTGTTGCAGGAGAAACTTTTACTCTGGTTTCTCAGTCTCTTTCCTAGTGCCGGTTTGAATTTCCTGCAGTTTTCACTGTAAAATCGAGTTGCAGCTGGTGCCTCCCCATATATATGTATAGATTGGAGTTTGCAACCTAAAAGAATGTTTGTGATTCAAATAAGCTATGTGAAGGACGGCTTTCACACACACTTATCTCTCAGAAATCAGCATGTGGAGAGACGTTCGTTCATCTACCACAAAGGGAACTGGTTGCAGGAGAAATTTTACTCTGGTTTCTCAGTCTGTTTCCTAGTTCCTGTTAGAAGATCCTGCAGTTTTCACTGTAAAACCGAGTTGGAGCTAGTACCTCCCCATATATATGTATGGAGTCGTGTTGGCAACAGAAAAGAAACTTTGTGTTCCCAACAAGTTATGTGAAGGACGGATTTCAAACACAATTATCTATCAGAAATGAGCATGTGGAGAGACTTTCTTTCGTCAGACACAAAGGGAACGGGGAGCAAGGGAAACATTTCCTCTGGTTTCTCATTGTGTTTCCTAGTGCCGGTTTGAAGTTCCTGCAGTTTTCACTGTAAAAAACGGTTGGAGCTAGTACCTCCCCATATATATATATCGATTGAAGTTTGCAACTGATAAGAAATTTGTGTTCCCAACAAACTAGGTGAAGGAAGGATTTCACACACACTTATCTCTCAGAACTGAGCATGTGGAAGGACGTTTGTTCATCTAGCACAAAGGGAACGGGTTGCAGGAGGAATTTTCATTTTGGTTTCTCAGTCTGTTTCTAGTGCCAGTTTGAATTTCCTGCAGTTTTCACTGTAAAACCGAGTTGGAGCTGGTGCCTCCCCATATATATGTATGAAGAGGAGTTTGCAACTGAAAAGAAACTTTGTGTTCCCAACAAGATAGGTGAAGTACGGCTTTCACACACAATAATCTATCACAACTGAGCATGTGGAGAGACGTTCGTTCATCTAGCACAAAAGGAACGGGTTGCAGGAGAAACATTTACTCTGGTTTCTCAGTGTGTTTCCTAGTGCCGATTTGAAGTTCCTGCAGTTTTCATTATAAAACCGAGTTGGAGCTAGTACCTCCCCATATATATGTATGGAGTGGAGTTTGCAACTGAAAAGAAACTTTGTGTTCCCAACAAGCTAGGTGAAGGACGGCTTTCACAGTCAGTAATCTCTCAGAACTGAGCATGTGGAGAGACGTTCGTTCATCTAGCACAAAGGGAATGGGTTGCAGGAGAAATTTTACTCTGGTTTCTCAGTCTGTATCCTAGTGCCTGTATGAATTTCCTGCAGTTTTCACTGTAAAACCGAGTTGGAGCTAGTACCTCCCCATCTATATGTATGGAATGGAGTTTGAAACTGAAAAGAAACTTTGTGTTCCCAACAAGCTAGGTGAAGGACGGCTTTCACACACACTTATACCTCAGAACTGAGCATGTGGAGAGATGTTCGTTCATCTTGCCCAAAGGGAACGTGTTGCTGGAGAAATTTTACTCTGGTTTCTCAGTCTGTTTCCTTGTGCCTGTTTGAAGTTCCTGCAGTTTTCAATGTAAAACAAATTGAGGCTAGTACCTCCCCATATATATGTATGGAATGGAGTTTGCAACTGAAAAGAAACTTTTTGTTCCCAACAAGCTAGGTGAAGGACGGCTTTCACACACACTTATCTCTCAGAATTGAGCATGTGGAGGGACGTTTGTGCATCTAGCACAAGCGGAACGGGTGGCAGGAGAGATTTTAATTTTTTTTTCTCATTCTGTTTCCTAGTGCCAGTTTGAAGTTCCTGCAGTTTTCACTGTAAACCGAGTTGGGGCTAGTACCTCCCCATATATATATATTTAGTGGAGTTGGCAACTGAAAAGAAACTTTGTGTTCTGAACAAGTTAGGTGAAGGACGTCTTTCACACACAATAATCTCTCAGACATTAGCATGTGGAGAGACGTTCTTACATCTACCACAAAGGAAACAGGTTGCAGGAGATACATTTCCTCTGGTTTCTCAGTCTGTTTCCTAGTGACGGTTTGAATTTCCTGCAGATTTCTCAGTAAAAACCGGTTGGAGCTTGTACCTCCCCATATATATATATGGATTGAAGTTTGCAACTGATAAAAAATTTGTGTTCCCAACATACTAGGTGATGGAAGGCTTTCACACACACTTATCTCTCAGAACTAAGCATGTGGAGGGACGTTTGTTCATGTAGCACAAAGGGAACGGGTTGCAGGAAAAATTTAATTTTGGTTTCTCATTCTGTTTCCTAGTGCCAGTTTGAAGTTCCTATATTTTTCACTGTAAACCGAGTTGGAGCTAGTACCTCAACATATATATGTATGGAGTGGAGTTGGCAACAGAAAAGAAACTTTGTGTTCCAAACAACATATGTGAAGGACCGCTTTCACACACACATCTCCCTGAGAACTGAGCATGTGGAGAGACGTTCGTTCATCTAGCACAAATGGAACGGCTTGCAGAACAAACTTTTACTCTGGACTCTCGGTCTGTTTCCTAGTGCCGGTTTGAATTTCCTGCAGTTTTCACTGTAAAACCGAGTTGGAACATGTACCTCCCCAAATATATGTATGGAGTGGAGTTGGCAACTGAAAAGAAACTTTGTGTTCCCAACAAGCGAGGTTAAGGACGGCTTTCACACACATATATCTCAGAAATTAGCATGTGGAGAGACGTTCGCTCATCTACCAAAAAGGGATAGGATTGCAGGAGAAACTTTTCCTCTGGTTTCTCAGTCTGTTTCCTAGTGCCGGTGTGAAGTTCCTGCAGTTTTCACTGTAAAACCGAGTTGGAGCTTGTACCTCCCCACATATATGTATGGAGTGGAGATTGCAACTGAAAAGAAACTTTGTGTTCCCATCAAGCTAGATGAAGGACGGCTTTCACACACACATATCTCTCAGAAATGACCATGTGGATAGACGTTCGTTCATCTACCACAAAAACGGGTAGCAGGAGAAACTTTTACTCTGGTTTCTCAGTCTTTTTCCTAGTGCCGGTTTGAATTTCCTACAGTTTTCACTGTAAATACGTGTTGGAGAGGGTACCTCCCCATATATATGTATTGATTGAGTTTGCAACTTAAAAAACTTTGTGTTCCACACAATCTATGTGAAGGACGGCTTTCACACACAATTGTCTCTCACAACTGAGCATGTGGAGAGACGTTCATTCATCTAGCAAAAAAGGAACAATTTGCAGGAGAAATTTTTACTCTGGTTTCTCAGTGTGTTTCCTAGTGCCGGTTTGAAGTTCCTGCAGTTTTCACTATAAAACCGAGTTGGAGCTAGTACCACCCCATATATATGTATTGAGTGGAGTTTGCAACTGAAAAGAAACTTGGTGTTCCCAACCATCTAAGTGAAGGACGGCTTTCACACACACTTCTCCCTGAGAACTGAGCATGTGGAGAGACATTCTTTCATCTACCAGAAAGGGAACGGTTTGCATGAGAAACATTTCCTCTGGTTTCTCAGTCTGTTTCCTAGTGCCGGTTTGAAATTCCTGCAGTTTTCACAGTAAAACAGGGTTGGAACTTGTACCTACCCAAATATATGTATGGAATTGTGTTGGCAACTGAAAAGTAACTATGTGTTCCCAAAAAGCTAAGTGAAGGACAGCTTTCACACACACATATCTCTCAGAACTGAGCATGTGGAGAGACTTTCGTTCATCTAGCACAAAGGGAACGTGTTGCAGGAGAAACTTTTACTCTGGTTTCTCAGTCTCTTTCCTAGTGCCGGTTTGAATTTCCTGCAGTTTTCACTGTAAAACCGAGTTGGAGCTGGTGCCTCCCCATATATATGTATGGATTGGAGTTTGCAACCTAAAAGAATGTTTGTGATTCAAACAAGCTATGTGAAGGACGGCTTTCACACACACTTATCTCTCACAAATCAGCATGTGGAGAGACGTTCGTTCATCTATCACAAAGGGAACTGGTTGCAGGAGAAAATTTTCCTCTGGATTCTCAGTCTGTTTCCTAGTGCCGTTTTGATGATTCTGCAGTTATCACTGTAAAACCGAGTTGGAGCTAATACATCCCCATATATATGTATGGAGTTGAGTTTGCAACTTAAAAGAAACTTTGTGTTCCCAACAAGCTAGGTGAAGGACGGCTTTCACACACACTTATCTCTCAGAACTCAGCATGTGGAGGGACGTTTGTTTATCTATCACAAAGGGAACCGGTTGCCGGAGAAACTTTAATTTTGGTTTCACAGTCTGTTTCCTAGTGCCAGGTTGAAGTTCCTGCAGTTTTCACTGTAAACCGAGTTGGAGCTAGTACCTCCCCATATATATGTATTTAGTGGAGTTGGCCACTGAAAAGAAACTTTGTGTTCCCAACAAGCTAGGTGAAGGACGTCTTTCACACACAATTATCTCTCAGACATTAGCCTGTGGAGAGACGTTCTTTCATCTACAACAAAGGGAACGGGTTGCAGGAGAAACTTTTACTCTAGTCTCTCAGTCTCTTTCCTAGTGCCGGTTTGAATTTCCTGCAGTTTTCACTGTAAAATCGAGTTGGAGCTGGTGCCTCCCCATATATATGTATGGATTGGAGTTTGCAACCTAAAAGAATGTTTGTGATTCAAATAAGCTATGTGAAGGACGGCTTTCACACACACTTATCTCTCAGAAATCAGCATGTGGAGAGACGTTCGTACATCTAGCACAAAGGGAACGGGTTGCAGGAGAAATTTTTCCTCTGGATTCTCAGTATGTTTCCTGTTGCCTGTTTGAAGTTCCTGAATTTTTCACTGTAAAACCGAGTTGGAGCTAGTACCTCCCCATATATATGTATGGAGTGGAGTTTGCAACTGAAAAGAAACTTTCTGTTCCCAACAATCTAGGTGAAGGACGGCTTTCACAAACACTTCTCCCTGAGAACTGAGCATGTGGAGAGACGTTCTTTCATCTACCACAAAGGGAACGGGTTGCAGGAGAAACATTACCTCTGGTATCTCAGTATGTTTCCTAGTGCCGGTTTGAAATTCCTGCATTTTTCACAGTAAAACAGAGTTGGAACTAGTACCTCCCCAAATATATGTATGGAATGGAGTTGGCAACTGAAAAGTAACTAAGTGTTCCTAAAAAGCTTGCTGAAGGACAGCTTTCACACACACATATCTCTCAGAACTTATCATGTGGAGAGCCGTTCGTTCGTCTAGCACAAAGGCAACGTGTTGCAGGAGAAACTTTTACTCTAGTTTCTCAGTCTCTTTCCTAGTGCCGGTTTGAATTTCCTGCAGTTTTCACTGTAAAACCGAGTTGGAGTTGGTGACTCCCCATATATATGTATGGAGAGGAGTTTGCAACTGAAAAGAAACTTTCTATTCCAAACAAGCTAGGTGAAGTACGGCTTTCACACACAATAATCTATCACAACTGAGCATGTGGAGAGACGTTCGTTCATCTAGCACAAAAGGAAAGGGTTGCAGGAGAAACATTTACTCTGGTTTCTCAGTGTGTTTCCTAGTGCCGATTTGAAGTTCCTGCAGTTTTCATTATAAAACCGAGTTGGAGCTAGTACCTCCCCATATATATGTATTGAGTGGAGTTTGCAACTGAAAAGAATCTTTGTGTTCCCAACAAGCTAGGTGAATGACGGCATTCACAGTCAGTAATCACTCAGAACTGAGCATGTGGAGAGTCGTTCGTTCATCTAGCACAAAGGGAACGGGTTGCAGGAAAAATTTTACTCTGGTTTCTCAGTCTTTATCCTAGTGCCGGTATGAATTTAATGCAGTTTTCACTGTAAAACCGAGTTGGAGCTAGTACCTCCCCATCTATATGTATGGAATGGTTTTTGAAACTGAAAAGAAACTTTGTGTTTCCAACAAGCTAGGTGAAGGACGGCTTTCACACACACTTATCCCTCAGAACTGAGCATGTGGAGAGATGATTGTTCATCTTGCACAAAGGGAACGGGTTGCAGGATAAATTTTACTCTGGTTTCTCAGTCTGTTTCCTTGTGCCTGTTTGAAGTTCCTGCAGTTTTCAATGTAAAACAAATTGAGGCTAATACCTCCCCATATATATGTATGGAATGGAGTTTGCAACTGAAAAGATACTTTGTGTTCCCAACAAGCTAGGTGAAGGACGGCTTTCACACACACTTATCTCTCAGAACTGAGCATGTGGAGGGACGTTTTTTCATCTAGCACAAGGGGAACGGGTGGCAGGATAGATTTTAATTTTTTTTCTCATTCTGTTTCCTAGAGCCAGTTTGAAGTTCCTGCAGTTTTCACTGTAAACCGAGTTGGAGCTTGTACCTCCCCATATATATGTATTTATTGGAGTTGGCAACTGAAAAGAAACTTTGTGTTCCGAACCAGTTAGGTGAACGACGTCTTTCACACACAATTATCTCTCAGATTTTAGCATGTGGAGAGACGTTCTTACATCCACCACAAAGGGAACAGGTTGCAGGAGAAACATTTCCTCTGGTTTCTCAGTCTGTTTCCTAGTGACGGTTTGAATTTCCTGCAGATTTCACAGTAAAAACCGGTTGGAGCTTGAACCTCCCCATATATATATATGGATTGAAGTTTGCAACTGATAAAAAATTTGTGTTCCCAACAAACTAGGTGAAGGAAGGCTTTCACACACACTTATCTCTCAGAACTAAGCATGTGGAGGGACGTTTGTTCATCTAGCACAAAGGGAACGGGTTGCAGGAAAAATTTTAATTTTGGTTTCTCATTCTGTTTCCTAGTGCCAGTTTGAAGTTCCTATATTTTTCACTGTAAACCGATTTGGAGCTAGTACCTCCCCATATATATGTATGGAGTGGAGTTGGCAACAGAAAAGAAACTTTGTGTTCCCAACAACATATGTGAAGGACCGCTTTCACACACACATCTCCCTGAGAACTGAGCATGTGGAGAGACGTTCGTTCATCTAGCACAAATGGAACGGCTTGCAGAACAAACTTTTACTCTGGACTCTCGGTCTTTTTCCTAGTGCTGGTGTGAATTTCCTGCAGTTTTACTGTAAAACCGAGTTGAAACAAGTACCTACCCAAATATATGTATGGAGTGGAGTTTGCTACTGAAAAGATACTTTGAGTTTCCAACAAAGTTAGGTGAAGGACGGCTTTCACACACACTTCTCCCTGAGAACTGAGCATGTGGAGAGACATTCTTTCATCTACCAGAAAGGGAACTGGTTGCATGAGAAACATTTCCTCTGGTTTCTCAGTCTGTTTCCTAATGCCGGTTTGAAATTCCTGCAGTTTTCACAGTAAAACAGAGTTGGAACTTGTACCTCCCCAAATATATGTATGGAATCGTGTTGGCAACTGAAAAGTAACTATGTGTTCCCAAAAAGCTAGGTGAAGGACAGCTTTCACACACACATATCTCTCAGAAATGAGCATGTGGAGAGACGTTCGTTCATCTAGCACAAAGGGAACGTGTTGCAGGGAAACTTTTACTCTGGTTTCTCAGTCTTTTTCCTAGTGCCGGTTTGAAATTCCTGCAGTTTTCACTTTAAAACCGAGTTGGAGCTAGAACCTCATCATATATATGTATGGAGAGGAGTTTGCAACTGAAAAGAAACATTGTGTTCCCAACAAGCTAGGTGAAGGGCGGCTTTCACACACAATTCTACCTGAGAACTGAGCATGTGGAGAGACGTTCTTTCATCTACCACAAATGGAACGGGTTGCAGGAGAAACATTTCCTCTGGTTTCTCAGTCTGTTTCCTAATGCCGGTTTGAAATTCCTGCAGTTTTCACAATAAAACAGAGTTGGAACTAGTACCTCCCCAAATATATGTATGGAGTGGAGTTTGCAACTGAAAAGAAACTTTGTGTTCCCATCAAGCTAGATGAAGGACGGCTTTCACACACACATATCTCTCAGAAATGAGCATGTGGAGAGACTTTCGTTCATCTAACACAAAGAACGGGTTGCAGGAGAAACTTTAACTCTGGTTTCTCAGTCTTTTTCCTAGTGCCGTTTTGAAGTTCCTACAGTTTTCACTAAAAATCCGTTTTGGAGATAGTACCTCCCCATATATATGTATTGATTGAGTTTGCAACTTAAAAAAACTTTGTGTTCCCAACAATCTATGTGAAGGACGGCTTTCACACACAAAAGTCTCTCACAACTCAGTATGTGGAGAGACGAGCGTTCATCTAGCACAAAAGGAACGGGTTGCAGGAGAAATTTTAATTTTGGTTTCTCAGTCTGTTTCCTAGTGCCAGTTTGAATTTCCTGCAGTTTTCACTGTAAACCGAGTTGGAGCTCGTACCTCCCCATATATATGTATGGAGTGGAGTTGGCAATTGAAAAGAAACTTTTTGTTCCCAACAAGCGAGATTAAGGACGTCTTTCACACTCAATTATCTCTGAGAAATGAGCATGTGGAGAGACGTTCGTTCATCTACCACAAAGGGATCGGATTGCAGGAGAAAACTTTCCTCTGGATTCTCAGTCTGTTTCCTAGTGCCCCTTTGAATTTCCTACAGTTTTCACTGTAAATCCGTGTTGGATATAGTACCTCCCCATATATATGTATTTATTGAGTTTGCAACTTAAAAAAACTTTGTGTTCCCAACAAGCTAGGTGAAGGACGGCTTGCACACACAATACTCTCTCACAACTGAGCATGTGGAGAGATGTTCGTTCATCTAGCACAAATGGAACGGCTTGCAGAACAAACTATTACTCTGGACTCTCGGTCTCTTTCCTAGTGCCGGTTTGAATTTCCTACAGTTTTCACTGTAAAACCGAGTTGGAACAAGTACCTCCCCAAATATATGTATGGAGTGGAGTTTGCAACTGAAAAGTAACTTTGTGTTTCCAACAAAGCTAGGTTAAGGACGGCTTTCACACATACTTATATCTCAGAACAGAGCATGTGGAGAGACTTTCATTCATCTAACACAAAGGGAAAGGGGAGCAGGGGAAACTTTTACTCTGGTTTCTCAGTCTGTTTCCTAGTGCTGGTTTAAAGTTCCTGCAGTTTTCACTGTAAAACCGAGTTGGTGCTGGTGCCTCCCCATATATATGTATGGATTGGAGTTTGTAACCTAAAAGAATGTTTGTGATTCAAACAAGATATATGAAGGACGGCTTTCACACACACTTATCTCTCAGAACTCAGCATGTGGAGGGACGTTTGTTCATCTAGCACAAAGGAACAGGTTGCCGGAGAAATTTTAATTTTTGTTTCACAGTCTGTTTCCTAGTGACAGTTTGAAGTTCCTGCAGTTTTCACTGTAAACCGATTTGGAGCTAGTACCTCCCCATATATATGTATTTAGTGGAGTTGGCATATGAAAAGAAACTTTGTGTTCCCAACAAGCTAGGTGAAGGACGTCTTTCACACACAATTATCTCTCAGATATTAGCATGTGGAGAGACGTTCTTTCATCTACCACAAAGGGAACGGGTTGAAGGAGAAACTTTTCCTCTGGTTTCTCAGTCTGTTTCCTAGTGCCGGTTTGAATTTCCTGCAGTTTTCACTGTAAAACCGAGTTGGAGCTAATACCTCCCCATATATATGTATGGATTGGAGTTTGCAATGGAAAAGAAACTTTGTGTTCCCATTAAGCTAGATGAAGGACGGCTTTCACACACACATATCTCTCAGAAATGAGCATGTGGAGAGACTTTCGTTCATCTACCACAAAGAACGGGTTGCAGGAGAAACTTTTACTTTGGTTTCTCAGTCTTTTTCCTAGTGCCGTTTTGAAGTTCCTACAGTTTTCACTGTAAATCCGTTTTGGAGATAGTACCTCCCCATATATATGTATTGATTGAGTCTGCAACTTAAAAAAACTTTGTTTTCCCAACAATCTATGTGAAGGACGGCTTTCACACACAAAAGTCTCTCACAACTCAGTATGTGGAGAGACGAGCGTTCATCTAGCACAAAAGGAACGGGTTGCAGGAGAAATTTTAATTTTGGTTTCTCAGTCTGTTTCCTAGTGCCATTTTGAATTTCCTGCAGTTTTCATTGTAAACCGAGTTGGAGCTAGTACCTCCCCATATATATGTATGGAGTGGAGTTGGCAATTGAAAAGAAACTTTTTGTTCCCAACAAGCGAGGTTAAGGACGTCTTTCACACTCAATTATCTCTCAGAAATGAGCATGTGGAGAGACGTTCGTTCATCTACCACAAAGGGATCAGATTGCAGGAGAAACCTTTCCTCTGGTTTCTCAGTCTGTTTCCTAGTGCCCCTTTGAAGTTCCTACAGTTTTCACTGTAAATCCGTGTTGGAGAGAGTACCTCCCCATATATATGTATTTATTGAATTTGCAACTTATAAAAACTTTGTGTTCCCAACAAGCTAGGTGAAGGACGGCTTTCACACACAATACTCTCTCACAACTGAGCATGTGGAGAGATGTTCGTTCATCTAGCACAAAAGGAACGGGTTGCAGGAGAAATTTTTACTCTGGTTTCTCTGTGTGTTTCCTAGTGCCTGTTTTAAGTTCCTGCAGTTTTCACTATAAAACCGTGTTGGAGCTAGTAACCCCCATATATATATATGGAGTGGAGTTTGCAACTGAAAAGAAACTTTGTGTTCCCAACAACCTACGTGAAGGACGGCTTTCACACACAATTCTCCCTGAGAACTGAGCATGTCGAGAGACATTCGTTCATCTAGCACATATGGAACTGCTTGCAGAACAAACTATTACTCTGGACTCTCGGTCTATTTCCTAGTGCTGGTTTGAATTTCCTACAGTTTTCACTGTAAAACCGAGTTGGAACAAGTACCTCCCCAAATATATGTATGGAGTGGAGTTTGCAACTGAAAACTAACTTTGTGTTTCCAACAAAGCTAGGTGAAGGACGGCTTTCACACACACTTATATGTCAGAACAGAGCATGTGGAGAGACTTTCGTTCATCTAACACAAAGGGAACGGGGAGTAGGGGAAACTTTTACTCAGGTTTCTCAGTCTGTTTCCTAGTGCCTGTTTGAAGTTCCTGCAGTTTTCACTGTAAAAACGAGTTGGAACTACTACCTCCCCATATATATTTATGGAGTGGAGTTGGCAACTGAAAAGAAACTTTGTGTTCCCAACAAGCTAGGTGAAGGACGTCTTTCACACACAATTATCTCTCAGATATTATCATGTGGAGAGACGTTTTTTCATCTACCACAAAGGGAACGGGTTGCCGGAGAAACTTTTCCTGTGGTTTCTCAGTCTGTTTCCTAGTGCTGGTTTGAATTTCCTGCAGTTTTCACTGTAAAAACAGGTTGGAGCTAGTACCTCACCATATATATATATGGATTGAAGTATGCAACTGATAAGAAATTTGTGTTCCCAACAAACTAGTTGAAGGAAGGCTTTCACACACACTTATCTCTCAGAACTGAGCATGTGGAGGGACTTTTGTTCATCTAGCACAAATGGAACGGGTTGCAGGAGAAATTTTAATTTTGGTTTCTCAGTCTGTTTCCTAGGGCCGGTTTGAAATTCCTGCAGTTTTCACAGTAAAACAGGGTTGGAACTAGTAACTCCCCAAATATATGTATGGAATGGAGTTGGTAACTGAAAAATAACTATGTTTTCCAAAAAAGCTAGGTGAAGGACAGCTTTCACACACACATATCTCTCAGAACTGAGCATGTGGAGAGACGTTCGTTCATCTAGCACAAAAGGAGCGTGTTGCAGGAGAAACTTTTACTCTGGGTTCTCTGTCTCTTTCCTAGTGCCGGTTTGAATTTCCTGCAGTTTTCACAGTAAAACCGAGTTGGAGCTGGTGCCTCCCCATATATATGTATGGATTGGACTTTGCAACCTAAAAGAATGTTTGTGATTCAAAAAAGCTATATGAAGGACGGCTTTCACACACAATTATCTCTCAGAAATCAGCATGTGGAGAGACGTTCGTTCATCTAACACAAAGGGAACGGGATGCAGGAGAAATTTTAATTTTGGTTTCTCAGTCTGTTTCCTAGTGCCAGTTTGAAGTTCCTGCAGTTTTCACTGTAAAACCGAGTTGGAGCTAATACCTTCCCATATTTATGTATGGATTGGAGTTTGCAACTGAAAAGAAACTTTGTATTCCCATCAAGATACATGAAGGACTGCTTTCAAACACACATATCTCTCAGAAATGAGCATGTGGAGAGACTTTCGTTCATCTAGCACAATGGGAACGGGTTGCAGTGGACACTTTTACTCTGGTTTCTCAGTCTATTTCCTAGTGCCGGTTTGAATTTCCTGCAGTTTTCACTGTAAAAACAGGTTGGAGCTAGTACATCCCCATATATATATATGGATTGAAGTTTGCAACTGATAAGAATTTTGTGTTCCCAACAAACTAGGTGAAGGAAGGCTTTCACACACACTTATCTCTCAGAACTGAGCATGTGGAGGGACGTGTGTTCATCTAGCACAAAAGGAACGGGTTGCAGGAGAAATTTTTACTCTGGTTTCTCAGTGTGTTTCCTAGTGCCGGTTTGAAATTCCTGCAGTTTTCACTTTAAAGCCGAGTTGGAGCTAGTATATCCCCATATATATGTATGGAGTGGAGTTTGCAACTGAAAAGAAACTTGGTGTTCCCAACAAGCTAGTTGAAGGACGGCTTTCACACACAATTCTCCCTGAGAACTGAGCATGTGAAGAGACGTTCTTTCATCTACCACAAAGGGAACGGGTTGCAGGGAAACATTTCCTCTGGTTTCTCAGTTTGTTTCTAGTGTCGGTTTGAAATTCCTGCATTTTTCACAGTAAAACAGAGTTGGAACTAGTACCTCCCCTAATATATGTATGGAATGGATTTGGCAACATAAAAGTAATTATGTGTTCCCAAAAAGTTAGGTGAAGGACAGCTTTCACACACACATATCTCTCAGAACTGAGCTTGTGGAGAGACGTTCGTTCATCTAGCACAAAGGGAACGGGTTGCAGGAGAAATTTTAATTTTGGTTTCTCAGTTTGTTTCCTAGTGCCTGTTTTAAGTTCCTGCAGTTTTCACTGTAAACCGAGTTGGAGCTAGTACCTCCCCATATATATGTATGGAGTGGAGTTGGCAATTGAAAAGAAACTTTTTGTTCCCAACAAGCAAGGTTAAGGACGTCTTTCACACTCAATTATCTCTCAGAAATGAGCATGTGGAGAGACGTTCGTTCATCTACCACAAAGGGATCAGATTGCAGGAGAAACCTTTCCTCTGGTTTCTCAGTCTGTTTCCTAGTGCCCCTTTGAAGTTCCTACAGTTTTCACTGTAAATCCGTGTTGGAGAGAGTACCTCCCCATATATATGTATTGATTGAATTTGCAACTTAAAAAAACTTTGTGTTCCCAACAAGCTAGGTGAAGGACGGCTTTCACACACAATACTCTCTCACAACTGAGCATGTGGAGAGATGTTCGTTCATCTAGCACAAAAGGAACGGGTTGCAGGAGAAATTTTTACTCTGGTTTCTCAGTGTGTTTCCTAGTGCCTGTTTTAAGTTCCTGCAGTTTTCACTATAAAACCGAGTTGGAGCTAGTAACCCCCATATATATATATGGAGTGGAGTTTGCAACTGAAAAGAAACTTTGTGTTCCCAACAACCTAGGTGAAGGACGGCTTTCACACACAATTCTCCCTGAGAACTGAGCATGTCGAGAGACATTCGTTCATCTAGCACATATGGAACTGCTTGCAGAACAAACTATTACTCTGGACTCTCGGTCTATTTCCTAGTGCTGGTTTGAATTTCCTACAGTTTTCACTGTAAAACCGAGTTGGAACAAGTACCTCCCCAAATATATGTATGGAGTGGAGTTTGCAACTGAAAACTAACTTTGTGTTTCCAACAAAGCTAGGTGAAGGACGGCTTTCACACACACTTATATGTCAGAACAGAGCATGTGGAGAGACTTTCGTTCATCTAACACAAAGGGAACGGGGAGCAGGGGAAACTTTTACTCAGGTTTCTCAGTCTGTTTCCTAGTGCCTGTTTGAAGTTCCTGCAGTTTTCACTGTAAAATCGAGTTGGAGCTGGTGCCTCCCCATATATATGTATGGATTGGAGTTTGCAACCTAAAAGAATGTTTGTGATTCAAATAAGATATGTGAAGGACGGCTTTCACACACACTTATCTCTCAGAAATCAGCATGTGGAGACAGGTTCGTACATCTAGCACAAAGGGAACGGGTTGCAGGAGAAATTTTTCCTCTGGATTCTCAGTATGTTTCCTGGTGCCTGTTTGAATTTCCTGAATTTTTCACTGTAAAACCGAGTTGGAGCTAGTACCTCCCCATATATATGTATGGAGTGGAGGTTGCAACTGAAAAGAAACTTTCTGTTCCCAACAATCTAGGTGAAGGACGGCTTTCACAAACACTTCTCCCTGAGAACTGAGCATGTGGAGAGACGTTCTTTCATCTACCACAAAGGGAACGGGTTGCAGGAGAAACATTTCCTCTGGTTTCTCAGTATGTTTCCTAGTGCCGGTTTGAAATTCCTGCATTTTTCACAGTAAAATAGAGTTGGAACTAGTACTTCCCCAAATATATGTATGCAATGGAGTTGGCAACTGAAAAGTAACTAAGTGTTCCCAAAAAGCTAGGTGAAGGACAGCTTTCACACACACATATCTCTGAGAACTTAGCATGTGGAGAGCCGTTCGTTCATCTAGCACAAAGGGAACGTGTTGCAGGAGAAACTTTTACTCTAGTTTCTCAGTCTCTTTCCTAGTGCCTGTTTGAAGTTCCTGCAGTTTTCACTGTAAAAACGAGTTGGAACTACTACCTCCCCATATATATTTATGGAGTGGATTTGTCAACTGAAAAGAAACTTTGTGTTCCCAACAAGCTAGGTGAAGGACGTCTTTCACACACAATTATCTCTCAGATATTATCATGTGGAGAGACGTTTTTTCATCTACCACAAAGGGAACGGGTTGCCGGAGAAACTTTTCCTCTGGTTTCTCAGTCTGTTTCCTAGTGCTGGTTTGAATTTCCTGCAGTTTTCACTGTAAAAACAGGTTGGAGCTAGTACCTCACCATATATATATATGGATTGAAGTATGCAACTGATAAGAAATTTGTGTTCCCAACAAACTAGTTGAAGGAAGGCTTTCACACACACTTATCTCTCAGAACTGAGCATGTGGAGGGACGTTTGTTCATCTAGCACAAATGGAACGGGTTGCAGGAGAAATTTTAATTTTGGTTTCTCAGTCTGTTTCCTAGGGCCGGTTTGAAATTCCTGCAGTTTTCACAGTAAAACAGGGTTGGAACTAGTAACTCCCCAAATATATGTATGGAATGGAGTTGGTAACTGAAAAATAACTATGTTTTCCAAAAAAGCTAGGTGAAGGACAGCTTTCACACACACATATCTCTCAGAACTGAGCATGTGGAGAGACGTTCGTTCATCTAGCACAAAAGGAGCGTGTTGCAGGAGAAACTTTTACTCTGGGTTCTCTGTCTCTTTCCTAGTGCCGGTTTGAATTTCCTGCAGTTTTCACAGTAAAACCGAGTTGGAGCTGGTGCCTCCCCATATATATGTATGGATTGGACTTTGCAACCTAAAAGAATGTTTGTGATTCAAAAAAGCTATATGAAGGACGGCTTTCACACACAATTATCTCTCAGAAATCAGCATGTGGAGAGACGTTCGTTCATCTAACACAAAGGGAACGGGTTGCAGGAGAAATTTTAATTTTGGTTTCTCAGTCTGTTTCCTAGTGCCAGTTTGAAGTTCCTGCAGTTTTCACTGTAAAACCGAGTTGGAGCTAATACCTTCCCATATTTATGTATGGATTGGAGTTTGCAACTGAAAAGAAACTTTGTATTCCCATCAAGATACATGAAGGACTGCTTTCAAACACACATATCTCTCAGAAATGAGCATGTGGAGAGACTTTCGTTCATCTAGCACAATGGGAACGGGTTGCAGTGGACACTTTTACTCTGGTTTCTCAGTCTATTTCCTAGTGCCGGTTTGAATTTCCTGCAGTTTTCACTGTAAAAACAGGTTGGAGCTAGTACATCCCCATATATATATATGGATTGAAGTTTGCAACTGATAAGAATTTTGTGTTCCCAACAAACTAGGTGAAGGAAGGCTTTCACACACACTTATATCTCAGAACTGAGCATGTGGAGGGACGTGTGTTCATCTAGCACAAAAGGAACGGGTTGCAGGAGAAATTTTTACTCTGGTTTCTCAGTGTGTTTCCTAGTGCCGGTTTGAAATTCCTGCAGTTTTCACTTTAAAGCCGAGTTGGAGCTAGTATATCCCCATATATATGTATGGAGTGGAGTTTGCAACTGAAAAGAAACTTGGTGTTCCCAACAAGCTAGTTGAAGGACGGCTTTCACACACACATATCTCTCAGAACTGAGCTTGTGGAGAGACGTTCGTTCATCTAGCACAAAGGGAACGGGTTGCAGGAGAAATTTTAATTTTGGTTTCTCAGTTTGTTTCCTAGTGCCAGTTTGAAGTTCCTGCAGTTTTCACTGTAAAACCGAGTTGGAGCTAATACCTCCCGATATATATGTATGGATTGGAGTTTGCAACTGAAAAGAAACTTTGTGTTCCCATCAAGCTACATGAAGGACGGCATTCACACACACATATCTCTCAGAAATGAGCATGTGGAGAGACATTCGTTCATCTACCACAAAGAACGGGTTGCAGGAGTAACTTTTACTCTGGTTTCTCAGTCTTTATCCCATTGCTGGTTTGAAGTTCCTAAAGTTTTCACTGTAAATCCATGTTGGAGATAGTCCCTCCCAATATATATGTATTCATTGAGTTTGCAAATTAAAAAAACTTTGTGTTCCCAACAATCTATGTGAAGGACGGCTTTCACACACAATAGTCTCTCACACCTGAGCATGTGGAGAGAATTTCGTTCATCTATCACAAAAGGAACAGTTTGCAGGAGAAATTTTAATTTTGGTTTCACAGTCTGTTTCCTAGTGCCAGTTTGAAATTCCTACAGTTTTCACTATAAAACCGAGTTGGAGCTAGTACCTCCCCATATATATGTATGGAGTGCTGATGGCAATTGAAAAGAAACTTTGTGTTCCCAACAAGCTAGGTGAAGGACGTCTTTCACACACAATTATCTCTCAGACATTAGCCTGTGGAGAGACGTTCTTTCATCTACCACAAAGGGAACGGGTTGCAGGAGAAACTTTTACTCTACTTTCTCAGTCTCTTTCCTAGTGCCGGTTTGAATTTCCTGCAGTTTTCACTGTAAAATCGAGTTGGAGCTGGTGCCTCCCCATATATATGTATGGATTGGAGTTTGCAACCTAAAAGAATGTTTGTGATTCAAATAAGATATGTGAAGGACGGCTTTCACACACACTTATCTCTCAGAAATCAGCATGTGGAGACAGGTTTGTACATCTAGCACAAAGGGAACGGATTGAAGGAGAAATTTTTCCTCTGGATTCTCAGTATGTTTCCTGGTGCCTGTTTGAATTTCCTGAATTTTTCACTGTAAAACCGAGTTGGAGCTAGTACCTCCCCATATATATGTATGGAGTGGAGTTTGCAACTGAAAACAAACTTTCTGTTCCCAACAATCTAGGTGAAGGACGGCTTTCACAAACACTTCTCCCTGAGAACTGAGCATGTGGAGAGACGTTCTTTCATCTAGCACAAAGGGAACGTGTTGCAGGAGAAACTTTTACTCTAGTTTCTCAGTCTCTTTCCTAGTGCCGGTTTGAATTTCCTGCAGTTTTCACTGTAAAATCGAGTTGCAGCTGGTGCCTCCCCATATATATGTATAGATTGGAGTTTGCAATCTAAAAGAATGTTTGTGATTCAAATAAGCTATGTGAAAGACGGCTTTCACACACACTTATCTCTCAGAAATCAGCATGTGGAGAGACGTTCGTTCATCTTTCACAAAGGGAACTGGTTGCAGGAGAAACATTTCCTCTGGATTCTCAGTCTGTTTCCTAGTGCCGGTTTGAAGTTTCTGAAGTTTTCACAGTAAAATATAGTTGGAGCTAGTACCTCCCCATATATATGTATGGAGTGGAGTTGGCAACTGAAAAGAAACTTTGTGTTCCCAGCAAGCTAGGTGAATGACGGCTTTCACACACACTTCTCACTCAGAACTGAGCATGTGGAGAGACGTTCGTTCATCTAGCACAAATGGAACGGCTTGCAGAATAAAATTTTACTCTGGACTCTCAGTCTTTTTCCTAGTGCCGGTGTGAATTTCCTGCAGTTTTCACTGTAAAACCGAGTTGAAACAAGAACCTACCCAAATATATGTATGGAGTGGAGTTTGCTACTGAAAAGATACTTTGAGTTTCCAACAAAGTTAGGTGAAGGACGGCTTACACACACACTTCTCCCTCAGAACAAAGCATGTGGAGAAACTTTCGTTCATCTAGCACAAAGGGAACGGTTTCCAGGAAAACCTTAACTCTGGTTTCTCAGGCAGTTTCCTAGTGCCGTTATGAAGTTCCTGCAGTTTTCACTGTAAAACCGAGTTGGAGCTAGTACCTCCCCAATATATGTATGGGGTCGTGTTGGCAACAGAAAAGAAAATTTGTGTTCCCAACAAGTTATGTGAAGGACGGATTTCAAACACAATTATCTCTCAGAAATGAGCATGTGGAGAGACTTTCTTTCGTCAAACACAAAGGGAACGGGGAGCAAGGGAAACATTTCCTCTGGTTTCTCATTGTGTTTCCTAGTGCCGGTTTGAAGTTCCTGCAGTTTTCACTGTAAAAAACGGTTGGAGCTAGTACCTCCCCATATAGATATATGTATTGAAGTTTGCAACTGATAAGAAATTTTTGTTCCCAACAAACTAGGTGAAGGAAGGATTTCACACACAATTATCTCTCAGAACTGAGCATGTGGAGAGACGTTCGTTCATCTAGCACAAAGGGAACGGTTTGCAGGAGAAATTTTCATTTTGGTTTCTCAGTCTGTTTCTAGTGCCTGTTTGAATTTCCTGCAGTTTTCACTGTAAAACCGAGTTGGAGTTGGTGCCTCCCCATATATATGTATGGAGAGGAGTTTGCAACTGAAAAGAAACTTTGTGTTCCAAACAAGCTAGGTGAAGGACGGCTTTCACACACAATAATCTATCACAACTGAGCATGTGGAGAGACGTTCGTTCATCTAGCACAAAAGGAACGGGTTGCAGGAGAAACATTTAATCTGGTTTCTCAGTGTGTTTCCTAGTGCCGATTTGAAGTTCCTGTAGTTTTCATTATAAAACCGAGTTGGAGCTAGTACCTCCCCATATATATGTATGGAGTGGAGTTTGCAACTGAAAAGAAACTTTGTGTTCCCAACAAGCTAGGTGAAGGACGGCATTCACAGTCAGTAATCACTCAGAAATGAGCATGTGGAGAGTCGTTCGTTCATCTAGCACAAAGGGAACGGGTTGCAGGAGAAATTTTACTCTGGTTTCTCAGTCTTTATCCTAGTGCCTGTATGAATTTCCTGCAGTTTTCACTGTAAAACCGAGTTGGAGCTAGTACCTCCCCATCTATATGTATGGAATGGTTTTTGAAATTGAAAAGAAACTTTGTGTTTCCAACAAGCTAGGTGAAGGACGGCTTTCAAACACACTTATCCCTCAGAACTGAGCATGTGGAGAGATGATCGTTCATCTTGCACAAAGGGAACGGGTTGCAGGAGAAATTTTACTCTGGTTTCTCAGTCTGTTTCCTTGTGCCTGTTTGAAGTTCCTGCAGTTTTCAATGTAAAACAAATTGAGGCTAATACCTCCCCATATATATGTATGGAATGGAGTTTGAAACTGAAAAGAAACTTTGTGTTCCCAACAAGCTAGGTGAAGGACGGCTTTCACACACACTTATCTCTCAGAACTGAGCATGTGGAGGGAAGTTTGTTCATCTAGCACAAAGGGAACGGGTTGCAGGAAAAATTTTAATTTTGGTTTCTCATTCTGTTTCCTAGTGCCAGTTTGAAGTTCCTATATTTTTCACTGTAAACCGAGTTGGAGCTAGTAAATCCCCATATATATGTATGGAGTGGAGATGGCAACAGAAAAGAAACTTTGTGTTCCCAACAACATATGTGAAGGACCGCTTTCACACACACATCTCCCTGAGAACTGAGCATGTGGAGAGACGTTCGTACATCTAGCACAATTGAAACGGCTTGCAGAACAAACTTTTACTCTGGAATCTCGGTCTGTTTCCTACTGCCGGTTTGAATTTTCTCCAGTTTTCACTGTAAAACCGAGTTGGAACATGTACCTCCCCAAATATATGTATGGAGTGGAGTTTGCTACTGAAAAGATACTTTGTGTTTCCAACAAAGATAGGTGAAGGACGGCTTTCACACATACTTATATCTCAGAACAGAGCATGTGGAGAGACGTTCGTTCATCTAGCACAAAGGGAACGTGTTGCAGGAGAAACTTTTACTCTGGTTTCTCAGTCTCTTTCCTAGTGCCGGTTTGAATTTCCTGCAGTTTTCACTGTAAAACCGAGTTGGAGCTGGTGCCTCCCCATATATATGTATGGATTGGAGTTTGCAAACTAAAAGAATGTTTGTGATTCAAACAAGCTATGTGAAGGACGGCTTTCACACACACTTATCTCTCACAAATCAGCATGTGGAGAGACGTTCGTTCATCTATCACATAGGGAACTGGATCCAGGAGAAACTTTTCCTCTGGATTCTCAGTCTGTTTCCTAGTGCCGGTTTGAAGAATCTGCAGTTATCACTGTAAAACCGAGTTGGAGCTAATACATCCCCATATATATGTATGGAGTTGAGTTTGCAACTTAAAAGAAACTTTGTGTTCCCAACAATCTATGTGAAGGACTGCTTTCACACACAATAGTCTGTCACAACTGTGCATGTGGAGAGACTTTCGTTCATCTAAAACAAATGAACGTGTTGCAGGAGAAACTTTTACTCTGGTTTCTCAGTCTGTTTCCTAGTGCCGTTTTGAAGTTCCTGCAGTTTTCACTGTAAAAACGAGTTGGAGCTAGTACCTCCCAATATATATGTATGGAGTGGAGTTGGCAACTGAAAAGAAACTTTGTGTTCCCTACAAGCTAGTTGAAGGACGTCTTTCACACACAATTATCTCTCAGATATTAGCATGTGGAGAGACGTTTTTTCATCTACCACAAAGGGAACGGGTTGCAGGAGAAACTTTTCCTCTGGTTTCTCAGTCTGTTTCCTAGTGCTGGTTTGAATTTCCTGCAGTTTTCACTGTAAATACAGGTTGGAGCTAGTACCTCCCCATATATATATATGGATTGAAAAATGCAACTTATAAGAAATTTGTGTTCCCAACAAACAAGTTGAAGGAAGGCTTTCACACACACTTATCTTTCAGAACTTAGCATGTGGAGGGACTTTTGTTCATCTAGCACAAAGGGAACGGTTTGCAGGAGAAATTTTAATTTTGGTTTCTCATTCTGTTTCCTAGTGCCAGTTTGAAGTTCCTGCAGTTTTCACTGTAAACCGAGTTGGAGCTAGTACCTCCCCATATATATGTATGGAGTGGAGTTTGCAACTGAAAAGAAACTTTGTGTTCCCAACAAGTTATATGGAGGACAGAATTCAAACACAATTATCTCTCAGAAGTGAGCATGTGGAGAGACTTTCGTTCATCTAACACAAAGGGAACGGGGAGCAGGGGAAACTTTTACTCGGGTTTCTCAGTCTGTTTCCTACTGCCGGTTTGAAGTTCCTGCAGTTTTCACTGTAAAAACGAGTTGGAGCTAATACCTCCCCATATATATGTATGGAGTGGAGTTGGCTACTGAAAAGAAATTTTGTGTTCCCAACAAGCTAGGTGAAGGACGGCTTTCACACACAATTATCTCTCAGATATTAGCATGTGGAGAGACGTTTTTTCATCTACCACAAAGGGAAAGGTTTGCAGGAGAAACTTTTCCTCTGGTTTCTCAGTCTGTTTCCTAGTGCTGGTTTGAATTTACTGCAGTTTTCACTGTAAAAACAGGTTGGAGCTAGTACCTACCAATATATATTTATGGATTGAAGTATGCAACTGATAAGAAATTTGTGTTCCCAACAAACTAGTTGAAGGAAGGCTTTCACACACACTTATCTTTCAGAACTGAGCATGTGGAGGGACGTATGCTCATCTAGCACAAAGGAACGGGTTGCAGGAGAAATTTTAATTCTGGTTTCTCAGTCTGTTTCCTAGTGCCAGTTTGAAGTTCCTGCAGTTTTCACTGTAAACCGAGTTGGAGCTAGAACCTCCCCATATATATTTATGGAGTGGAGTTGGCAACTGAAAAGAAACTTTGTGTTCCCAACAAGCGAGGTTAAGGACGGCTTTCACACACACATATATCTCAGAAATGAGCATGTGGAGAGACGTTCGCTTATCTACCACAAAAACGGGTTGCAGGAGAAACTTTTACTCTGGTTTCTCAGTCTTTTTCCTAGTGCCGGTTTGAATTTCCTACAGTTTCCACTGTAAATCCGTGTTGGAGAGTGTACCTCCCCATATATATGTATTGATTGAGTTTGCAACTTAAAAAAACTTTGTGTTCCACACAATCTATGTGAAGGACGGCTTTCACACACAATTGTCTCTCACAACTGAGCATGTGGAGAGACGTTCGTTCATCTAGCAAAAAAGGAACGATTTGCAGGAGAAATTTTTACTCTGGTTTCTCAGTGTGTTTCCTAGTGCCGGTTTGAAGTTCCTGCAGTTTTCACTATAAAACCGAGTTGGAGCTAGTACCACCCCATATATATGTATGGAGTGGAGTTTGCAACTGAAAAGAAACTTGGTGTTCCCAACCATCTAAGTGAAGGACGGCTTTCACACACACTTCTCCCTGAGAACTGAGCATGTGGAGAGACATTCTTTCATCTACCAGAAAGGGAACTGGTTGCATGAGAAATATTTCCTCTGGTTTCTCAGTCTGTTTCCTAATGCCGGTTTGAAATTCCTGCAGTTTTCACAGTAAAACAGAGTTGGAACTTGTACCTCCCCAAATATATGTATGGAATCGTGTTGGCAACTGAAAAGTAACTATGTGTTCCCAAAAAGCTAGGTGAAGGACAGCTTTCACACACACATATCTCTCAGAAATGAGCATGTGGAGAGACGTTCGTTCATCTAGCACAAAGGGAACGTGTTGCAGGGAAACTTTTACTCTGGTTTCTCAGTCTCTTTCCTAGTGCCGGTTTGAATTTCCTGCAGTTTTCACTGTAAAACCGAGTTGGAGCTGGTGCCTCCCCATATATATGTATGGATTGGAGTTTGCAACCTAAAAGAATGTTTGTGATTCAAACAAGCTATGTGAAGGACGGCTTTCACACACACTTATCTCTCACAAATCAGCATGTGGAGAGACGTTCGTTCATCTATCACATAGGGAACTGGTTCCAGGAGAAACATTTCCTCTGGATTCTCAGTCTGTTTCCTAGTGCCGGTTTGAAGAATCTGCAGTTATCACTGTAAAACCGAGTTGGAGCTAATACATCCCCATATATATGTATGGAGTTGAGTTTGCAACTTAAAAGAAACTTTGTGTTCCCAACAATCTATGTGAAGGACTGCTTTCACACACAATAGTCTGTCACAACTGTGCATGTGGAGAGACTTTCGTTCATCTAAAACAAATGAACGTGTTGCAGGAGAAACTTTTACTCTGGTTTCTCAGTCTGTTTCCTAGTGCCGTTTTGAAGTTCCTGCAGTTTTCACTGTAAAAACGAGTTGGAGCTAGTACCTCCCAATATATATGTATGGAGTGGAGTTGGCAACTGAAAAGAAACTTTGTGTTCCCTACAAGCTAGTTGAAGGACGTCTTTCACACACAATTATCTCTCAGATATTAGCATGTGGAGAGACGTTTTTTCATCTACCACAAAGGGAACGGGTTGCAGGAGAAACTTTTCCTCTGGTTTCTCAGTCTGTTTCCTAGTGCTGGTTTGAATTTACTGCAGTTTTCACTGTAAAAACAGGTTGGAGCTAGTACCTACCAATATATATTTATGGATTGAAGTATGCAACTGATAAGAAATTTGTGTTCCCAACAAACTAGTTGAAGGAAGGCTTTCACACACACTTATCTTTCAGAACTGAGCATGTGGAGGGACGTATGCTCATCTAGCACAAAGGAACGGGTTGCAGGAGAAATTTTAATTCTGGTTTCTCAGTCTGTTTCCTAGTGCCAGTTTGAAGTTCCTGCAGTTTTCACTGTAAACCGAGTTGGAGCTAGAACCTCCCCATATATATTTATGGAGTGGAGTTGGCAACTGAAAAGAAACTTTGTGTTCCCAACAAGCGAGGTTAAGGACGGCTTTCACACACACATATATCTCAGAAATGAGCATGTGGAGAGACGTTCGCTTATCTACCACAAAAACGGGTTGCAGGAGAAACTTTTACTCTGGTTTCTCAGTCTTTTTCCTAGTGCCGGTTTGAATTTCCTACAGTTTTCACTGTAAATCCGTGTTGGAGAGTGTACCTCCCCATATATATGTATTGATTGAGTTTGCAACTTAAAAAAACTTTGTGTTCCACACAATCTATGTGAAGGACGGCTTTCACACACAATTGTCTCTCACAACTGAGCATGTGGAGAGACGTTCGTTCATCTAGCAAAAAAGGAACGATTTGCAGGAGAAATTTTTACTCTGGTTTCTCAGTGTGTTTCCTAGTGCCGGTTTGAAGTTCCTGCAGTTTTCACTATAAAACCGAGTTGGAGCTAGTACCACCCCATATATATGTATGGAGTGGAGTTTGCAACTGAAAAGAAACTTGGTGTTCCCAACCATCTAAGTGAAGGACGGCTTTCACACACACTTCTCCCTGAGAACTGAGCATGTGGAGAGACATTCTTTCATCTACCAGAAAGGGAACTGGTTGCATGAGAAATATTTCCTCTGGTTTCTCAGTCTGTTTCCTAATGCCGGTTTGAAATTCCTGCAGTTTTCACAGTAAAACAGAGTTGGAACTTGTACCTCCCCAAATATATGTATGGAATCGTGTTGGCAACTGAAAAGTAACTATGTGTTCCCAAAAAGCTAGGTGAAGGACAGCTTTCACACACACATATCTCTCAGAAATGAGCATGTGGAGAGACGTTCGTTCATCTAGCACAAAGGGAACGTGTTGCAGGGAAACTTTTACTCTGGTTTCTCAGTCTCTTTCCTAGTGCCGGTTTGAATTTCCTGCAGTTTTCACTGTAAAACCGAGTTGGAGCTGGTGCCTCCCCATATATATGTATGGATTGGAGTTTGCAACCTAAAAGAATGTTTGTGATTCAAACAAGCTATGTGAAGGACGGCTTTCACACACACTTATCTCTCACAAATCAGCATGTGGAGAGACGTTCGTTCATCTATCACATAGGGAACTGGTTCCAGGAGAAACATTTCCTCTGGATTCTCAGTCTGTTTCCTAGTGCCGGTTTGAAGAATCTGCAGTTATCACTGTAAAACCGAGTTGGAGCTAATACATCCCCATATATATGTATGGAGTTGAGTTTGCAACTTAAAAGAAACTTTGTGTTCCCAACAATCTATGTGAAGGACTGCTTTCACACACAATAGTCTGTCACAACTGTGCATGTGGAGAGACTTTCGTTCATCTAAAACAAATGAACGTGTTGCAGGAGAAACTTTTACTCTGGTTTCTCAGTCTGTTTCCTAGTGCCGTTTTGAAGTTCCTGCAGTTTTCACTGTAAAAACGAGTTGGAGCTAGTACCTCCCAATATATATGTATGGAGTGGAGTTGGCAACTGAAAAGAAACTTTGTGTTCCCTACAAGCTAGTTGAAGGACGTCTTTCACACACAATTATCTCTCAGATATTAGCATGTGGAGAGACGTTTTTTCATCTACCACAAAGGGAACGGGTTGCAGGAGAAACTTTTCCTCTGGTTTCTCAGTCTGTTTCCTAGTGCTGGTTTGAATTTCCTGCAGTTTTCACTGTAAATACAGGTTGGAGCTAGTACCTCCCCATATATATATATGGATTGAAAAATGCAACTTATAAGAAATTTGTGTTCCCAACAAACAAGTTGAAGGAAGGCTTTCACACACACTTATCTTTCAGAACTTAGCATGTGGAGGGACTTTTGTTCATCTAGCACAAAGGGAACGGGTTGCAGGAGAAATTTTAATTTTGGTTTCTCATTCTGTTTCCTAGTGCCAGTTTGAAGTTCCTGCAGTTTTCACTGTAAACCGAGTTGGAGCTAGTACCTCCCCATATATATGTATGGAGTGGAGTTTGCAACTGAAAAGAAACTTTGTGTTCCCAAAAACATAGATGAAGGACGGCTTTCACACACACATATCCCTCAGAAATGAGCATGTGGAGAGACGTTCGTTCATCTATCACAAAGGGAACTGGTTGCAAGAGAAACTTTTCCTCTGCAATCTCAGTCTGTTTCCTAGTGCCGGTTTGATATTTCTGCAGTTATCATTGTAAAACGGAGTTGGAGATAGTACCTCCCCATATGTATGTATTGATTGAGTTTGCAACTTAAAAAAACTTTGTGTTCCCAACAATCTATGTAAAGGACGGCTTTCACACACAATAATCTGTCACAAATGTGCATGTGGAGAGACGTTCGTTCATCTAGCACAAAAGGAACGTGTTGCAGGAGAAACATTTACTCTGGTTTCTCAGTGTTTTTCCTGGTGCCGGTTTGAAGTTCCTGCAGTTTTCACTATAAAAACGAGTTGGCGGTAATACCTCCCCATATATATGTATGGATTGGAGTTTGCAACTGAAAAGAAACTTTGTGTTCCCAACAAGCTAGGTGAAAGACGGCTTTCACACACACTTATCTCTCATAACTAATCATGTGGAAAGACGTTCGTTCATCTAGCCCAAAGGGAACGGGTTGCAGGATAAATTTTACTCTGGTTTCTCTGACTGTTTCCTAGTGCCTATTTGAAGTTCCTGCAGTTTTCACTGTAAAACAAAGTTGGAGCTAGTACCTCCCCATATATATATATGGCTTGAAGTTTGCAACTGATAAGAAATTTGTGTTCCCAACAAACTAGGTGAAGGAAGGCTTTCACACACACTTATCTCTCAGAACTGAGCATGTGGAGGGACGTTTGTTCATCTAGCACAAAGGGAACGGGTTGCAGGAGAAATTTTTACTCTGGTTTCTCAGTGTGTTTCCTAGTGCCGGTTTGAAATTCCTGCAGTTTTCACTTTAAAACCGAGTTGGAGCTAGAACCTCATCATATATATGTATGGAGTGGAGTTTGCAACTGAAAAGAAACATTGTGTTCCCAACAAGCTAGGTGAAGGGCGGCTTTCACACACAATTCTCCCTGAGAACTGAGCATGTGGAGAGACGTTCTTTCATCTACCACAAATGGAACGGGTTGCAGGAGAAACATTTCCTCTGGTTTCTCAGTCTGTTTCCTACTACCGGTTTGAAATTCCTGCAGTTTTCACAGTAAAACAGAGTTGGAACTAGTACCTCCCCAAATATATGTATGGAGTGGAGTTTGCAACTGAAATAAGTTTGTGTTCCCATCAAGCTAGATGAAGGACGGTTTTCACACACACATATCTCTCAGAAATGAGCATGTGGAGAGACTTTCGTTCATCTAACACAAAGAACGGGTTGCAGGAGAAACTTTAACTCTGGTTTCTCAGTCTTTTTCCAAGTGCCGTTTTGAAGTTCCTACAGTTTTCACTGTAAATCCGTTTTGGAGATAGTACCTCCCCATATATATGTATTGATTGAGTCTGCAACTTATAAAAACTTTGTGTTCCCAACAATCTATGTGAAGGACGGCTTTCACACACAAAAGTCTCTCACAACTCAGTATGTGGAGAGACGAGCGTTCATCTAGCACAAAAGGAACGGGTTGCAGGAGAAATTTTAATTTTGGTTTCTCAGTCTGTTTCCTATTGCCAGTTTGAATTTCCTGCAGTTTTCACTGTAAACCGAGTTGGAGCTCGTACCTCCCCATATATATGTATGGAGTGGATTTGGCAATTGAAAAGAAACTTTTTGTTCCCAACAAGCGAGATTAAGGACGTCTTTCACACTCAATTATCTCTCAGAAATGAGCATGTGGAGAGACGTTCGTTCATCTAAAAAAAGGGATCGGATTGCAGGAGAAACCTTTCCTCTGGATTCTCAGTCTGTTTCCTAGTGCCCCTTTGAAGTTCCTACAGTTTTCACTGTAAATCCGTGTTGGACATAGTACCTCCCCATATATATGTATTTATTGAGTTTGCAACTTAAAAAAACTTTGTGTTCCCAACAAGCTAGGTGAAGGACGGCTTTCACACACAATACTCTCTCACAACTGAGCATGTGGAGAGATGTTCGTTCATCTATCACAAAAGGAACGGGTTGCAGGAGAAATTTTTACTCTGGTTTCTCAGTGTGTTTCCTAGTGCCTGATTTAAGTTCCTGCAGTTTTCACTATAAAACCGAGTTGGAGCTAGTAACCCCCATATATATATATGTAGTGGAGTTTGCAACTGAAAAGAAACTTTGTGTTTCCAACAACCTAGGTGAAGGACGGCTTTCACACACAATTCTCCCAGAGAACTGAGCATATGCAGAGACGTTCGTTCATCTAGCACAAATGGAACGGCTTGCAGAACAAACTATTACTCTGGACTGTCGGTCTGATTCCTACTGCCGGTTTGAATTTCCTACAGTTTTCACTGTAAAACCGAGTTGGAACAAGTACCTCCCCAAATATATGTATGGAGTGGAGTTTGCAACTGAAAAGTAACTTTGTGTTTCCAACAAAGCTAGGTTAAGGACGGCTTTCACACATACTTATATCTCAGAACAGAGCATGTGGAGAGACTTTCGTTCATCTAACACAAAGGGAACGGGGAACAGGGGAAACTTTTACTCTGGTTTCTCAGTCTGTTTCCTAGTGCTGGTTTGAAGTTCCTGCAGTTTTCACTGTAAAACCGAGTTGGAGCTGTTACCTCCCCATATATATGTATGGATTGGAGTTTGTAATCTAAAAGAATGTTTGTGATTCAAACAAGCTATGTGAAGGACGGCTTTCACACACACTTATCTCTCAGAACTCAGCATGTGGAGGGACGTTTGTTTATCTAGCACAAAGGAACCGGTTGCCGGAGAAATTTTAATTTTGGTTTCACAGTCTGTTTCCTAGTGAAAGTTTGAAGTTCCTGCAGTTTTCACTGTAAACCGATTTGGAGCTAGTACCTCCCCATATATATGTATTTAGTGGAGTTGGCATATGAAAAGAAACTTTGTGTTCCCATCAAGCTAGATGAAGGACGGCTTTCACACACACATATCTCTCAGAAATGAGCATGTGGAGAGACTTTCGTTCATCTACCGCAAAGAACGGGTTGCAGGAGAAACTTTTACTATGGGTTCTCAGTCTTTTTCCTAGTGCCGTTTTGAAGTTCCTACAGTATTCACTGTAAATCCGTTTTGGAGATAGTACCTCCCCATATATATGTATTGATTGAGTCTGCAACTTAAAAAAACTTTGTTTTCCCAACAATCTATGTGAAGGACGGCTTTCACACACAAAAGTCTCTCACAACTCAGTATGTGGAGAGACGAGCGTTCATCTAGCACAAAAGGAACGGGTTGCAGGAGAAATTTTAATTTTGGTTTCTCAGTCTGTTTCCTAGTGCCAGTTTGAATTTCCTGCAGTTTTCACTGTAAACCGAGTTGGAGCTAGTACCTCCCCATATATATGTATGGAGTGGAGTTGGTAATTTAAAAGAAACTTTTTGTTCCCAACAAGCGAAGTTAAGGACGTCTTTCACACTCAATTATCTCTCAGAAATGAGCATGTGGAGAGACGTTCGTTCATCTACCACAAAGGGATCGGATTGCAGGAGAAACCTTTCCTCTGGTTTCTCAGTCTGTTTCCTAGTGCCCCTTTGAAGTTCCTACAGTTTTCACTGTAAATCCGTGTTGGAGAGAGTACCTCCCCATATATATGTATTGATTGAGTTTGCAACTTAAAAAAACTTTGTGTTCCCAACAAGCTAGGTGAAGGACGGCTTTCACACACAATTATCTCTCAGATATTAGCATGTGTAGAGACGTTCTTTCATCTACCACAAAGGGAACGGGTTGCAGGAGAAACTTTTCCTCTGGTTTCTCAGTCTGTTTCCTAGTGCCGGTTTGAATTTCCTGCAGTTTTCACTGTAAAACCGAGTTGGAGCTAATACCTCCCCATATATATGTATGGATTGGAGTTTGCAACTGAAAAGAAACTTTGTGTTCCCATCAAGCTAGATGAAGGACGGCTTTCACACACACATATCTCTCAGAAATGAGCATGTGGAGAGACTTTCGTTCATCTACCGCAAAGAACGGGTTGCAGGAGAAACTTTTACTATGGGTTCTCAGTCTTTTTCCTAGTGCCGTTTTGAAGTTCCTACAGTATTCACTGTAAATCCGTTTTGGAGATAGTACCTCCCCATATATATGTATTGATTGAGTCTGCAACTTAAAAAAACTTTGTTTTCCCAACAATCTATGTGAAGGACGGCTTTCACACACAAAAGTCTCTCACAACTCAGTATGTGGAGAGACGAGCGTTCATCTAGCACAAAAGGAACGGGTTGCAGGAGAAATTTTAATTTTGGTTTCTCAGTCTGTTTCCTAGTGCCAGTTTGAATTTCCTGCAGTTTTCACTGTAAACCGAGTTGGAGCTAGTACCTCCCCATATATATGTATGGAGTGGAGTTGGTAATTTAAAAGAAACTTTTTGTTCCCAACAAGCGAAGTTAAGGACGTCTTTCACACTCAATTATCTCTCAGAAATGAGCATGTGGAGAGACGTTCGTTCATCTACCACAAAGGGATCGGATTGCAGGAGAAACCTTTCCTCTGGTTTCTCAGTCTGTTTCCTAGTGCCCCTTTGAAGTTCCTACAGTTTTCACTGTAAATCCGTGTTGGAGAGAGTACCTCCCCATATATATGTATTGATTGAGTTTGCAACTTAAAAAAACTTTGTGTTCCCAACAAGCTAGGTGAAGGACGGCTTTCACACACAATACTCTCTCACAACTGAGCATGTGGAGAGATGTTCGTTCATCTAGCACAAAAGGAACGGGTTGCAGGAGAAATTTTTACTCTGGTTTCTCAGTGTGTTTCCTAGTGCCTGTTTTAAGTTCCTGCAGTTTTCACTATAAAACCGAGTTGGAGCTAGTAACCCCCATATATATATATGGATTGGAGTTTGCAACTGAAAAGAAACTTTGTGTTCCCAACAACCTAGGTGAAGGACGGCTTTCACACACAATTCTCCCTGAGAACTGAGCATGTGGAGAGACGTTCGTTCATCTAGCACAAATGGAACTGCTTGCAGAACAAACTATTACTCTGGACTCTCGGTCTATTTCCTAGTGCTGGTTTGAATTTCCTACAGTTTTCACGGTAAAACCGAGTTGGAACAAGTACCTCCCCAAATATATGTATGGAGTGGAGTTTGCAAATTGAAAGTAACTTTGTGTTTCCAACAAACTGGTGAAGGACGGCTTTCACACACACTTATATGTCAGAACAGAGCATGTGGAGAGACTTTCGTTCATCTAACACAAAGGGAACGGGGAGCAGGGGAAACTTTTACTCTGGTTTCTCAGTCTGTTTCCTACTGCCGGTTTGAAGTTCCTGCAGTTTTCACTGTAAAAACGAGTTGGAGCTAATACCTCCCCATATATATGTATGGAGTGGAGTTGGCTACTGAAAAGATACTTTGTGTTCCCAACAAGCTAGGTGAAGGACGGCTTTCACACACAATTATCTCTCAGATATTAGCATGTGGAGAGACTTTTTTTCATCTACCACAAAGGGAAAGGTTTGCAGGAGAAACTTTTCCTCTGGTTTCTCAGTCTGTTTCCTAGTGCTGGTTTGAATTTCCTGCAGTTTTCACTGTAAAAACAGGTTGGAGCTAGTACCTACCCCTATATATTTATGGATTGAAGTATGCAACTGATAAGAAATTTGTGTTCCCAACAAACTAGTTGAAGGAAGACTTTCACACACACTTATCTTTCAGAACTGAGCATGTGGAGGGACGTATGCTCTTCTAGCACAAAGGAACGGGTTGCAGGAGAAATTTTAATTTTGGTTTCTCAGTCTGTTTCCTAGTGCCAGTTTGAAGTTCCTGCAGTTTTCACTGTAAACCGAGTTGGAGCTAGAACCTCCCCATATATATTTATGGAGTGGAGTTGGCAACTGAAAAGAAACTTTGTGTTCCCAACAAGCGAGGTTAAGGACGGCTTTCACACACAAATATATCTCAGAAATGAGCATGTGGAGAGACGTTCGCTCATCTACCACAAAAACGGGTTGCAGGAGAAACTTTTACTCTGGTTTCTCAGTCTTTTTCCTAGTGCCGGTTTGAATTTCCTACAGTTTTCACTGTAAATCCGTGTTGGAGAGAGTACCTCCCCATATATATGTATTGATTGAGTTTGCAACTTAAAAAAACTTTGTGTTCCACACAATCTATGTGAAGGACGGCTTTCACACACAATTGTCTCTCACAACTGAGCATGTGGAGAGACGTTCATTCATCTAGCAAAAAAGGAACGATTTGCAGGAGAAATTTTTACTCTGGATTCTCAGTGTGTTTCCTAGTGCCGGTTTGAAGTTCCTGCAGTTTTCACTATAAAACCGAGTTGGAGCTAGTACCACCCCATATATATGTATGGAGTGGAGTTTGCAACTGAAAAGAAACTTGGTGTTCCCAACCATCTAAGTGAAGGACGGCTTTCACACACACTTCTCCCTGAGAACTGAGCATGTGGAGAGACATTCTTTCATCTACCAGAAAGGGAACTGGTTGCATGAGAAATATTTCCTCTGGTTTCTCAGTCTGTTTCCTAATGCCGGTTTGAAATTCCTGCAGTTTTCACAGTAAAACAGAGTTGGAACTTGTACCTCCCCAAATATATGTATGGAATCGTGTTGGCAACTGAAAAGTAACTATGTGTTCCCAAAAAGCTAGGTGAAGGACAGCTTTCACACACACATATCTCTCAGAAATGAGCATGTGGAGAGACGTTCGTTCATCTAGCACAAAGGGAACGTGTTGCAGGGAAACTTTTACTCTGGTTTCTCAGTCTCTTTCCTAGTGCCGGTTTGAATTTCCTGCAGTTTTCACTGTAAAACCGAGTTGGAGCTGGTGCCTCCCCATATATATGTATGGATTGGAGTTTGCAACCTAAAAGAATGTTTGTGATTCAAACAAGCTATGTGAAGGACGGCTTTCACACACACTTATCTCTCACAAATCAGCATGTGGAGAGACGTTCGTTCATCTATCACATAGGGAACTGGTTGCAGGAGAAACTTTTCCTCTGGATTCTCAGTCTGTTTCCTAGTGCCGGTTTGAAGATTCTGCAGTTATCACTGTAAAACCGAGTTGGAGCTAATACATCCCCATATATATGTATGGAGTTGAGTTTGCAACTTAAAAGAAACTTTGTGTTCCCAACAAGCTAGGTGAAGGACGGCTTTCACACACACTTATCTCTCAGAATTCAGCATGTGGAGGGACGTTTGATCATCTATCACAAAGGGAACCGGTTGCCGGAGAATTTTTAATTTTGGTTTCACAGTCTGTTTCCTAGTGCCAGTTTGAAGTTCCTGCAGTTTTCACTGTAAAAACGAGTTGGAACTACTACCTCCCCATATATATTTATGGTGTGGAGTTGGCAACTGAAAAGAAACTTTGTGTTCCCAACAAGCTAGGTGAAGGACGTCTTTCACACACAATTATCTCTCAGATATTATCATGTGGAGAGACGTTTTTTCATCTACCACAAAGGGAACGGTGTGCCGGAGAAACTTTTCCTGTGGTTTCTCAGTCTGTTTCCTAGTGCTGGTTTGAATTTCCTGCAGTTATCACTGTAAAAACAGGTTGGAGCTAGTACCTCCCCATATATATATATGTATTGAAGTATGCAACTGATAAGAAATTTGTGTTCCCAACAAACTAGTTGAAGGAAGGCTTTCACACACACTTATCTCTCAGAACTGAGCATGTGGAGAGACGTTCGTTCATCTAGCACAAAGGGAATGGTTTGCAGGAGAAATTTTAATTTTGGTTTCTCAGTCTGTTTCCTAGTGCCGGTTTGAAATTCCTGCAGTTTTCACAATAAAACAGGGTTGGAACTAGTAACTCCCCAAATATATGTATGGAATGGAGTTGGCAACTGAAAAATAACTATGTTTTCCCAAAAAGCTAGGTGAAGGACAGCTTTCACACACACATATCTCTCAGAACTGAGCATGTGGAGAGACGTTCGTTCATCTAGCATAAAAGGAGGGTGTTGCAGGAGAAACTTTTACTCTGGGTTCTCTGTCTCTTTCCTAGTGCCAGTTTGAATTTCCTGCAGTTTTCACTGTAAAACCGAGTTGGAGCTGGTGCCTCCCCATATATATGTATGGATAGGAGTTTGCAACCTAAAAGAATGTTTGTGATTCAAAAAAGCTATATGAAGGACGGCTTTCACACACAATTATCTCTCAGAAATCAGCATGTGGAGAGACGTTCTTTCATCTAACAAAAAGGGAGCGGGTTGCAGGAGAAATTTTAATTTTGGTTTCTCAGTCTGTTTCCTAGTGCCAGTTTGAAGTTCCTGCAGTTTTCACTGTAAAACCGAGTTGGAGCTAATACCTTCCCATATATATGTAAGGATTGGAGTTTGCAACTGTAAAGAAACTTTGTGTTCCTTCAAGCTACATGAAGGACTGCTTTCAAACACACATATCACTCAGAAATGAGCATGTGGAGAGACTTTCGTTCATCTAGCACAATGGGAAAGGGTTGCAGGGGACACTTTTACTCTGGTTTCTCAGTCTGTTTCCTAGTGCAGGTTTGAATTTCCTGCAGTTTTCACTGTAAAAACAGGTTGGAGCTAGTACATCCCCATATATATATATGGATTGAAGTTTGCAACTGATAAGAAATTTGTGTTCCAAACAAACTAGGTGAAGGAAGGCTTTCACACACACTTATCTCTCAGAACTGAGCATGTGGAGGGACGTATGTTCATCTAGCACAAAGGGAACGGGTTGCAGGAGAAATTTTAATTTTGGTTTCTCAGTTTGTTTCCTAGTGCCAGTTTGAAGTTCCTTCAGTTTTCACTGTAAAACCGAGTTGGAGCTAATACCTCCCGCTATATATGTATGGATTGGAGTTTGCAACTGAAAAGAAACTATGTGTTCCCATCAAGCTACATGAAGGACGGCATTCACACACACATATCTCTCAGATATGAGCATGTGGAGAGACATTCGTTCATCTACCACAAAGAACGGGTTGTAGGAGAAACTTTTACTCTGGTTTCTCAGTCTTTATTCTAGTGCCGGTTTGAAGTTCCTAGAGTTTTCACTGTAAATCCGTGTTGGAGATAGTACCTCCCAATATATATGTACTGATTGAGTTTGCAAATTAAAAAAAATTGTGTTCCCAACAATCTATGTGAAGGACGGCTTTCACACACAATAGTCTCTCACAACTCAGCATGTGGAGAGAATTTCGTTCATCTAGCACAAAAGGAACGGGTTGCAGGAGAAATTTTAATTTTGGTTTCACAGTCTGTTTCCTAGTGCCAGTTTGAAATTCCTACAGTTTTCACTATAAAACCGAGTTGGAGCTAGTACCTCCCCATATATATGTATGGAGTGGTGATGGCAATTGAAAAGAAACTTTGTGTTCCCAACAATCGAGGTTAAGGACGTATTTCATACTCAAATATCTCTCAGAAATAAGCATGTGGAGAGACGTTCGTTCATCTACCACAAAGGGATCAGATTGCAGGAGAAAACTTTCCTCTGGTTTCTCAGTCTTTTTCCTAGTGCCGGTTTGAAATTCCTGCAATTTTCACTGTAAATCCGTGTTGGAGATAGTACCTCCCCATATATATGTACTGATTGAGTTTGCAACTTAAAAAAACTTTGTGTTCCCAACAATCTATGTGAAGGACTGCTTTCACACACAATAGTCTGTCACAACTGTGCATGTGGAGAGACTTTCGTTCATCTAAAACAAATGAACGTGTTGCAGGAGAAACTTTTACTCTGGTTTCTCGGTCTGTTTCCTAGTGCCGTTTTGAAGTTCCTGCAGTTTTCACTGTAAAAACGAGTTGGAGCTAGTACCTCCCAATATATATGTATGGAGTGGAGTTGGCAACTGAAAAGAAACTTTGTGTTCCCTACAAGCTAGTTGAAGGACGTCTTTCACACACAATTATCTCTCAGATATTAGCATGTGGAGAGACGTTTTTTCATCTACCACAAAGGGAACGGGTTGCAGGAGAAACTTTTCCTCTGGTTTCTCAGTCTGTTTCCTAGTGCTGGTTTGAATTTCCTGCAGTTTTCACTGTAAATACAGGTTGGAGCTAGTACTTCCCCATATATATATATGGATTGAAAAATGCAACTTATAAGAAATTTGTGTTCCCAACAAACAAGTTGAAGGAAGGCTTTCACACACACTTATCTTTCAGAACTTAGCATGTGGAGGGACTTTTGTTCATCTAGCACAAAGGGAACGGGTTGCAGGAGAAATTTTAATTTTGGTTTCTCATTCTGTTTCCTAGTGCCAGGTTGAAGTTCCTGCAGTTTTCACTGTAAACCGAGTTGGAGCTAGAACCTCCCCATATATATGTATGGAGTGGAGTTTGCAACTGAAAAGAAACTTTGTGTTCCCAAAAACATAGATGAAGGACGGCTTTCACACACACATATCCCTCAGAAATGAGCATGTGGAGAGACGTTCGTTCATCTATCACAAAGGGAACTGGTTGCAAGAGAAACTTTTCCTCTGCAATCTCAGTCTGTTTCCTAGTGCCGGTTTGATATTTCTGCAGTTATCACTGTAAAACGGAGTTGGAGATAGTACCTCCCCATATGTATGTATTGATTGAGTTTGCAACTTAAAAAAATTTTGTGTTCCCAACAATCTATGTAAAGGACGGCTTTCACACACAATAATCTGTCACAAATGTGCATGTGGAGAGACGTTCGTTCATCTAGCACAAAAGGAACGTGTTGCAGGAGAAACATTTACTCTGGTTTCTCAGTGTTTTTCCTGGTGCCGGTTTGAAGTTCCTGCAGTTTTCACTATAAAAACGAGTTGGCGGTAATACCTCCCCATATATATGTATGGAGTGGAGTTTGCAACTGAAAAGAAACTTTGTGTTCCCAACAAGCTAGGTGAAAGACGGCTTTCACACACACTTATCTCTCATAACTAATCATGTGGAAAGACGTTCGTTCATCTAGCCCAAAGGGAACGGGTTGCAGGATAAATTTTACTCTGGTTTCTCTGACTGTTTCCTAGTGCCTATTTGAAGTTCCTGCAGTTTTCACTGTAAAACAAAGTTGGAGCTAGTACCTCCCCATATATATATATGGCTTGAAGTTTGCAACTGATAAGAAATTTGTGTTCCCAACAAACTAGGTGAAGGAAGGCTTTCACACACACTTATCTCTCAGAACTGAGCATGTGGAGGGACGTTTGTTCATCTAGCACAAAGGGAACGGGTTGCAGGAGAAATTTTTACTCTGGTTTCTCAGTGTGTTTCCTAGTGCCGGTTTGAAATTCCTGCAGTTTTCACTTTAAAACCGAGTTGGAGCTAGAACCTCATCATATATATGTATGGAGTGGAGTTTGCAACTGAAAAGAAACATTGAGTTCCCAACAAGCTAGGTGAAGGGCGGCTTTCACACACAATTCTCCCTGAGAACTGAGCATGTGGAGAGACGTTCTTTCATCTACCACAAATGGAACGGGTTGCAGGAGAAACATTTCCTCTGGTTTCTCAGTCTGTTTCCTACTACCGGTTTGAAATTCCTGCAGTTTTCACAGTAAAACAGAGTTGGAACTAGTACCTCCCCAAATATATGTATGGAGTGGAGTTTGCAACTGAAATAAGTTTGTGTTCCCATCAAGCTAGATGAAGGACGGTTTTCACACACACATATCTCTCAGAAATGAGCATGTGGAGAGACTTTCGTTCATCTAACACAAAGAACGGGTTGCAGGAGAAACTTTAACTCTGGTTTCTCAGTCTTTTTCCAAGTGCCGTTTTGAAGTTCCTACAGTTTTCACTGTAAATCCGTTTTGGAGATAGTACCTCCCCATATATATGTATTGATTGAGTCTGCAACTTATAAAAACTTTGTGTTCCCAACAATCTATGTGAAGGACGGCTTTCACACACAAAAGTCTCTCACAACTCAGTATGTGGAGAGACGAGCGTTCATCTAGCACAAAAGGAACGGGTTGCAGGAGAAATTTTAATTTTGGTTTCTCAGTCTGTTTCCTAGTGCCAGTTTGAATTTCCTGCAGTTTTCACTGTAAACCGAGTTGGAGCTCGTACCTCCCCATATATATGTATGGAGTGGATTTGGCAATTGAAAAGAAACTTTTTGTTCCCAACAAGCGAGATTAAGGACGTCTTTCACACTCAATTATCTCTCAGAAATGAGCATGTGGAGAGACGTTCGTTCATCTAAAAAAAGGGATCGGATTGCAGGAGAAACCTTTCCTCTGGATTCTCAGTCTGTTTCCTAGTGCCCCTTTGAAGTTCCTACAGTTTTCACTGTAAATCCGTGTTGGACATAGTACCTCCCCATATATATGTATTTATTGAGTTTGCAACTTAAAAAAACTTTGTGTTCCCAACAAGCTAGGTGAAGGACGGCTTTCACACACAATACTCTCTCACAACTGAGCATGTGGAGAGATGTTCGTTCATCTATCACAAAAGGAACGGGTTGCAGGAGAAATTTTTACTCTGGTTTCTCAGTGTGTTTCCTAGTGCCTGATTTAAGTTCCTGCAGTTTTCACTATAAAACCGAGTTGGAGCTAGTAACCCCCATATATATATATGTAGTGGAGTTTGCAACTGAAAAGAAACTTTGTGTTTCCAACAACCTAGGTGAAGGACGGCTTTCACACACAATTCTCCCAGAGAACTGAGCATGTGCAGAGACGTTCGTTCATCTAGCACAAATGGAACGGCTTGCAGAACAAACTATTACTCTGGACTGTCGGTCTGATTCCTACTGCCGGTTTGAATTTCCTACAGTTTTCACTGTAAAACCGAGTTGGAACAAGTACCTCCCCAAATATATGTATGGAGTGGAGTTTGCAACTGAAAAGTAACTTTGTGTTTCCAACAAAGCTAGGTTAAGGACGGCTTTCACACATACTTATATCTCAGAACAGAGCATGTGGAGAGACTTTCGTTCATCTAACACAAAGGGAACGGGGAACAGGGGAAACTTTTACTCTGGTTTCTCAGTCTGTTTCCTAGTGCTGGTTTGAAGTTCCTGCAGTTTTCACTGTAAAACCGAGTTGGAGCTGTTACCTCCCCATATATATGTATGGATTGGAGTTTGTAATCTAAAAGAATGTTTGTGATTCAAACAAGCTATGTGAAGGACGGCTTTCACACACACTTATCTCTCAGAACTCAGCATGTGGAGGGACGTTTGTTTATCTAGCACAAAGGAACCGGTTGCCGGAGAAATTTTAATTTTGGTTTCACAGTCTGTTTCCTAGTGAAAGTTTGAAGTTCCTGCAGTTTTCACTGTAAACCGATTTGGAGCTAGTACCTCCCCATATATATGTATTTAGTGGAGTTGGCATATGAAAAGAAACTTTGTGTTCCCAACAAGCTAGGTGAAGGACGTCTTTCACACACAATTATCTCTCAGATATTAGCATGTGTAGAGACGTTCTTTCATCTACCACAAAGGGAACGGGTTGCAGGAGAAACTTTTCCTCTGGTTTCTCAGTCTGTTTCCTAGTGCCGGTTTGAATTTCCTGCAGTTTTCACTGTAAAACCGAGTTGGAGCTAATACCTCCCCATATATATGTATGGATTGGAGTTTGCAACTGAAAAGAAACTTTGTGTTCCCATCAAGCTAGATGAAGGACGGCTTTCACACACACATATCTCTCAGAAATGAGCATGTGGAGAGACTTTCGTTCATCTACCGCAAAGAACGGGTTGCAGGAGAAACTTTTACTATGGGTTCTCAGTCTTTTTCCTAGTGCCGTTTTGAAGTTCCTACAGTATTCACTGTAAATCCGTTTTGGAGATAGTACCTCCCCATATATATGTATTGATTGAGTCTGCAACTTAAAAAAACTTTGTTTTCCCAACAATCTATGTGAAGGACGGCTTTCACACACAAAATTCTCTCACAACTCAGTATGTGGAGAGACGAGCGTTCATCTAGCACAAAAGGAACGGGTTGCAGGAGAAATTTTAATTTTGGTTTCTCAGTCTGTTTCCTAGTGCCAGTTTGAATTTCCTGCAGTTTTCACTGTAAACCGAGTTGGAGCTAGTACCTCCCCATATATATGTATGGAGTGGAGTTGGTAATTGAAAAGAAACTTTTTGTTCCCAACAAGCGAAGTTAAGGACGTCTTTCACACTCAATTATCTCTCAGAAATGAGCATGTGGAGAGACGTTCGTTCATCTACCACAAAGGGATCGGATTGCAGGAGAAACCTTTCCTCTGGTTTCTCAGTCTGTTTCCTAGTGCCCCTTTGAAGTTCCTACAGTTTTCACTGTAAATCCGTGTTGGAGAGAGTACCTCCCCATATATATGTATTGATTGAGTTTGCAACTTAAAAAAACTTTGTGTTCCCAACAAGCTAGGTGAAGGACGGCTTTCACACACAATACTCTCTCACAACTGAGCATGTGGAGAGATGTTCGTTCATCTAGCACAAAAGGAACGGGTTGCAGGAGAAATTTTTACTCTGGTTTCTCAGTGTGTTTCCTAGTGCCTGTTTTAAGTTCCTGCAGTTTTCACTATAAAACCGAGTTGGAGCTAGTAACCCCCATATATATATATGGATTGGAGTTTGCAACTGAAAAGAAACTTTGTGTTCCCAACAAGCTAGGTGAAGGACGGCTTTCACACACAATACTCTCTCACAACTGAGCATGTGGAGAGATGTTCGTTCATCTAGCACAAAAGGAACGGGTTGCAGGAGAAATTTTTACTCTGGTTTCTCAGTGTGTTTCCTAGTGCCTGTTTTAAGTTCCTGCAGTTTTCACTATAAAACCGAGTTGGAGCTAGTAACCCCCATATATATATATGGATTGGAGTTTGCAACTGAAAAGAAACTTTGTGTTCCCAACAACCTAGGTGAAGGACGGCTTTCACACACAATTCTCCCTGAGAACTGAGCATGTGGAGAGACGTTCGTTCATCTAGCACAAATGGAACTGCTTGCAGAACAAACTATTACTCTGGACTCTCGGTCTATTTCCTAGTGCTGGTTTGAATTTCCTACAGTTTTCACGGTAAAACCGAGTTGGAACAAGTACCTCCCCAAATATATGTATGGAGTGGAGTTTGCAAATTGAAAGTAACTTTGTGTTTCCAACAAACTGGTGAAGGACGGCTTTCACACACACTTATATGTCAGAACAGAGCATGTGGAGAGACTTTCGTTCATCTAACACAAAGGGAACGGGGAGCAGGGGAAACTTTTACTCTGGTTTCTCAGTCTGTTTCCTACTGCCGGTTTGAAGTTCCTGCAGTTTTCACTGTAAAAACGAGTTGGAGCTAATACCTCCCCATATATATGTATGGAGTGGAGTTGGCTACTGAAAAGAAACTTTGTGTTCCCAACAAGCTAGGTGAAGGACGGCTTTCACACACAATTATCTCTCAGATATTAGCATGTGGAGAGACTTTTTTTCATCTACCACAAAGGGAAAGGTTTGCAGGAGAAACTTTTCCTCTGGTTTCTCAGTCTGTTTCCTAGTGCTGGTTTGAATTTCCTGCAGTTTTCACTGTAAAAACAGGTTGGAGCTAGTACCTACCCCTATATATTTATGGATTGAAGTATGCAACTGATAAGAAATTTGTGTTCCCAACAAACTAGTTGAAGGAAGGCTTTCACACACACTTATCTTTCAGAACTGAGCATGTGGAGGGACGTATGCTCTTCTAGCACAAAGGAACGGGTTGCAGGAGAAATTTTAATTTTGGTTTCTCAGTCTGTTTCCTAGTGCCAGTTTGAAGTTCCTGCAGTTTTCACTGTAAACCGAGTTGGAGCTAGAACCTCCCCATATATATTTATGGAGTGGAGTTGGCAACTGAAAAGAAACTTTGTGTTCCCAACAAGCGAGGTTAAGGACGGCTTTCACACACAAATATATCTCAGAAATGAGCATGTGGAGAGACGTTCGCTCATCTACCACAAAAACGGGTTGCAGGAGAAACTTTTACTCTGGTTTCTCAGTCTTTTTCCTAGTGCCGGTTTGAATTTCCTACAGTTTTCACTGTAAATCCGTGTTGGAGAGAGTACCTCCCCATATATATGTATTGATTGAGTTTGCAACTTAAAAAAACTTTGTGTTCCACACAATCTATGTGAAGGACGGCTTTCACACACAATTGTCTCTCACAACTGAGCATGTGGAGAGACGTTCATTCATCTAGCAAAAAAGGAACGATTTGCAGGAGAAATTTTTACTCTGGATTCTCAGTGTGTTTCCTAGTGCCGGTTTGAAGTTCCTGCAGTTTTCACTATAAAACCGAGTTGGAGCTAGTACCACCCCATATATATGTATGGAGTGGAGTTTGCAACTGAAAAGAAACTTGGTGTTCCCAACCATCTAAGTGAAGGACGGCTTTCACACACACTTCTCCCTGAGAACTGAGCATGTGGAGAGACATTCTTTCATCTACCAGAAAGGGAACTGGTTGCATGAGAAATATTTCCTCTGGTTTCTCAGTCTGTTTCCTAATGCCGGTTTGAAATTCCTGCAGTTTTCACAGTAAAACAGAGTTGGAACTTGTACCTCCCCAAATATATGTATGGAATCGTGTTGGCAACTGAAAAGTAACTATGTGTTCCCAAAAAGCTAGGTGAAGGACAGCTTTCACACACACATATCTCTCAGAAATGAGCATGTGGAGAGACGTTCGTTCATCTAGCACAAAGGGAACGTGTTGCAGGGAAACTTTTACTCTGGTTTCTCAGTCTCTTTCCTAGTGCCGGTTTGAATTTCCTGCAGTTTTCACTGTAAAACCGAGTTGGAGCTGGTGCCTCCCCATATATATGTATGGATTGGAGTTTGCAACCTAAAAGAATGTTTGTGATTCAAACAAGCTATGTGAAGGACGGCTTTCACACACACTTATCTCTCACAAATCAGCATGTGGAGAGACGTTCGTTCATCTATCACATAGGGAACTGGTTGCAGGAGAAACTTTTCCTCTGGATTCTCAGTCTGTTTCCTAGTGCCGGTTTGAAGATTCTGCAGTTATCACTGTAAAACCGAGTTGGAGCTAATACATCCCCATATATATGTATGGAGTTGAGTTTGCAACTTAAAAGAAACTTTGTGTTCCCAACAAGCTAGGTGAAGGACGGCTTTCACACACACTTATCTCTCAGAATTCAGCATGTGGAGGGACGTTTGATCATCTATCACAAAGGGAACCGGTTGCTGGAGAATTTTTAATTTTGGTTTCACAGTCTGTTTCCTAGTGCCAGTTTGAAGTTCCTGCAGTTTTCACTGTAAAAACGAGTTGGAACTACTACCTCCCCATATATATTTATGGTGTGGAGTTGGCAACTGAAAAGAAACTTTGTGTTCCCAACAAGCTAGGTGAAGGACGTCTTTCACACACAATTATCTCTCAGATATTATCATGTGGAGAGACGTTTTTTCATCTACCACAAAGGGAACGGTGTGCCGGAGAAACTTTTCCTGTGGTTTCTCAGTCTGTTTCCTAGTGCTGGTTTGAATTTCCTGCAGTTATCACTGTAAAAACAGGTTGGAGCTAGTACCTCCCCATATATATATATGTATTGAAGTATGCAACTGATAAGAAATTTGTATTCCCAACAAACTAGTTGAAGGAAGGCTTTCACACACACTTATCTCTCAGAACTGAGCATGTGGAGAGACGTTCGTTCATCTAGCACAAAGGGAATGGTTTGCAGGAGAAATTTTAATTTTGGTTTCTCAGTCTGTTTCCTAGTGCCGGTTTGAAATTCCTGCAGTTTTCACAATAAAACAGGTTTGGAACTAGTAACTCCCCAAATATATGTATGGAATGGAGTTGGCAACTGAAAAATAACTATGTTTTCCCAAAAAGCTAGGTGAAGGACAGCTTTCACACACACATATCTCTCAGAACTGAGCATGTGGAGAGACGTTCGTTCATCTAGCATAAAAGGAGGGTGTTGCAGGAGAAACTTTTACTCTGGGTTCTCTGTCTCTTTCCTAGTGCCGGTTTGAATTTCCTGCAGTTTTCACTGTAAAACCGAGTTGGAGCTGGTGCCTCCCCATATATATGTATGGATAGGAGTTTGCAACCTAAAAGAATGTTTGTGATTCAAAAAAGCTATATGAAGGACGGCTTTCACACACAATTATCTCTCAGAAATCAGCATGTGGAGAGACGTTCTTTCATCTAACAAAAAGGGAGCGGGTTGCAGGAGAAATTTTAATTTTGGTTTCTCAGTCTGTTTCCTAGTGCCAGTTTGAAGTTCCTGCAGTTTTCACTGTAAAACCGAGTTGGAGCTAATACCTTCCCATATATATGTAAGGATTGGAGTTTGCAACTGTAAAGAAACTTTGTGTTCCTTCAAGCTACATGAAGGACTGCTTTCAAACACACATATCTCTCAGAAATGAGCATGTGGAGAGACTTTCGTTCATCTAGCACAATGGGAAAGGGTTGCAGGGGACACTTTTACTCTGGTTTCTCAGTCTGTTTCCTAGTGCAGGTTTGAATTTCCTGCAGTTTTCACTGTAAAAACAGGTTGGAGCTAGTACATCCCCATATATATATATGGATTGAAGTTTGCAACTGATAAGAAATTTGTGTTCCAAACAAACTAGGTGAAGGAAGGCTTTCACACACACTTATCTCTCAGAACTGAGCATGTGGAGGGACGTATGTTCATCTAGCACAAAGGGAACGGGTTGCAGGAGAAATTTTAATTTTGGTTTCTCAGTTTGTTTCCTAGTGCCAGTTTGAAGTTCCTTCAGTTTTCACTGTAAAACCGAGTTGGAGCTAATACCTCCCGCTATATATGTATGGATTGGAGTTTGCAACTGAAAAGAAACTATGTGTTCCCATCAAGCTACATGAAGGACGGCATTCACACACACATATCTCTCAGATATGAGCATGTGGAGAGACATTCGTTCATCTACCACAAAGAACGGGTTGTAGGAGAAACTTTTACTCTGGTTTCTCAGTCTTTATTCTAGTGCCGGTTTGAAGTTCCTAGAGTTTTCACTGTAAATCCGTGTTGGAGATAGTACCTCCCAATATATATGTACTGATTGAGTTTGCAAATTAAAAAAAATTGTGTTCCCAACAATCTATGTGAAGGACGGCTTTCACACACAATAGTCTCTCACAACTCAGCATGTGGAGAGAATTTCGTTCATCTAGCACAAAAGGAACGGGTTGCAGGAGAAATTTTAATTTTGGTTTCACAGTCTGTTTCCTAGTGCCAGTTTGAAATTCCTACAGTTTTCACTATAAAACCGAGTTGGAGCTAGTACCTCCCCATATATATGTATGGAGTGGTGATGGCAATTGAAAAGAAACTTTGTGTTCCCAACAATCGAGGTTAAGGACGTATTTCATACTCAAATATCTCTCAGAAATAAGCATGTGGAGAGACGTTCGTTCATCTACCACAAAGGGATCAGATTGCAGGAGAAAACTTTCCTCTGGTTTCTCAGTCTTTTTCCTAGTGCCGGTTTGAAATTCCTGCAATTTTCACTGTAAATCCGTGTTGGAGATAGTACCTCCCCATATATATGTACTGATTGAGTTTGCAACTTAAAAAAACTTTGTGTTCCCAACAATCTATGTGAAGGACTGCTTTCACACACAATAGTCTGTCACAACTGTGCATGTGGAGAGACTTTCGTTCATCTAAAACAAATGAACGTGTTGCAGGAGAAACTTTTACTCTGGTTTCTCGGTCTGTTTCCTAGTGCCGTTTTGAAGTTCCTGCAGTTTTCACTGTAAAAACGAGTTGGAGCTAGTACCTCCCAATATATATGTATGGAGTGGAGTTGGCAACTGAAAAGAAACTTTGTGTTCCCTACAAGCTAGTTGAAGGACGTCTTTCACACACAATTATCTCTCAGATATTAGCATGTGGAGAGACGTTTTTTCATCTACCACAAAGGGAACGGGTTGCAGGAGAAACTTTTCCTCTGGTTTCTCAGTCTGTTTCCTAGTGCTGGTTTGAATTTCCTGCAGTTTTCACTGTAAATACAGGTTGGAGCTAGTACTTCCCCATATATATATATGGATTGAAAAATGCAACTTATAAGAAATTTGTGTTCCCAACAAACAAGTTGAAGGAAGGCTTTCACACACACTTATCTTTCAGAACTTAGCATGTGGAGGGACTTTTGTTCATCTAGCACAAAGGGAACGGGTTGCAGGAGAAATTTTAATTTTGGTTTCTCATTCTGTTTCCTAGTGCCAGGTTGAAGTTCCTGCAGTTTTCACTGTAAACCGAGTTGGAGCTAGAACCTCCCCATATATATGTATGGAGTGGAGTTTGCAACTGAAAAGAAACTTTGTGTTCCCAAAAACATAGATGAAGGACGGCTTTCACACACACATATCCCTCAGAAATGAGCATGTGGAGAGACGTTCGTTCATCTATCACAAAGGGAACTGGTTGCAAGAGAAACTTTTCCTCTGCAATCTCAGTCTGTTTCCTAGTGCCGGTTTGATATTTCTGCAGTTATCACTGTAAAACGGAGTTGGAGATAGTACCTCCCCATATGTATGTATTGATTGAGTTTGCAACTTAAAAAAATTTTGTGTTCCCAACAATCTATGTAAAGGACGGCTTTCACACACAATAATCTGTCACAAATGTGCATGTGGAGAGACGTTCGTTCATCTAGCACAAAAGGAACGTGTTGCAGGAGAAACATTTACTCTGGTTTCTCAGTGTTTTTCCTGGTGCCGGTTTGAAGTTCCTGCAGTTTTCACTATAAAAACGAGTTGGCGGTAATACCTAGCCATATATATGTATGGAGTGGAGTTTGCAACTGAAAAGAAACTTTGTGTTCCCAACAAGCTAGGTGAAAGACGGCTTTCACACACACTTATCTCTCATAACTAATCATGTGGAAAGACGTTCGTTCATCTAGCCCAAAGGGAACGGGTTGCAGGATAAATTTTACTCTGGTTTCTCTGACTGTTTCCTAGTGCCTATTTGAAGTTCCTGCAGTTTTCACTGTAAAACAAAGTTGGAGCTAGTACCTCCCCATATATATATATGGCTTGAAGTTTGCAACTGATAAGAAATTTGTGTTCCCAACAAACTAGGTGAAGGAAGGCTTTCACACACACTTATCTCTCAGAACTGAGCATGTGGAGGGACGTTTGTTCATCTAGCACAAAGGGAACGGGTTGCAGGAGAAATTTTTACTCTGGTTTCTCAGTGTGTTTCCTAGTGCCGGTTTGAAATTCCTGCAGTTTTCACTTTAAAACCGAGTTGGAGCTAGAACCTCATCATATATATGTATGGAGTGGAGTTTGCAACTGAAAAGAAACATTGAGTTCCCAACAAGCTAGGTGAAGGGCGGCTTTCACACACAATTCTCCCTGAGAACTGAGCATGTGGAGAGACGTTCTTTCATCTACCACAAATGGAACGGGTTGCAGGAGAAACATTTCCTCTGGTTTCTCAGTCTGTTTCCTACTACCGGTTTGAAATTCCTGCAGTTTTCACAGTAAAACAGAGTTGGAACTAGTACCTCCCCAAATATATGTATGGAGTGGAGTTTGCAACTGAAATAAGTTTGTGTTCCCATCAAGCTAGATGAAGGACGGTTTTCACACACACATATCTCTCAGAAATGAGCATGTGGAGAGACTTTCGTTCATCTAACACAAAGAACGGGTTGCAGGAGAAACTTTAACTCTGGTTTCTCAGTCTTTTTCCAAGTGCCGTTTTGAAGTTCCTACAGTTTTCACTGTAAATCCGTTTTGGAGATAGTACCTCCCCATATATATGTATTGATTGAGTCTGCAACTTATAAAAACTTTGTGTTCCCAACAATCTATGTGAAGGACGGCTTTCACACACAAAAGTCTCTCACAACTCAGTATGTGGAGAGACGAGCGTTCATCTAGCACAAAAGGAACGGGTTGCAGGAGAAATTTTAATTTTGGTTTCTCAGTCTGTTTCCTAGTGCCAGTTTGAATTTCCTGCAGTTTTCACTGTAAACCGAGTTGGAGCTCGTACCTCCCCATATATATGTATGGAGTGGATTTGGCAATTGAAAAGAAACTTTTTGTTCCCAACAAGCGAGATTAAGGACGTCTTTCACACTCAATTATCTCTCAGAAATGAGCATGTGGAGAGACGTTCGTTCATCTAAAAAAAGGGATCGGATTGCAGGAGAAACCTTTCCTCTGGATTCTCAGTCTGTTTCCTAGTGCCCCTTTGAAGTTCCTACAGTTTTCACTGTAAATCCGTGTTGGACATAGTACCTCCCCATATATATGTATTTATTGAGTTTGCAACTTAAAAAAACTTTGTGTTCCCAACAAGCTAGGTGAAGGACGGCTTTCACACACAATACTCTCTCACAACTGAGCATGTGGAGAGATGTTCGTTCATCTATCACAAAAGGAACGGGTTGCAGGAGAAATTTTTACTCTGGTTTCTCAGTGTGTTTCCTAGTGCCTGATTTAAGTTCCTGCAGTTTTCACTATAAAACCGAGTTGGAGCTAGTAACCCCCATATATATATATGTAGTGGAGTTTGCAACTGAAAAGAAACTTTGTGTTTCCAACAACCTAGGTGAAGGACGGCTTTCACACACAATTCTCCCAGAGAACTGAGCATGTGCAGAGACGTTCGTTCATCTAGCACAAATGGAACGGCTTGCAGAACAAACTATTACTCTGGACTGTCGGTCTGATTCCTACTGCCGGTTTGAATTTCCTACAGTTTTCACTGTAAAACCGAGTTGGAACAAGTACCTCCCCAAATATATGTATGGAGTGGAGTTTGCAACTGAAAAGTAACTTTGTGTTTCCAACAAAGCTAGGTTAAGGACGGCTTTCACACATACTTATATCTCAGAACAGAGCATGTGGAGAGACTTTCGTTCATCTAACACAAAGGGAACGGGGAACAGGGGAAACTTTTACTCTGGTTTCTCAGTCTGTTTCCTAGTGCTGGTTTGAAGTTCCTGCAGTTTTCACTGTAAAACCGAGTTGGAGCTGTTACCTCCCCATATATATGTATGGATTGGAGTTTGTAATCTAAAAGAATGTTTGTGATTCAAACAAGCTATGTGAAGGACGGCTTTCACACACACTTATCTCTCAGAACTCAGCATGTGGAGGGACGTTTGTTTATCTAGCACAAAGGAACCGGTTGCCGGAGAAATTTTAATTTTGGTTTCACAGTCTGTTTCCTAGTGAAAGTTTGAAGTTCCTGCAGTTTTCACTGTAAACCGATTTGGAGCTAGTACCTCCCCATATATATGTATTTAGTGGAGTTGGCATATGAAAAGAAACTTTGTGTTCCCAACAAGCTAGGTGAAGGACGTCTTTCACACACAATTATCTCTCAGATATTAGCATGTGTAGAGACGTTCTTTCATCTACCACAAAGGGAACGGGTTGCAGGAGAAACTTTTCCTCTGGTTTCTCAGTCTGTTTCCTAGTGCCGGTTTGAATTTCCTGCAGTTTTCACTGTAAAACCGAGTTGGAGCTAATACCTCCCCATATATATGTATGGATTGGAGTTTGCAACTGAAAAGAAACTTTGTGTTCCCATCAAGCTAGATGAAGGACGGCTTTCACACACACATATCTCTCAGAAATGAGCATGTGGAGAGACTTTCGTTCATCTACCGCAAAGAACGGGTTGCAGGAGAAACTTTTACTATGGGTTCTCAGTCTTTTTCCTAGTGCCGTTTTGAAGTTCCTACAGTATTCACTGTAAATCCGTTTTGGAGATAGTACCTCCCCATATATATGTATTGATTGAGTCTGCAACTTAAAAAAACTTTGTTTTCCCAACAATCTATGTGAAGGACGGCTTTCACACACAAAAGTCTCTCACAACTCAGTATGTGGAGAGACGAGCGTTCATCTAGCACAAAAGGAACGGGTTGCAGGAGAAATTTTAATTTTGGTTTCTCAGTCTGTTTCCTAGTGCCAGTTTGAATTTCCTGCAGTTTTCACTGTAAACCGAGTTGGAGCTAGTACCTCCCCATATATATGTATGGAGTGGAGTTGGTAATTGAAAAGAAACTTTTTGTTCCCAACAAGCGAAGTTAAGGACGTCTTTCACACTCAATTATCTCTCAGAAATGAGCATGTGGAGAGACGTTCGTTCATCTACCACAAAGGGATCGGATTGCAGGAGAAACCTTTCCTCTGGTTTCTCAGTCTGTTTCCTAGTGCCCCTTTGAAGTTCCTACAGTTTTCACTGTAAATCCGTGTTGGAGAGAGTACCTCCCCATATATATGTATTGATTGAGTTTGCAACTTAAAAAAACTTTGTGTTCCCAACAAGCTAGGTGAAGGACGGCTTTCACACACAATACTCTCTCACAACTGAGCATGTGGAGAGATGTTCGTTCATCTAGCACAAAAGGAACGGGTTGCAGGAGAAATTTTTACTCTGGTTTCTCAGTGTGTTTCCTAGTGCCTGTTTTAAGTTCCTGCAGTTTTCACTATAAAACCGAGTTGGAGCTAGTAACCCCCATATATATATATGGATTGGAGTTTGCAACTGAAAAGAAACTTTGTGTTCCCAACAAGCTAGGTGAAGGACGGCTTTCACACACAATTCTCCCTGAGAACTGAGCATGTGGAGAGACGTTCGTTCATCTAGCACAAATGGAACTGCTTGCAGAACAAACTATTACTCTGGACTCTCGGTCTATTTCCTAGTGCTGGTTTGAATTTCCTACAGTTTTCACGGTAAAACCGAGTTGGAACAAGTACCTCCCCAAATATATGTATGGAGTGGAGTTTGCAAATTGAAAGTAACTTTGTGTTTCCAACAAACTGGTGAAGGACGGCTTTCACACACACTTATATGTCAGAACAGAGCATGTGGAGAGACTTTCGTTCATCTAACACAAAGGGAACGGGGAGCAGGGGAAACTTTTACTCTGGTTTCTCAGTCTGTTTCCTACTGCCGGTTTGAAGTTCCTGCAGTTTTCACTGTAAAAACGAGTTGGAGCTAATACCTCCCCATATATATGTATGGAGTGGAGTTGGCTACTGAAAAGAAACTTTGTGTTCCCAACAAGCTAGGTGAAGGACGGCTTTCACACACAATTATCTCTCAGATATTAGCATGTGGAGAGACTTTTTTTCATCTACCACAAAGGGAAAGGTTTGCAGGAGAAACTTTTCCTCTGGTTTCTCAGTCTGTTTCCTAGTGCTGGTTTGAATTTCCTGCAGTTTTCACTGTAAAAACAGGTTGGAGCTAGTACCTACCCCTATATATTTATGGATTGAAGTATGCAACTGATAAGAAATTTGTGTTCCCAACAAACTAGTTGAAGGAAGGCTTTCACACACACTTATCTTTCAGAACTGAGCATGTGGAGGGACGTATGCTCTTCTAGCACAAAGGAACGGGTTGCAGGAGAAATTTTAATTTTGGTTTCTCAGTCTGTTTCCTAGTGCCAGTTTGAAGTTCCTGCAGTTTTCACTGTAAACCGAGTTGGAGCTAGAACCTCCCCATATATATTTATGGAGTGGAGTTGGCAACTGAAAAGAAACTTTGTGTTCCCAACAAGCGAGGTTAAGGACGGCTTTCACACACAAATATATCTCAGAAATGAGCATGTGGAGAGACGTTCGCTCATCTACCACAAAAACGGGTTGCAGGAGAAACTTTTACTCTGGTTTCTCAGTCTTTTTCCTAGTGCCGGTTTGAATTTCCTACAGTTTTCACTGTAAATCCGTGTTGGAGAGAGTACCTCCCCATATATATGTATTGATTGAGTTTGCAACTTAAAAAAACTTTGTGTTCCACACAATCTATGTGAAGGACGGCTTTCACACACAATTGTCTCTCACAACTGAGCATGTGGAGAGACGTTCATTCATCTAGCAAAAAAGGAACGATTTGCAGGAGAAATTTTTACTCTGGATTCTCAGTGTGTTTCCTAGTGCCGGTTTGAAGTTCCTGCAGTTTTCACTATAAAACCGAGTTGGAGCTAGTACCACCCCATATATATGTATGGAGTGGAGTTTGCAACTGAAAAGAAACTTGGTGTTCCCAACCATCTAAGTGAAGGACGGCTTTCACACACACTTCTCCCTGAGAACTGAGCATGTGGAGAGACATTCTTTCATCTACCAGAAAGGGAACTGGTTGCATGAGAAATATTTCCTCTGGTTTCTCAGTCTGTTTCCTAATGCCGGTTTGAAATTCCTGCAGTTTTCACAGTAAAACAGAGTTGGAACTTGTACCTCCCCAAATATATGTATGGAATCGTGTTGGCAACTGAAAAGTAACTATGTGTTCCCAAAAAGCTAGGTGAAGGACAGCTTTCACACACACATATCTCTCAGAAATGAGCATGTGGAGAGACGTTCGTTCATCTAGCACAAAGGGAACGTGTTGCAGGGAAACTTTTACTCTGGTTTCTCAGTCTCTTTCCTAGTGCCGGTTTGAATTTCCTGCAGTTTTCACTGTAAAACCGAGTTGGAGCTGGTGCCTCCCCATATATATGTATGGATTGGAGTTTGCAACCTAAAAGAATGTTTGTGATTCAAACAAGCTATGTGAAGGACGGCTTTCACACACACTTATCTCTCACAAATCAGCATGTGGAGAGACGTTCGTTCATCTATCACATAGGGAACTGGTTGCAGGAGAAACTTTTCCTCTGGATTCTCAGTCTGTTTCCTAGTGCCGGTTTGAAGATTCTGCAGTTATCACTGTAAAACCGAGTTGGAGCTAATACATCCCCATATATATGTATGGAGTTGAGTTTGCAACTTAAAAGAAACTTTGTGTTCCCAACAAGCTAGGTGAAGGACGGCTTTCACACACACTTATCTCTCAGAATTCAGCATGTGGAGGGACGTTTGATCATCTATCACAAAGGGAACCGGTTGCTGGAGAATTTTTAATTTTGGTTTCACAGTCTGTTTCCTAGTGCCAGTTTGAAGTTCCTGCAGTTTTCACTGTAAAAACGAGTTGGAACTACTACCTCCCCATATATATTTATGGTGTGGAGTTGGCAACTGAAAAGAAACTTTGTGTTCCCAACAAGCTAGGTGAAGGACGTCTTTCACACACAATTATCTCTCAGATATTATCATGTGGAGAGACGTTTTTTCATCTACCACAAAGGGAACGGTGTGCCGGAGAAACTTTTCCTGTGGTTTCTCAGTCTGTTTCCTAGTGCTGGTTTGAATTTCCTGCAGTTATCACTGTAAAAACAGGTTGGAGCTAGTACCTCCCCATATATATATATGTATTGAAGTATGCAACTGATAAGAAATTTGTATTCCCAACAAACTAGTTGAAGGAAGGCTTTCACACACACTTATCTCTCAGAACTGAGCATGTGGAGAGACGTTCGTTCATCTAGCACAAAGGGAATGGTTTGCAGGAGAAATTTTAATTTTGGTTTCTCAGTCTGTTTCCTAGTGCCGGTTTGAAATTCCTGCAGTTTTCACAATAAAACAGGGTTGGAACTAGTAACTCCCCAAATATATGTATGGAATGGAGTTGGCAACTGAAAAATAACTATGTTTTCCCAAAAAGCTAGGTGAAGGACAGCTTTCACACACACATATCTCTCAGAACTGAGCATGTGGAGAGACGTTCGTTCATCTAGCATAAAAGGAGGGTGTTGCAGGAGAAACTTTTACTCTGGGTTCTCTGTCTCTTTCCTAGTGCCGGTTTGAATTTCCTGCAGTTTTCACTGTAAAACCGAGTTGGAGCTGGTGCCTCCCCATATATATGTATGGATAGGAGTTTGCAACCTAAAAGAATGTTTGTGATTCAAAAAAGCTATATGAAGGACGGCTTTCACACACAATTATCTCTCAGAAATCAGCATGTGGAGAGACGTTCTTTCATCTAACAAAAAGGGAGCGGGTTGCAGGAGAAATTTTAATTTTGGTTTCTCAGTCTGTTTCCTAGTGCCAGTTTGAAGTTCCTGCAGTTTTCACTGTAAAACCGAGTTGGAGCTAATACCTTCCCATATATATGTAAGGATTGGAGTTTGCAACTGTAAAGAAACTTTGTGTTCCTTCAAGCTACATGAAGGACTGCTTTCAAACACACATATCTCTCAGAAATGAGCATGTGGAGAGACTTTCGTTCATCTAGCACAATGGGAAAGGGTTGCAGGGGACACTTTTACTCTGGTTTCTCAGTCTGTTTCCTAGTGCAGGTTTGAATTTCCTGCAGTTTTCACTGTAAAAACAGGTTGGAGCTAGTACATCCCCATATATATATATGGATTGAAGTTTGCAACTGATAAGAAATTTGTGTTCCAAACAAACTAGGTGAAGGAAGGCTTTCACACACACTTATCTCTCAGAACTGAGCATGTGGAGGGACGTATGTTCATCTAGCACAAAGGGAACGGGTTGCAGGAGAAATTTTAATTTTGGTTTCTCAGTTTGTTTCCTAGTGCCAGTTTGAAGTTCCTTCAGTTTTCACTGTAAAACCGAGTTGGAGCTAATACCTCCCGCTATATATGTATGGATTGGAGTTTGCAACTGAAAAGAAACTATGTGTTCCCATCAAGCTACATGAAGGACGGCATTCACACACACATATCTCTCAGATATGAGCATGTGGAGAGACATTCGTTCATCTACCACAAAGAACGGGTTGTAGGAGAAACTTTTACTCTGGTTTCTCAGTCTTTATTCTAGTGCCGGTTTGAAGTTCCTAGAGTTTTCACTGTAAATCCGTGTTGGAGATAGTACCTCCCAATATATATGTACTGATTGAGTTTGCAAATTAAAAAAAATTGTGTTCCCAACAATCTATGTGAAGGACGGCTTTCACACACAATAGTCTCTCACAACTCAGCATGTGGAGAGAATTTCGTTCATCTAGCACAAAAGGAACGGGTTGCAGGAGAAATTTTAATTTTGGTTTCACAGTCTGTTTCCTAGTGCCAGTTTGAAATTCCTACAGTTTTCACTATAAAACCGAGTTGGAGCTAGTACCTCCCCATATATATGTATGGAGTGGTGATGGCAATTGAAAAGAAACTTTGTGTTCCCAACAATCGAGGTTAAGGACGTATTTCATACTCAAATATCTCTCAGAAATAAGCATGTGGAGAGACGTTCGTTCATCTACCACAAAGGGATCAGATTGCAGGAGAAAACTTTCCTCTGGTTTCTCAGTCTTTTTCCTAGTGCCGGTTTGAAATTCCTGCAATTTTCACTGTAAATCCGTGTTGGAGATAGTACCTCCCCATATATATGTACTGATTGAGTTTGCAACTTAAAAAAACTTTGTGTTCCCAACAATCTATGTGAAGGACTGCTTTCACACACAATAGTCTGTCACAACTGTGCATGTGGAGAGACTTTCGTTCATCTAAAACAAATGAACGTGTTGCAGGAGAAACTTTTACTCTGGTTTCTCGGTCTGTTTCCTAGTGCCGTTTTGAAGTTCCTGCAGTTTTCACTGTAAAAACGAGTTGGAGCTAGTACCTCCCAATATATATGTATGGAGTGGAGTTGGCAACTGAAAAGAAACTTTGTGTTCCCTACAAGCTAGTTGAAGGACGTCTTTCACACACAATTATCTCTCAGATATTAGCATGTGGAGAGACGTTTTTTCATCTACCACAAAGGGAACGGGTTGCAGGAGAAACTTTTCCTCTGGTTTCTCAGTCTGTTTCCTAGTGCTGGTTTGAATTTCCTGCAGTTTTCACTGTAAATACAGGTTGGAGCTAGTACTTCCCCATATATATATATGGATTGAAAAATGCAACTTATAAGAAATTTGTGTTCCCAACAAACAAGTTGAAGGAAGGCTTTCACACACACTTATCTTTCAGAACTTAGCATGTGGAGGGACTTTTGTTCATCTAGCACAAAGGGAACGGGTTGCAGGAGAAATTTTAATTTTGGTTTCTCATTCTGTTTCCTAGTGCCAGGTTGAAGTTCCTGCAGTTTTCACTGTAAACCGAGTTGGAGCTAGAACCTCCCCATATATATGTATGGAGTGGAGTTTGCAACTGAAAAGAAACTTTGTGTTCCCAAAAACATAGATGAAGGACGGCTTTCACACACACATATCCCTCAGAAATGAGCATGTGGAGAGACGTTCGTTCATCTATCACAAAGGGAACTGGTTGCAAGAGAAACTTTTCCTCTGCAATCTCAGTCTGTTTCCTAGTGCCGGTTTGATATTTCTGCAGTTATCACTGTAAAACGGAGTTGGAGATAGTACCTCCCCATATGTATGTATTGATTGAGTTTGCAACTTAAAAAAATTTTGTGTTCCCAACAATCTATGTAAAGGACGGCTTTCACACACAATAATCTGTCACAAATGTGCATGTGGAGAGACGTTCGTTCATCTAGCACAAAAGGAACGTGTTGCAGGAGAAACATTTACTCTGGTTTCTCAGTGTTTTTCCTGGTGCCGGTTTGAAGTTCCTGCAGTTTTCACTATAAAAACGAGTTGGCGGTAATACCTAGCCATATATATGTATGGAGTGGAGTTTGCAACTGAAAAGAAACTTTGTGTTCCCAACAAGCTAGGTGAAAGACGGCTTTCACACACACTTATCTCTCATAACTAATCATGTGGAAAGACGTTCGTTCATCTAGCCCAAAGGGAACGGGTTGCAGGATAAATTTTACTCTGGTTTCTCTGACTGTTTCCTAGTGCCTATTTGAAGTTCCTGCAGTTTTCACTGTAAAACAAAGTTGCAGCTAGTACCTCCCCATATATATATATGGCTTGAAGTTTGCAACTGATAAGAAATTTGTGTTCCCAACAAACTAGGTGAAGGAAGGCTTTCACACACACTTATCTCTCAGAACTGAGCATGTGGAGGGACGTTTGTTCATCTAGCACAAAGGGAACGGGTTGCAGGAGAAATTTTTACTCTGGTTTCTCAGTGTGTTTCCTAGTGCCGGTTTGAAATTCCTGCAGTTTTCACTTTAAAACCGAGTTGGAGCTAGAACCTCATCATATATATGTATGGAGTGGAGTTTGCAACTGAAAAGAAACATTGAGTTCCCAACAAGCTAGGTGAAGGGCGGCTTTCACACACAATTCTCCCTGAGAACTGAGCATGTGGAGAGACGTTCTTTCATCTACCACAAATGGAACGGGTTGCAGGAGAAACATTTCCTCTGGTTTCTCAGTCTGTTTCCTACTACCGGTGTGAAATTCCTGCAGTTTTCACTGTAAAACAGAGTTGGAACTAGTACCTCCCCAAATATATGTATGGAGTGGAGTTTGCAACTGAAATAAATTTGTGTTCCCATCAAGCTAGATGAAGGACGGCTTTCACACACACATATCTCTCAGAAATGAGCATGTGGAGAGACTTTCGTTCATCTAACACAAAGAACGGGTTGCAGGAGAAACTTTAACTCTGGTTTCTCAGTCTTTTTCCAAGTGCCGTTTTGAAGTTCCTACAGTTTTCACTGTAAATCCGTTTTGGAGATAGTACCTCCCCATATATATGTATTGATTGAGTCTGCAACTTATAAAAACTTTGTGTTCCCAACAATCTATGTGAAGGACGGCTTTCACACACAAAAGTCTCTCACAACTCAGTATGTGGAGAGACGAGCGTTCATCTAGCACAAAAGGAACGGGTTGCAGGAGAAATTTTAATTTTGGTTTCTCAGTCTGTTTCCTAGTGCCAGTTTGAATTTCCTGCAGTTTTCACTGTAAACCGAGTTGGAGCTCGTACCTCCCCATATATATGTATGGAGTGGATTTGGCAATTGAAAAGAAACTTTTTGTTCCCAACAAGCGAGATTAAGGACGTCTTTCACACTCAATTATCTCTCAGAAATGAGCATGTGGAGAGACGTTCGTTCATCTAAAAAAAGGGATCGGATTGCAGGAGAAACCTTTCCTCTGGATTCTCAGTCTGTTTCCTAGTGCCCCTTTGAAGTTCCTACAGTTTTCACTGTAAATCCGTGTTGGACATAGTACCTCCCCATATATATGTATTTATTGAGTTTGCAACTTAAAAAAACTTTGTGTTCCCAACAAGCTAGGTGAAGGACGGCTTTCACACACAATACTCTCTCACAACTGAGCATGTGGAGAGATGTTCGTTCATCTATCACAAAAGGAACGGGTTGCAGGAGAAATTTTTACTCTGGTTTCTCAGTGTGTTTCCTAGTGCCTGATTTAAGTTCCTGCAGTTTTCACTATAAAACCGAGTTGGAGCTAGTAACCCCCATATATATATATGTAGTGGAGTTTGCAACTGAAAAGAAACTTTGTGTTTCCAACAACCTAGGTGAAGGACGGCTTTCACACACAATTCTCCCAGAGAACTGAGCATGTGCAGAGACGTTCGTTCATCTAGCACAAATGGAACGGCTTGCAGAACAAACTATTACTCTGGACTGTCGGTCTGATTCCTACTGCCGGTTTGAATTTCCTACAGTTTTCACTGTAAAACCGAGTTGGAACAAGTACCTCCCCAAATATATGTATGGAGTGGAGTTTGCAACTGAAAAGTAACTTTGTGTTTCCAACAAAGCTAGGTTAAGGACGGCTTTCACACATACTTATATCTCAGAACAGAGCATGTGGAGAGACTTTCGTTCATCTAACACAAAGGGAACGGGGAACAGGGGAAACTTTTACTCTGGTTTCTCAGTCTGTTTCCTAGTGCTGGTTTGAAGTTCCTGCAGTTTTCACTGTAAAACCGAGTTGGAGCTGTTACCTCCCCATATATATGTATGGATTGGAGTTTGTAATCTAAAAGAATGTTTGTGATTCAAACAAGCTATGTGAAGGACGGCTTTCACACACACTTATCTCTCAGAACTCAGCATGTGGAGGGACGTTTGTTTATCTAGCACAAAGGAACCGGTTGCCGGAGAAATTTTAATTTTGGTTTCACAGTCTGTTTCCTAGTGAAAGTTTGAAGTTCCTGCAGTTTTCACTGTAAACCGATTTGGAGCTAGTACCTCCCCATATATATGTATTTAGTGGAGTTGGCATATGAAAAGAAACTTTGTGTTCCCAACAAGCTAGGTGAAGGACGTCTTTCACACACAATTATCTCTCAGATATTAGCATGTGTAGAGACGTTCTTTCATCTACCACAAAGGGAACGGGTTGCAGGAGAAACTTTTCCTCTGGTTTCTCAGTCTGTTTCCTAGTGCCGGTTTGAATTTCCTGCAGTTTTCACTGTAAAACCGAGTTGGAGCTAATACCTCCCCATATATATGTATGGATTGGAGTTTGCAACTGAAAAGAAACTTTGTGTTCCCATCAAGCTAGATGAAGGACGGCTTTCACACACACATATCTCTCAGAAATGAGCATGTGGAGAGACTTTCGTTCATCTACCGCAAAGAACGGGTTGCAGGAGAAACTTTTACTATGGGTTCTCAGTCTTTTTCCTAGTGCCGTTTTGAAGTTCCTACAGTATTCACTGTAAATCCGTTTTGGAGATAGTACCTCCCCATATATATGTATTGATTGAGTCTGCAACTTAAAAAAACTTTGTTTTCCCAACAATCTATGTGAAGGACGGCTTTCACACACAAAAGTCTCTCACAACTCAGTATGTGGAGAGACGAGCGTTCATCTAGCACAAAAGGAACGGGTTGCAGGAGAAATTTTAATTTTGGTTTCTCAGTCTGTTTCCTAGTGCCAGTTTGAATTTCCTGCAGTTTTCACTGTAAACCGAGTTGGAGCTAGTACCTCCCCATATATATGTATGGAGTGGAGTTGGTAATTGAAAAGAAACTTTTTGTTCCCAACAAGCGAAGTTAAGGACGTCTTTCACACTCAATTATCTCTCAGAAATGAGCATGTGGAGAGACGTTCGTTCATCTACCACAAAGGGATCGGATTGCAGGAGAAACCTTTCCTCTGGTTTCTCAGTCTGTTTCCTAGTGCCCCTTTGAAGTTCCTACAGTTTTCACTGTAAATCCGTGTTGGAGAGAGTACCTCCCCATATATATGTATTGATTGAGTTTGCAACTTAAAAAAACTTTGTGTTCCCAACAAGCTAGGTGAAGGACGGCTTTCACACACAATACTCTCTCACAACTGAGCATGTGGAGAGATGTTCGTTCATCTAGCACAAAAGGAACGGGTTGCAGGAGAAATTTTTACTCTGGTTTCTCAGTGTGTTTCCTAGTGCCTGTTTTAAGTTCCTGCAGTTTTCACTATAAAACCGAGTTGGAGCTAGTAACCCCCATATATATATATGGATTGGAGTTTGCAACTGAAAAGAAACTTTGTGTTCCCAACAAGCTAGGTGAAGGACGGCTTTCACACACAATACTCTCTCACAACTGAGCATGTGGAGAGATGTTCGTTCATCTAGCACAAAAGGAACGGGTTGCAGGAGAAATTTTTACTCTGGTTTCTCAGTGTGTTTCCTAGTGCCTGTTTTAAGTTCCTGCAGTTTTCACTATAAAACCGAGTTGGAGCTAGTAACCCCCATATATATATATGGATTGGAGTTTGCAACTGAAAAGAAACTTTGTGTTCCCAACAACCTAGGTGAAGGACGGCTTTCACACACAATTCTCCCTGAGAACTGAGCATGTGGAGAGACGTTCGTTCATCTAGCACAAATGGAACTGCTTGCAGAACAAACTATTACTCTGGACTCTCGGTCTATTTCCTAGTGCTGGTTTGAATTTCCTACAGTTTTCACGGTAAAACCGAGTTGGAACAAGTACCTCCCCAAATATATGTATGGAGTGGAGTTTGCAAATTGAAAGTAACTTTGTGTTTCCAACAAACTGGTGAAGGACGGCTTTCACACACACTTATATGTCAGAACAGAGCATGTGGAGAGACTTTCGTTCATCTAACACAAAGGGAACGGGGAGCAGGGGAAACTTTTACTCTGGTTTCTCAGTCTGTTTCCTACTGCCGGTTTGAAGTTCCTGCAGTTTTCACTGTAAAAACGAGTTGGAGCTAATACCTCCCCATATATATGTATGGAGTGGAGTTGGCTACTGAAAAGAAACTTTGTGTTCCCAACAAGCTAGGTGAAGGACGGCTTTCACACACAATTATCTCTCAGATATTAGCATGTGGAGAGACTTTTTTTCATCTACCACAAAGGGAAAGGTTTGCAGGAGAAACTTTTCCTCTGGTTTCTCAGTCTGTTTCCTAGTGCTGGTTTGAATTTCCTGCAGTTTTCACTGTAAAAACAGGTTGGAGCTAGTACCTACCCCTATATATTTATGGATTGAAGTATGCAACTGATAAGAAATTTGTGTTCCCAACAAACTAGTTGAAGGAAGGCTTTCACACACACTTATCTTTCAGAACTGAGCATGTGGAGGGACGTATGCTCTTCTAGCACAAAGGAACGGGTTGCAGGAGAAATTTTAATTTTGGTTTCTCAGTCTGTTTCCTAGTGCCAGTTTGAAGTTCCTGCAGTTTTCACTGTAAACCGAGTTGGAGCTAGAACCTCCCCATATATATTTATGGAGTGGAGTTGGCAACTGAAAAGAAACTTTGTGTTCCCAACAAGCGAGGTTAAGGACGGCTTTCACACACAAATATATCTCAGAAATGAGCATGTGGAGAGACGTTCGCTCATCTACCACAAAAACGGGTTGCAGGAGAAACTTTTACTCTGGTTTCTCAGTCTTTTTCCTAGTGCCGGTTTGAATTTCCTACAGTTTTCACTGTAAATCCGTGTTGGAGAGAGTACCTCCCCATATATATGTATTGATTGAGTTTGCAACTTAAAAAAACTTTGTGTTCCACACAATCTATGTGAAGGACGGCTTTCACACACAATTGTCTCTCACAACTGAGCATGTGGAGAGACGTTCATTCATCTAGCAAAAAAGGAACGATTTGCAGGAGAAATTTTTACTCTGGATTCTCAGTGTGTTTCCTAGTGCCGGTTTGAAGTTCCTGCAGTTTTCACTATAAAACCGAGTTGGAGCTAGTACCACCCCATATATATGTATGGAGTGGAGTTTGCAACTGAAAAGAAACTTGGTGTTCCCAACCATCTAAGTGAAGGACGGCTTTCACACACACTTCTCCCTGAGAACTGAGCATGTGGAGAGACATTCTTTCATCTACCAGAAAGGGAACTGGTTGCATGAGAAATATTTCCTCTGGTTTCTCAGTCTGTTTCCTAATGCCGGTTTGAAATTCCTGCAGTTTTCACAGTAAAACAGAGTTGGAACTTGTACCTCCCCAAATATATGTATGGAATCGTGTTGGCAACTGAAAAGTAACTATGTGTTCCCAAAAAGCTAGGTGAAGGACAGCTTTCACACACACATATCTCTCAGAAATGAGCATGTGGAGAGACGTTCGTTCATCTAGCACAAAGGGAACGTGTTGCAGGGAAACTTTTACTCTGGTTTCTCAGTCTCTTTCCTAGTGCCGGTTTGAATTTCCTGCAGTTTTCACTGTAAAACCGAGTTGGAGCTGGTGCCTCCCCATATATATGTATGGATTGGAGTTTGCAACCTAAAAGAATGTTTGTGATTCAAACAAGCTATGTGAAGGACGGCTTTCACACACACTTATCTCTCACAAATCAGCATGTGGAGAGACGTTCGTTCATCTATCACATAGGGAACTGGTTGCAGGAGAAACTTTTCCTCTGGATTCTCAGTCTGTTTCCTAGTGCCGGTTTGAAGATTCTGCAGTTATCACTGTAAAACCGAGTTGGAGCTAATACATCCCCATATATATGTATGGAGTTGAGTTTGCAACTTAAAAGAAACTTTGTGTTCCCAACAAGCTAGGTGAAGGACGGCTTTCACACACACTTATCTCTCAGAATTCAGCATGTGGAGGGACGTTTGATCATCTATCACAAAGGGAACCGGTTGCTGGAGAATTTTTAATTTTGGTTTCACAGTCTGTTTCCTAGTGCCAGTTTGAAGTTCCTGCAGTTTTCACTGTAAAAACGAGTTGGAACTACTACCTCCCCATATATATTTATGGTGTGGAGTTGGCAACTGAAAAGAAACTTTGTGTTCCCAACAAGCTAGGTGAAGGACGTCTTTCACACACAATTATCTCTCAGATATTATCATGTGGAGAGACGTTTTTTCATCTACCACAAAGGGAACGGTGTGCCGGAGAAACTTTTCCTGTGGTTTCTCAGTCTGTTTCCTAGTGCTGGTTTGAATTTCCTGCAGTTATCACTGTAAAAACAGGTTGGAGCTAGTACCTCCCCATATATATATATGTATTGAAGTATGCAACTGATAAGAAATTTGTATTCCCAACAAACTAGTTGAAGGAAGGCTTTCACACACACTTATCTCTCAGAACTGAGCATGTGGAGAGACGTTCGTTCATCTAGCACAAAGGGAATGGTTTGCAGGAGAAATTTTAATTTTGGTTTCTCAGTCTGTTTCCTAGTGCCGGTTTGAAATTCCTGCAGTTTTCACAATAAAACAGGGTTGGAACTAGTAACTCCCCAAATATATGTATGGAATGGAGTTGGCAACTGAAAAATAACTATGTTTTCCCAAAAAGCTAGGTGAAGGACAGCTTTCACACACACATATCTCTCAGAACTGAGCATGTGGAGAGACGTTCGTTCATCTAGCATAAAAGGAGGGTGTTGCAGGAGAAACTTTTACTCTGGGTTCTCTGTCTCTTTCCTAGTGCCGGTTTGAATTTCCTGCAGTTTTCACTGTAAAACCGAGTTGGAGCTGGTGCCTCCCCATATATATGTATGGATAGGAGTTTGCAACCTAAAAGAATGTTTGTGATTCAAAAAAGCTATATGAAGGACGGCTTTCACACACAATTATCTCTCAGAAATCAGCATGTGGAGAGACGTTCTTTCATCTAACAAAAAGGGAGCGGGTTGCAGGAGAAATTTTAATTTTGGTTTCTCAGTCTGTTTCCTAGTGCCAGTTTGAAGTTCCTGCAGTTTTCACTGTAAAACCGAGTTGGAGCTAATACCTTCCCATATATATGTAAGGATTGGAGTTTGCAACTGTAAAGAAACTTTGTGTTCCTTCAAGCTACATGAAGGACTGCTTTCAAACACACATATCTCTCAGAAATGAGCATGTGGAGAGACTTTCGTTCATCTAGCACAATGGGAAAGGGTTGCAGGGGACACTTTTACTCTGGTTTCTCAGTCTGTTTCCTAGTGCAGGTTTGAATTTCCTGCAGTTTTCACTGTAAAAACAGGTTGGAGCTAGTACATCCCCATATATATATATGGATTGAAGTTTGCAACTGATAAGAAATTTGTGTTCCAAACAAACTAGGTGAAGGAAGGCTTTCACACACACTTATCTCTCAGAACTGAGCATGTGGAGGGACGTATGTTCATCTAGCACAAAGGGAACGGGTTGCAGGAGAAATTTTAATTTTGGTTTCTCAGTTTGTTTCCTAGTGCCAGTTTGAAGTTCCTTCAGTTTTCACTGTAAAACCGAGTTGGAGCTAATACCTCCCGCTATATATGTATGGATTGGAGTTTGCAACTGAAAAGAAACTATGTGTTCCCATCAAGCTACATGAAGGACGGCATTCACACACACATATCTCTCAGATATGAGCATGTGGAGAGACATTCGTTCATCTACCACAAAGAACGGGTTGTAGGAGAAACTTTTACTCTGGTTTCTCAGTCTTTATTCTAGTGCCGGTTTGAAGTTCCTAGAGTTTTCACTGTAAATCCGTGTTGGAGATAGTACCTCCCAATATATATGTACTGATTGAGTTTGCAAATTAAAAAAAATTGTGTTCCCAACAATCTATGTGAAGGACGGCTTTCACACACAATAGTCTCTCACAACTCAGCATGTGGAGAGAATTTCGTTCATCTAGCACAAAAGGAACGGGTTGCAGGAGAAATTTTAATTTTGGTTTCACAGTCTGTTTCCTAGTGCCAGTTTGAAATTCCTACAGTTTTCACTATAAAACCGAGTTGGAGCTAGTACCTCCCCATATATATGTATGGAGTGGTGATGGCAATTGAAAAGAAACTTTGTGTTCCCAACAATCGAGGTTAAGGACGTATTTCATACTCAAATATCTCTCAGAAATAAGCATGTGGAGAGACGTTCGTTCATCTACCACAAAGGGATCAGATTGCAGGAGAAAACTTTCCTCTGGTTTCTCAGTCTTTTTCCTAGTGCCGGTTTGAAATTCCTGCAATTTTCACTGTAAATCCGTGTTGGAGATAGTACCTCCCCATATATATGTACTGATTGAGTTTGCAACTTAAAAAAACTTTGTGTTCCCAACAATCTATGTGAAGGACTGCTTTCACACACAATAGTCTGTCACAACTGTGCATGTGGAGAGACTTTCGTTCATCTAAAACAAATGAACGTGTTGCAGGAGAAACTTTTACTCTGGTTTCTCGGTCTGTTTCCTAGTGCCGTTTTGAAGTTCCTGCAGTTTTCACTGTAAAAACGAGTTGGAGCTAGTACCTCCCAATATATATGTATGGAGTGGAGTTGGCAACTGAAAAGAAACTTTGTGTTCCCTACAAGCTAGTTGAAGGACGTCTTTCACACACAATTATCTCTCAGATATTAGCATGTGGAGAGACGTTTTTTCATCTACCACAAAGGGAACGGGTTGCAGGAGAAACTTTTCCTCTGGTTTCTCAGTCTGTTTCCTAGTGCTGGTTTGAATTTCCTGCAGTTTTCACTGTAAATACAGGTTGGAGCTAGTACTTCCCCATATATATATATGGATTGAAAAATGCAACTTATAAGAAATTTGTGTTCCCAACAAACAAGTTGAAGGAAGGCTTTCACACACACTTATCTTTCAGAACTTAGCATGTGGAGGGACTTTTGTTCATCTAGCACAAAGGGAACGGGTTGCAGGAGAAATTTTAATTTTGGTTTCTCATTCTGTTTCCTAGTGCCAGGTTGAAGTTCCTGCAGTTTTCACTGTAAACCGAGTTGGAGCTAGAACCTCCCCATATATATGTATGGAGTGGAGTTTGCAACTGAAAAGAAACTTTGTGTTCCCAAAAACATAGATGAAGGACGGCTTTCACACACACATATCCCTCAGAAATGAGCATGTGGAGAGACGTTCGTTCATCTATCACAAAGGGAACTGGTTGCAAGAGAAACTTTTCCTCTGCAATCTCAGTCTGTTTCCTAGTGCCGGTTTGATATTTCTGCAGTTATCACTGTAAAACGGAGTTGGAGATAGTACCTCCCCATATGTATGTATTGATTGAGTTTGCAACTTAAAAAAATTTTGTGTTCCCAACAATCTATGTAAAGGACGGCTTTCACACACAATAATCTGTCACAAATGTGCATGTGGAGAGACGTTCGTTCATCTAGCACAAAAGGAACGTGTTGCAGGAGAAACATTTACTCTGGTTTCTCAGTGTTTTTCCTGGTGCCGGTTTGAAGTTCCTGCAGTTTTCACTATAAAAACGAGTTGGCGGTAATACCTAGCCATATATATGTATGGAGTGGAGTTTGCAACTGAAAAGAAACTTTGTGTTCCCAACAAGCTAGGTGAAAGACGGCTTTCACACACACTTATCTCTCATAACTAATCATGTGGAAAGACGTTCGTTCATCTAGCCCAAAGGGAACGGGTTGCAGGATAAATTTTACTCTGGTTTCTCTGACTGTTTCCTAGTGCCTATTTGAAGTTCCTGCAGTTTTCACTGTAAAACAAAGTTGGAGCTAGTACCTCCCCATATATATATATGGCTTGAAGTTTGCAACTGATAAGAAATTTGTGTTCCCAACAAACTAGGTGAAGGAAGGCTTTCACACACACTTATCTCTCAGAACTGAGCATGTGGAGGGACGTTTGTTCATCTAGCACAAAGGGAACGGGTTGCAGGAGAAATTTTTACTCTGGTTTCTCAGTGTGTTTCCTAGTGCCGGTTTGAAATTCCTGCAGTTTTCACTTTAAAACCGAGTTGGAGCTAGAACCTCATCATATATATGTATGGAGTGGAGTTTGCAACTGAAAAGAAACATTGAGTTCCCAACAAGCTAGGTGAAGGGCGGCTTTCACACACAATTCTCCCTGAGAACTGAGCATGTGGAGAGACGTTCTTTCATCTACCACAAATGGAACGGGTTGCAGGAGAAACATTTCCTCTGGTTTCTCAGTCTGTTTCCTACTACCGGTGTGAAATTCCTGCAGTTTTCACTGTAAAACAGAGTTGGAACTAGTACCTCCCCAAATATATGTATGGAGTGGAGTTTGCAACTGAAATAAATTTGTGTTCCCATCAAGCTAGATGAAGGACGGCTTTCACACACACATATCTCTCAGAAATGAGCATGTGGAGAGACTTTCGTTCATCTAACACAAAGAACGGGTTGCAGGAGAAACTTTAACTCTGGTTTCTCAGTCTTTTTCCAAGTGCCGTTTTGAAGTTCCTACAGTTTTCACTGTAAATCCGTTTTGGAGATAGTACCTCCCCATATATATGTATTGATTGAGTCTGCAACTTATAAAAACTTTGTGTTCCCAACAATCTATGTGAAGGACGGCTTTCACACACAAAAGTCTCTCACAACTCAGTATGTGGAGAGACGAGCGTTCATCTAGCACAAAAGGAACGGGTTGCAGGAGAAATTTTAATTTTGGTTTCTCAGTCTGTTTCCTAGTGCCAGTTTGAATTTCCTGCAGTTTTCACTGTAAACCGAGTTGGAGCTCGTACCTCCCCATATATATGTATGGAGTGGATTTGGCAATTGAAAAGAAACTTTTTGTTCCCAACAAGCGAGATTAAGGACGTCTTTCACACTCAATTATCTCTCAGAAATGAGCATGTGGAGAGACGTTCGTTCATCTAAAAAAAGGGATCGGATTGCAGGAGAAACCTTTCCTCTGGATTCTCAGTCTGTTTCCTAGTGCCCCTTTGAAGTTCCTACAGTTTTCACTGTAAATCCGTGTTGGACATAGTACCTCCCCATATATATGTATTTATTGAGTTTGCAACTTAAAAAAACTTTGTGTTCCCAACAAGCTAGGTGAAGGACGGCTTTCACACACAATACTCTCTCACAACTGAGCATGTGGAGAGATGTTCGTTCATCTATCACAAAAGGAACGGGTTGCAGGAGAAATTTTTACTCTGGTTTCTCAGTGTGTTTCCTAGTGCCTGATTTAAGTTCCTGCAGTTTTCACTATAAAACCGAGTTGGAGCTAGTAACCCCCATATATATATATGTAGTGGAGTTTGCAACTGAAAAGAAACTTTGTGTTTCCAACAACCTAGGTGAAGGACGGCTTTCACACACAATTCTCCCAGAGAACTGAGCATGTGCAGAGACGTTCGTTCATCTAGCACAAATGGAACGGCTTGCAGAACAAACTATTACTCTGGACTGTCGGTCTGATTCCTACTGCCGGTTTGAATTTCCTACAGTTTTCACTGTAAAACCGAGTTGGAACAAGTACCTCCCCAAATATATGTATGGAGTGGAGTTTGCAACTGAAAAGTAACTTTGTGTTTCCAACAAAGCTAGGTTAAGGACGGCTTTCACACATACTTATATCTCAGAACAGAGCATGTGGAGAGACTTTCGTTCATCTAACACAAAGGGAACGGGGAACAGGGGAAACTTTTACTCTGGTTTCTCAGTCTGTTTCCTAGTGCTGGTTTGAAGTTCCTGCAGTTTTCACTGTAAAACCGAGTTGGAGCTGTTACCTCCCCATATATATGTATGGATTGGAGTTTGTAATCTAAAAGAATGTTTGTGATTCAAACAAGCTATGTGAAGGACGGCTTTCACACACACTTATCTCTCAGAACTCAGCATGTGGAGGGACGTTTGTTTATCTAGCACAAAGGAACCGGTTGCCGGAGAAATTTTAATTTTGGTTTCACAGTCTGTTTCCTAGTGAAAGTTTGAAGTTCCTGCAGTTTTCACTGTAAACCGATTTGGAGCTAGTACCTCCCCATATATATGTATTTAGTGGAGTTGGCATATGAAAAGAAACTTTGTGTTCCCAACAAGCTAGGTGAAGGACGTCTTTCACACACAATTATCTCTCAGATATTAGCATGTGTAGAGACGTTCTTTCATCTACCACAAAGGGAACGGGTTGCAGGAGAAACTTTTCCTCTGGTTTCTCAGTCTGTTTCCTAGTGCCGGTTTGAATTTCCTGCAGTTTTCACTGTAAAACCGAGTTGGAGCTAATACCTCCCCATATATATGTATGGATTGGAGTTTGCAACTGAAAAGAAACTTTGTGTTCCCATCAAGCTAGATGAAGGACGGCTTTCACACACACATATCTCTCAGAAATGAGCATGTGGAGAGACTTTCGTTCATCTACCGCAAAGAACGGGTTGCAGAGAAACTTTTACTATGGGTTCTCAGTCTTTTTCCTAGTGCCGTTTTGAAGTTCCTACAGTATTCACTGTAAATCCGTTTTGGAGATAGTACCTCCCCATATATATGTATTGATTGAGTCTGCAACTTAAAAAAACTTTGTTTTCCCAACAATCTATGTGAAGGACGGCTTTCACACACAAAAGTCTCTCACAACTCAGTATGTGGAGAGACGAGCGTTCATCTAGCACAAAAGGAACGGGTTGCAGGAGAAATTTTAATTTTGGTTTCTCAGTCTGTTTCCTAGTGCCAGTTTGAATTTCCTGCAGTTTTCACTGTAAACCGAGTTGGAGCTAGTACCTCCCCATATATATGTATGGAGTGGAGTTGGAGGTAATTGAAAGAACTTTTTGTTCCCAACAAGCGAAGTTAAGGACGTCTTTCACACTCAATTATCTCTCAGAAATGAGCATGTGGAGAGACGTTCGTTCATCTACCACAAAGGGATCGGATTGCAGGAGAAACCTTTCCTCTGGTTTCTCAGTCTGTTTCCTAGTGCCCCTTTGAAGTTCCTACAGTTTTTCACTGTAAATCCGTGTTGGAGAGAGTACCTCCCCATATATATGTATTGATTGAGTTTGCAACTTAAAAAAACTTTGTGTTCCCAACAAGCTAGGTGAAGGACGGCTTTCACACACAATACTCTCTCACAACTGAGCATGTGGAGAGATGTTCGTTCATCTAGCACAAAAGGAACGGGTTGCAGGAGAAATTTTTACTCTGGTTTCTCAGTGTGTTTCCTAGTGCCTGTTTTAAGTTCCTGCAGTTTTCACTATAAAACCGAGTTGGAGCTAGTAACCCCCATATATATATATGGATTGGAGTTTGCAACTGAAAAGAAACTTTGTGTTCCCAACAAGCTAGGTGAAGGACGGCTTTCACACACAATACTCTCTCACAACTGAGCATGTGGAGAGATGTTCGTTCATCTAGCACAAAAGGAACGGGTTGCAGGAGAAATTTTTACTCTGTTTCTCAGTGTGTTTCCTAGTGCCTGTTTTAAGTTCCTGCAGTTTTCACTATAAAACCGAGTTGGAGCTAGTAACCCCCATATATATATATGGATTGGAGTTTGCAACTGAAAAGAAACTTTGTGTTCCCAACAACCTAGGTGAAGGACGGCTTTCACACACAATTCTCCCTGAGAACTGAGCATGTGGAGAGACGTTCGTTCATCTAGCACAAATGGAACTGCTTGCAGAACAAACTATTACTCTGGACTCTCGGTCTATTTCCTAGTGCTGGTTTGAATTTCCTACAGTTTTCACGGTAAAACCGAGTTGGAACAAGTACCTCCCCAAATATATGTATGGAGTGGAGTTTGCAAATTGAAAGTAACTTTGTGTTTCCAACAAACTGGTGAAGGACGGCTTTCACACACACTTATATGTACGCAGCGCTCGACTGT